>NW_008705568.1:1433352-1468485 GCF_000186865.1 Aureococcus anophagefferens | reverse complement strand
TTTGGGTCCCCGCGACCGCAACGGCGCCTACCCCTGCCCCGCGGGCTGCTCGCGGACCTTTGCCCACGCGCCGGCGGCGGTCCACCACGCCAAGTCCTGCGAGTTCGGGGGGGCGCGGCCGCCGCCCGCGCCGCCGCCGCCGGAAGGGGAAGCGCCGGCGGAGCCGGCCGTGGCTGCGGCGCCCGCGACACCGTCTTAATTGAAGTTCCAAGGTTCAGTCATCTTGACTCTTCACGAGCGGCCCTTGGTCAGCACCAGCATTCCGCGCGAACACGATGGTGATGCGATTTACGCGCGTCACGGCGCTGTGTTCGGCGGCGGTGCTCGGCGTCTGCGGCATGCGCGCCGAGACGCAGCCCGACCTGCGGCGGCTGCCGCGGCGCGCGACGCACCCGCCGCCGCTCGAGGCGTCGGCCGCGTCGACGGGCGAGGCGCACGCGCCGCCGCACGCGCCGGTCCACGAAGCGCCCGCGTCCTCGCGGCGCGAGCTCTGGGACTGCACCTACGGCCTCTGCCCCGCGCCGTCGGCCGCGCCGTCGCTCCCGGCGGCGGCCTGCGTCGACGGGAACGGCACGGCGGCGGACGCGCTGGGCCGGGGCTGCGACGCCTACGCGGCGGCGCCGGAGTCGTGCGGCCTCTACGACGATTCGGACTTCCGCGCGGCGGCCCGGTGCTGCGCCTGCGCCGCGGCGGCGGCCCGGAACGCGTCGGGCTGCGGCGGCGGCGTCCACGCGCCCGGCGCGGGCGCGACGCTCGAGGACCGGCGCTTCTTCGACCCGCTGCCGCTCGCGTCGGGCTGCCCGGCGCTCGTCGAGCTCGAGGCGGGCACGTCCTTCTACATGCGGCTCGACGGCTTCGACGTCGCCGTCGACGGGCGGCTCCCGACGCTCCTCGTGGAGTGGGACGTGGCGCCCGCGCCGCCCGCCGTGCTCCTCTTCTCGTTCCGGGGCGTGCCGCGGCGCGCCGAGGCCGGCGTCGCCGACGCGCGCGACTGGTACCTCTGGTCCACGTCGAGCAGCTCGTCGGCGCGCTACGGCCAGCGCGACGACGGCCTCGACGTCTACCACTGCAGCGGCTCCGCGTGCTACGCGGACGACTTCCGGACGGCCTTCGGGGGCACGCTCTACGTGACGCTCTTCACGGGCTACAACGTCGAGGCGACGTCGGCGGCCCTGACGGTGACGAAGCTCTACTCGTCGCCGGCCATCGACGCCGACGACCTCGCGACGGTCAAGCGGCTCTGGGCGGACAACTGCGCGCCCTGGTTGGCGCCGCCGGGCTGGTCCTGGCCCGTGTACATGAACACGGACTACCCCAAAGAGTTTGGCGAGCGCGATTCGCGCGACAAGCCCTACTGCGACTGGTGGCCGTCTATGACACCGGAGGGCCTCGGCGCCGTCGCGTCCTGCGACGACGTTCCCGGCGTGGAGTGCGGCGCCGACGGCTCCGTGCGCGACCTCGTGCTCAACGACTTCGGGCTCCGCGGCGCGCTGCCGGCCGACTTTGCGCTGCCGCGCTGCGAGGTGCTGCTGCTCCAGAACAACCGCCTCGAGGGCCCGGCGCCGGACTTCTTCTTCGAGGCCGAGGATCTGGAGGAGCTCATGGTCTCGAACAACCGCTTCGTCGGGGACCTGCGGTGCCCGAGCTCGCCGAAGCCGGCGCGGCGCATCTTCAACGCGGAGCGCAACGGCCTCCGCGGCCCCGTGCCGACTTGCTTCCTCGCGTCGTACCCGCGGCTCCAGCACCTCTACCTCGGCGCCAACGACCTCGGCGGCGAGCTGCCGGCGCCCGCGGCCGGCGCCGCCGCGGACCTCGTCGTCCTCGACGTGCGCAAGGCGGGCCTCTCGGGCCCCGTGCCCCCGGGCCTCGCGGCCGCGCGGAGCCTCGCGACGCTGGCGCTGAGCCACAACTACCTCACGGGGCCGCTGGACTCGACGTTGCTCAACGCCTTCCCGAACCTCTACTCCTTCGACGCGTCCTACAACCGGCTCACGGGCCCGCTGCCGACGGTGTCCTGCTGCGTGCCGCACCTCCGCCACCTCGTGCTCAAGAACAACCGCTTCAACGGCAGCGTCGCGAGCGCGCAGTTCGACGCCTTCGCGGCGACGCAGACCGAGTCGGCGACGTCCGAGCTCTCCATCGCGCACAACTCGCTCAGCGGGCCGCTGCCGAAGATCCTGAAGACGTTCTTCTACGGCGCGGACGCGCGGCTCTCGCGCATCGACGTGTCGTCCAACAACTTCCGCTGCTCGAAGGCCCACGGCAACGCCTACTTCGAGGACTGGGCCCACTTCATGTCCCAGGACATTGGCATGTGCGCGCCCGTGCCGCGGCCCCGGCGGGTGCGGAACGGCAAGATCTACCCGGGCGTCGATTTGCTGATCGAGGGCGCGGACTACCTCGCGACGGCGGAGCTCGCGTGCCGGTTCACGGACGTGGAAACGGGCGCCGTCTTCGGCTCGCGGGCCGCCTACCGGGCGCCGGACCTCGTGTCGTGCGCGCTGGCCTACGCGTCGTCGCTGGCGGCGCTCGCGAAGCGCGGCGCGGACCTCCGCGTCCAGGTCGCCAACTACGGCGACGACTTCTCGTCCGCGGCGACGCTCGCCAAGTACGACGACCTCATCGTCCACGTGACCATGCCGCCGGAGGACGACGAGCGGGAGGTGCTCTCGCGGCAGGCGATGATCGGCCTCATCTGCCTCGGCGTCCTGGTCGTGGTCCTCGCGGCCGTCGCCTCCGTGCTCTTCTTCTGCTTCCGCAAGGAGCGCGACGCCCACTATGACCTCCTCCGCATCAACGCGAACCAGGACGGCATGCTGCTGTAAGGTGCTTTGTTTTGGGTGCGTGCGTGCTGCGAACTCGTTTGCTTCTGAAGCCCATGGATATCCTCGTCGGGGCCGACGCGGTCGGCACGGATCGGCCCGGCTTCGGCCGGGTCTTCGAAGAGGGCGCGGGCCTCGACTGGACGGAGACCCTGTCGTTCGAGGCCTCCGACGGCGCCGCGAACGACCAGTTCGGCGCGAGCGTGGCCCTGGGCGACGACTACGTCGTCGTGGGAAGCAGCAACGGCGGCGCCGCGTACGTCTTCGGCGGCGGCGCGTACGTCTCGGGCGCGGCCGCCCGCTACGGCCGCGGCGCGGCGGCGCTCCTCGCCGTCGCCGCGGCGGCGCTCTAGGGACGATGCTAATTCAGAGAGAGACGTGGCACGGTCGAGCTTTCAAGGTTAGCCTCCTGGCCAAAACACGATGGCTGCTTCAAGAAAAAACGAGATGTCAGTGCTCGCACGCGGCAACCCGTTTTGCTGAAGCCGACTTTGAATGAGCACGCCGGCGCGCGAGATTATGAGCACCGGCCAAGACTGAACCCGCGCGCGCGCGCGCAAGGCTCCGACATGGTTTTGTCCGAAGCCGCTTGCGACGCGGTGGAGTGCGGGGACCTTCGAGGAGTCGAGGTCGCGCTCGCAACTGGCACGGACGTGAACGATATGACGCTTGATGGCGATACGATGCTCATAATTTCGATAGACGCCGAGGAACGCGACATAGCCAGATTTCTTCTAGAGCATGGCGCGAACCCGAACATCATCGCCGATGAAGGTGACCTTACGCCGTTGATCGTCGCCAAGACCGCGCCTGTCATCGATCTCCTCGTCGCCCATGGCGCTGAGCTTGATTATCAAGAGGCGGCGGACGGTAATACAGCGCTACATGAACGCGCAGGGTATCCACCAACTGCTGAGAATTACGACGCCGTTCGCGCTCTGCTGAGACATGGAGCTTCAACGAAACTCGAAAATAACCAAGGTAGGAATGCGGTCGAGGAATGTGAATTTTGGGTCGATTGTCGCAGTGAACAACATGGAATGTTAACTGAAGTTGAAAGAGTCATACAATATGCAGCCTCGAATAGATCTGGATGTCATTTGCGCCTTCTCAGGCAGGTGAGCACAGCTGGGTCATGGAAGGGCTACCTGCGCGAACCCGTCGTGCAGCTCCTCGCGCTACGCTACCTCTCCCTGGCCGGCCGCGCGACGGCGCCGGCGAATCTGCTGCGCCTCTTCGGAGCTCCGCCCATCCCCAACGCCGGACGCGCGCGGACGCGTGCGCGCCGCGTCGCCAGTAGCGCCGCGGGGACGCTTCTGCCCGACGAGGTGTTCAAGCTCATCTTGGACTTCTGGAACGAGCGCGTTTAAATATAGACGCGCATCCCCTCAAAACCGGAAGTAGAACACGGTCCCCGGCTGGATGACGAGGTTGAAGCCCGACGGGGGCGGCGGCGGACGCCGCTTGAGCTCCTCCGCCTCGAGGAAGCGGCGCTTTGCGTCGTCGTCGCCGACGGCCTCGTAGGCGCGCGCGACCTTGACGAAGACGGCCTCGTCGCCGCCGCGGTCCGGATGGTGCGCCTTCGAAAGCTCGCGGTAGGCGCGCTTGATGGCCGACACCTCGGCGTCGCGCGGCACGCCGAGGACGACGAAGGGGTCCTCGCTGTCGTAGCGGCGCCGGTTCCGCTTGTCGAGCTCGGCTCGCACCGTCCGCTCGACGTCCGCCTGGAGCCGATCGCCGAGGAAGCCGTGGCGCGCCGCGACGGCTTCCGCGAGCGCGCGCGGCTCGTCGCCGTCGTGCACGTGCATGCGCGCGCGCCGGCCCGATCCCGGCAGCGTCAGGTCCAGCGGGAACAAGACGTCGCGCGCCGTCCGCCGCGCGCAGGCGAAGCGGCCGCAGAGGTGGTCGACGATGGACTCGAAGGACGCGGCCGCGTCGCGCGGCGCGTGGTCGAAGACGAACGCCGCGGCGGCGTCGGCGGGCTCGACGCCGGGGTACAACACGAGCGCCTTCTCTTTGCCGTCGTAGCTGACGCGCAGCGTGTAGCGCGGCGCGGCCTGCGCCGCCGCATAGGCCGCGAGCGGGAGCAGCGCCCGCATGCTCAGTCCTCTTTGTCGAGGTCGTCGGGCAGCTGCGGGATCGTCTTCCGCTTCCGCGACTGCACGAGCGCCAGCGCCGCGACGAGGCCCAGCGCGACGGCGCAGGCCACGGCGGCCGGTGAGATCTCCATGCCTACGGAACGACCGGGTCGGAACTCTTTGCGTCTCTGCCATCGGACGCTGCGTCATGCTTCGAATGGCTCACAGGCCCATTAGCGGACCCTTGGTTGAAGCCTGATTGCCTTCAAGGTGATGCTACATTTACTTCACGCACGCGCCTGGGGGCCACGCGGTCCAGGGCGTCGCGCGCGGCGCGGATACGTTCGCGCCGCCCGCCGTCGTGGGCCGGAGGGGCACGCCGACGACGGGCGCGCCGGGCGCGGGCTCCGCGTACTCGAGCGGCCATCCCGGCGGCCGCGGCGCGCCGGCCGCGGGGTTCACGTAGGGCGCCATGGCGGCCTCGTCGAGGGCGTAGCAGGAGCCGTTGCGCCCGCCGGCGGCGTACGTCTCGAGGGCGCCGGCGAGGTCCGCCGCGTCGAGGAGCGGGCCCGAAGCCCTCGGGTACGTCCACTTGCCGCCGCGGTTCGCCGGCCGGCGCCATTTCACGGGCAGCGCGCAGCCCAGGTGCGCGTAGGGCATGGTCCAGGTGAGCATGAGCTTGAGCCCCCGCGCGTAGAGCGCCGCGAAGTAGACGAAGCTCGACAGCGAGTCGACGACGACGTCGAAGTCGTCGGAGAGCTCGAGGAAGTCGTCGAACTGGCGCCCGTTGGAGTGCTGCGACGCGAGGCGCCGGTGGGGCCCGCGCTTCTTCCGCGGCGCCGCGCGGTGTTGCGGCGGCCGGCGGCCCGGCGACCGCGGCGGCGCGCGCGGCGCCTTGACCTTCACGGTGACGCCCGGGGGCGACGGCGCGCCCTTGAGCTCGGCCGCGAGGGCGTTGGGGTCCTCGGTGACGACGCAGGCGAAAATGGACGTGTATTTCGCGCGCGCGCTGCCCGGCGCCGCCCGCTGGAGCGCCGCGCGGAGCTCCGCGAGCACGGCCCGGTACACGTCCCAGCCGACGTAGCGCCACTTCGGGCAGTCGCCGCGGCGCACGTGGATGCCCACGGTCAGCGTCCCCGGCGGCAGCGAGGCCCTGGGCACGTCGCCGCAGATCGCGGGGCCGTCGAGGCGCGGGTGGAACGCGAAGCGCCGCGCTCTCAGGAACTCGGCGACGCGCGGGTGCGCGTGCGTGCAGAGGTTGCAGCCGTCCTTGCCCTCGCCCTTGAGCTCGAGCAGGAGGCCCGCCGGCTCGCCCGCGAGCCGCGACCGCCAGGCCTCGACCTTGGCCTGGTCGAGGAACTGGGGGCTGCCCGCGCCCGCGAGGTTCCGGCACGTCTTCGACCCCGACCGGAAGTCGAGCCTCGCGCGCGCGAGGCCCGCGGCGCAGGCCGCGGGCGCGACGCGGCCCGCGCCGCAGGCTTCGCCGCAGGCGTCGCCCCGGTCCATGCCCAGCAGGCGCGTGATCGACTGGTCGCTGCTCGCGTGGTGCCGGTCCATGACGAGGGACACGTCGAGCGTCGACGCGAGGAGCAGGCCGGCGACGACGGTGCAGAGGCTGTTGCCCATGCCGCCCGCGTTGAACGCGAAGTCGAGGAAGTGCCGCGGCGCCATCGTCGTCACGGTTGGCTCGCCTTCATATGAAAACTGGTTGCTTGAACCATCATGGTGCCGTTAATCTCCGAACAATTTCTTTAGCGCGGTGCGGAGCCGCGCGGCCGCACTCTCCCCGCGCCTTCGTCGCGATGCTGCGCCGCTGGGTGCCCGACGCCTGGCTCGCCGACGACCGCCCGGCCGCCGTCGACGCGGCGGCCGGCGCGCTCCGGCGGGGCCGCGACGGCCTGCTCCTGCTCTGGCGCTGCGAGCCCGTGCGCGCCGCGCGCGTCGCCGTGCCCGCCTTCGCCCGCGGCGCGCTCGCCGGGGCCCTGGGCCGCGCGCCCCGGGGCGGCGACGGCGGCCCGCGCAAGGCGACGCTCCTCGCCGCGCCGGCGGACTGGCCGGGGGCCGTCGGCGGCCGCGCGAGACGCGGCGCGGGCATGGGCTGGCGATCCGCGGACGCCGCGCTCTTCTCCGCGGGCCTGCGGCGCGTCGACGTGCGCAGCACCGACGACGACGGCTGGACGCGGGTCCACGTCGGCGACCTCGAGGCCTGCGCGGCGGCGGACCGCGCCGCAGCCGTCCTCGGCCGCCTCGAGGCGCTGTTGGCGGAATCGCGTCCGGGCGCGCCCGCCGCCGGCCGCCGCGACCCCCCGCCCCCGCCGGCGAAGCGCCCGGCGCGGCCGGCCGTCGCCGTCGATCTCGTCGCCGAGCTCAAGCGGGCCCAGGAGGCGAAGCGGCGGAAGGCCTACGAAGCGACCGCGGCGGCGGCGGCCGAAGTCGCGGACAGGGTGCTCGCCGCGCCGGAGCCGGCGTCCGTCGCCGAGGTCCTCGCGCTCGCGCGGGACCTGCGCGACGACGTCGACGCCGTCGGCCTCGACGACGACGCGCGCGAGGCCGCGCCCGGCGGCTCGCTGCGCGCCGCGCGCGCGCGCTGGCGGGCGCTCGACGCGCTCCGCGGCGCCTGCGCGCGGCTCGAGGCCGTCGTCGCGCCCGTCGTCGCCGCCTGCGACGCCGTCGGGGGCAGCGCCCTCGACGCCGCGGACGCCGCGGACGGCCTCCGCGCGGTCGTCGCCTCGCTCGACGCCGCGGACTGCGGCGCGGCGCCTTTCCTCCGGGACCGCGTCGACGACGCGCGGCGCCGCGTCGTCACCGCCTGTGGCGTCGCCGCGGAGCGCGCCGCGGCGCGCGCCGCGGCCGCGACGTCCGGCGCGACGGCCGCCGCGGACGCGCGGCGCGCGCGCGGCGACCTGACGACGCCGAGCTCTGCGCGAAGCTCGCGGCGATGGATTTTTGACCGCGCCNCGCGACGCTCGAGGTCACGGTCCGCGGCCGCGGCGGCCTGGGGCGACGCCGAGCTCTGCGCGACGCTCGCGGCGATGGGTTGTTGAGCGGGGGTCGATGCTTGGATAAGGTATTTGCGCTTAAACGGGGCGGCGGGGCCGTCCATGATTGCGCGGCGACAAAGTTGACCTTCTCCTTGAACCATCCAAACGAGAGCCAACTCGACGCGCGCATCGAGGTCTCCCGCCAAAAAGCCCAGCCTGCTATCTTCTGGCCCCGTAGGCCAGCACATCTGCACCGAACTCGCCTCGCCACGCGCGAGCAAGGAGTGCTCAAAAGCGCAAGACCAAACGCGACGAAAAGAAGGCACGACGGCGCCGCGCCGCACTCATACGATGCCGCGCAGAAGCAGTCGCCTCGTCGAGACGGCCGCGCCAGCTGAGGAGGGCGGCGACCTGCTCAAGGTCCTCGACGACCTCGAGGCCAAGGAGGCTCTCGACGTGTCCGACGTCGTGGAGCTCTACCGAGCGCTCTCGCTCGATTCCGCGGTCGACGCTTCCGCCGAATCCCGCGCCTTCGCCCTGATTGATCCGCTGGTTTCTGCGGGCTACGCCGGCGCGGGCGTCGACGCCGGCGCGGGCGTCGACGCCGTCGCGCTCGAGGCCTGCGCGTTGACACTCGCTCGCGGGGCGGCGTGCTGCGGACTCGGGGCGGAGCGCGCGGGCGCGTGCTGCGGCCTCGTGCGGCGCGCGGCGGCGGCGGCCGCGGCGCCGCGCGACGCCGGTGCCGCCCCCCCGGAACCGGGCGCGCTCGTCAAGCTCGAGGAGTGCTTCGGCTGGGCCGGGGCCCTCGCGCGCGCCCGGGCGCTCGAGGACGCGGCCGTCGCGGCGCTCTGCGGCGCCGCGTTCGCCGCGCTCCGCGTCGACGCCGCGACGGACGAGGCCGAGGGCGCGCGGCGCGGCGCCCTCGGCGTCGTCGGCGAGGTCTTCGGCGCCTACGCGGGCCACCGCGGGGCCCTCGTCGAGGACTGGTTCGACCACGCCGCGGCCGCGGGCGACGCGCCGCGGAAGCGCAAGGGCGGAACCGCCGCGTTCCGCCTCGACGGCGGGTCGGCCCCGGGCGGCGCCCGCGTCGCCTGGGCGAGCGCCTGGTGCCTCGTCGCCGTCCAGGGCGCCGTCGGCGCCGACGACGACGCGGGCGGCGACCCGGACGCGCCGCCGTCGGCCGCCGCGGGCGACCGCGTCGCCGCGCGGCTCGCGCGGGGCCTCCTCGAGCGCGCGGGCGCCGCCGGCGAGCAGGGCGGCGACAACGCAAACGAGTGGCGGTCGCGCGCCCTCGCGCTCTGCGACGACGCGGCCGCGGCGCTGCCCTCCGCGGAGTGGCCCGCGGCGGAGACGGTGCTCCGCGCCCTGGCGTCCGCGGCGTCCGCGGAGCTGCGGGCGAAGCGGCCCGAGGGCGCCGTCTGCTTCCTCGTGGATGTGGTCGCCCGCGTCGCCGCGGCGCTCACGGCGCTCCGGCGCCGCGAGGCCGAGGCGGGCGCGTCCGCGCTCCCCGCGGGCGCGACGTTCGGCGGAGAGGCGGGCGCGTGCGCGCTCGCGGGCGACGCCGCGCCCCTCGAGCAGACCGTGGCGCTCCAGCAGCTCGTGCTCAACGGCCTCGAGGAGCGGAAGAGCGAGCGCTGGGCCGCCGTCGCGCGCAAGTTCGCCGTCGCCAAGTGGTTCGGCGAGCTCCCCGCGGACGCGGAGGCGCTCCGCGCGCACCTCGCGGGCCAGTTCGCGGGGCGGAGCGCGCTCATGATGCGCCGCGGCGACTGGGACGTCGTCCTGCCCCGCGACGCCCTCGCCGGCTGCTGCGTGGCCGTCGCGAACCGGTCGCGGCTCGGCGACGCGCGCGTGCAGCTGACGCACCAGGTCGCGGCGCTCCTCGGCCACGACGGCGCCGCCGTGCGCTGCCGCGCGTTGAAGGCGCTGGATGGCGTGGCGCGGGAGCGGGGCGGCGGCGACGCGCCCCTGCTCCGCGACCCCGTCGTGCGCCGCGCGGTGCTCTCGCGGTTCCTCGACGAGGCCATCTCCGTCCGCGCGGCCGCCGTGGACCTCGTGGGGAACCACGCCCTCGACGCGCCGGAGACGCTTTTAGCCTACCACGGCGAGCTCCTCGAGCGGCTCCTCGACGCGGGCGTGTCCGTGCGCAAGGCCGTCGTGCGCATCCTCGAGAAGTCGCTCGCCGTCCGCGGCGAGCAGCTCCGCGAGCTCCACAAGCGGACGCTGCTGGCGCTGCTGGACCGGGCGTCGCGGCCCAAGGAGGAGCAGACCGTCAAGGATCTGGTGGGGGACGTGATCCGCGACGCCTGGTTCGCCGAGCGGGGCGCGGACGAGGAGGCGGCGGCGCCGGAGAAGGTGTCGCCGAGCTCCGTGATCCTTGAGGACGTCGCCCAGAAAGAGCTGCCGCCGCTCGACGCGACGACGCGGCAGATCGTCGACGTCGCCGCGGCGGCGCGCGGCAACGACGGCCGCGTCGCCGAGGTCCTCGCGGCCGCGCTCGCGTCGAGCCGCGCGGCGGGGTCCGACGCCGCGAACGCGAAGCGCGAGAAGCGGGCCGCCGTCGCCGCGGCGCGCGCGTCCGACCACGCGGCCAAGCTCGTCGAGCGGTTGCTGGCCCTCGACGCGCGGCGCGCCGAACGCCTCGGCGCCTCCGGGTCCCCGGGGAAGCCGCCGCGGCGCGGCGCGGCGCTCGGCGCCGGCGACGCGCGCGACGGCGGCGCCGTCCTCGCGAGCCTCGGCGCGGCCTACGCGACGTGCGCGCGCGCGCGGCCCGAGAGCCGCGCGCAGTTCCTCCGCGGCGCGCTCCGCGCCGTCGACGTCGGCGCGGAGCCTGGCGCGCCCGCGGCGTCGCGGCTCCGCGCCGCGGCGCTGGGCGCGCGGCTCCTCGCGACGCTGCCCTACCGCGTCGCCGACGAGCCCCTCTCCGTCGTCTACGCGCTCTCCAAGCAGGTCGCGCTCGCGGCGCCCGACAGCGAGCGGTTGGCCGCGTGCGCGACGCTCTCGCTCGCCGCGCGCGCGAAGCGCCACCTCAAGCGCTTCTACCGCCTCGGCGACGCCCGCTGCGTCGAGTACGTGCCCGGCGACCGCAAGCTCCACGACAAGGGCCTGCCGCAGCGCGGCGCGGCGCCGGACCTCGACGTCCCGCGCCACTTTCTCTCTGAAGACGCGGACGCCGCCGCGTTCCTCGACGACGCCGCGCGGACGCTCGCGAGCGAGCCGTCCCACGACTTCGAAAACAAGCCGGAGAAGGCGCCGGCGAAGAAGCGCGGCCGGCCGCCCAAGGCGGACGACGCCGCGATGCCGCCGCCGCCCGCGCGCCGGTCCAAGCGCGCGACGCGGCCGACCGCGCCGCTCCTCGACCACCAGGCGAGCCCGCCGGACGACGACGACGACGACGGCGACTGGCGCGCGGCCAAGCCCAAGAAGAAGCGCAAGGCGTAATCATTACAAGGGGTACTCGATCCGCCGCGCGTAGGCGGCGAAGGCGCCGTCGGCCTGGTAGAGCGCGTGGCGGCCGCCCGCGACGACCGCGGCGTTCGCCGCGAGCCACGCGGGGAAGACCGCCTCCGCGAAGTACGCGTCGCCCGCGTCGTCCCCGCCGTCGCCGCACGCGGCCGCGAGCACGTCGAGCGCCGGCGCGCCGTCGAAGGCCTCCGGCAGGCCCGTCGCCGCGAGGGCCGCGAAGAGGTCGCCGCCGCCGCCCTCCGCGAAGGCGAGCGCCTCGACGACGAGCGCCCAGGCCCGCGCCGTCGGCTCCGCGCCGAACTCGAGGAGCTCCTCCGCGACGTCGCGCGCCGCGGCGCCGCGCGCGCGGCAGCAGAGCTCGACGGGTGTCCAGCCCCGGCCGTTGGACGGCGTCTCGCACTTGAGCAGCGCGGGGTCGCCCGTGATCATGTCGAGCAGCGCGTCGGTGCAGGAGCCGCCGTCGATGGACGCGAAGAGCTCCTCGCCGAAGCGATGCCTCAAGTCGGCGGCGAGCGCGGCCGCGTCGTCGGCCGTCGCGGCCGCCGCCGCCTCCCGGAGGGCCCGGACGGCCTCGTCGCGCGCGCGGCGCGCCTCCTCGTCGTCGTCGTCGTCGTCGTCGTCGTCCGCTTCCTCTTGCTCGTCGTCGTCGTTCTCCTCCTCCTCGACATCGTCGTCCTCCTCCTCGCCGTCATCTAGCTTCTGCCGCTTGCATCGCGAATCATTTGTGTCGCCCATTGCGAGGCTGCCCCGATTGAACGACGTCAACTTGACTTCAATCGTTCTTGTTCCTACACGAGCCTCCCTCCCCTCCCCGGACGGGCGCCAGTCGAGCGCGCGTCCCTGTCAATAACTAGTTCAATCGCCGGGCCTTATGCGTCGGAGCCGTTGGCGCGGTCGGGCGCGGGGTTCAGGGTATTCCAGAAGTCGAGGGAGAAGGTCGTCGTGCTCTGGTTGAACATGAAAAGCCGGCCGATGAGGTACTGGACGACGCAGACGCGGAAGAGGGCGCAGAAGTGGAAGTCGAAGAGCGCGCGGCCGACGGCGACGGCGATTTCCGCGCGTCGGTGCTTGGCCCGGTCGTAGGACTCGGCGACGATGAACGCGACGGAGTGGATGTTGACGACGATCGCGGCGAGCGCCACGTAGAGCATCCAGTTGTAGAGGTGGGTGAGCTGCGGGTGCTTCTTGCCGAGGGGCGAGTCGTCGTCGATGGTGACGAAGTCGCCGTTGGTCGTGTAGCGCTGCATCTTGAAGGAGATGAGGAAGGTCGCCGAGCCGACGGCGAGCGTGCACGCCGTCGGGATGGCGAAGTAGGCCCCGCGGACGCGGGCGCCGGCGCCGCGGACGTGGGCCGCGGCGGCCGCGAGCGTCGCCCGGACCCGCGCGCCGCGCTCGGAGGCCTCCGCGCGGTGCCGCTCCGAGAGGTCGAGGCCGAAGAGGTTCGAGCTCGGCCCGTCGTAGGTGATGACGTCGTCGACCTCGAGGACGAAGCCGAGCGCGAGCGAGTTGAGCAGGAGGTCGAGGGGCCCGTCCGTCGTGCCGAAGAGCTGGGCCTGGATGTCCAAATAATACCAGAAGAGCGTCACGCGGAGGAGGTGGACGAGGAAGCACATTGCGAGGCGGAACGCGACGTCGCCACTGAGTTCGCTCCGGTCGACGAGGCACGCGTGGGCCCGCTCGGCGAGGAGCAGGAAGCCCGCCTTGACGCTGTCGAGCTCCGGCACCGTCGCGAGCGTCGCGCAGAAGCAGCAGAAGACCTGGGCGGCACAAGGGTGATTCAACGTCGCTTCAACGTGAGTGTTCCGCGCGCGCGCGTTCCGGAAAAAGCATCTACGCTTCGAGACCGTTCCGAGAGATGATCGCTCGTCCAAAAATCAGCCGAAACGAGTGGAAAACGGCCGAGATAGGAGCCTTTGAAGTTGGGAATGTCGCACCCTTTTGCTGCCCTGCAGAAGACGAGCACGAAGAGGACGACCCAGTTCACGCCGTCGACGCCGACGCCGCCGTTGTGGTTGTGCCTCGAGAAGAGGGACTGGTAGTCCACGGGGAAGGGCATGCCGCCCTGGAAGGCGGGGTAGCCGTCGTCGAAGGCGTCGTCGCCCGCGACGCGGCGCTGGAAGTCCATGGGGAAGAAGATGGTCTGCCAGACCGCCTGCAGCGCGACGAGCTGCAGCATCTTCACCGCGACGCACGCGCCCAGGTGGAGGAGCAGCGTCGGCGACGTCGCGTCGTAGAGCAGCATGGTCTGGACGCGGAACGTGTACCCGTGGCCCAGGGGCGCCGCGTCGCCGCCGCCGGCCGCGTCGGCCGGCGCCGCCTTCGCCTCGAGCCGCGCCTCGACCGCGGCGAGCCGCGCCTCGAGCGCCGCCTCCGACGCCTCGCGACGCGGGCCCGCCGCCGAGGGCGAGATGTCCGCGTACGCGCCGACGTCGTCGCCGCCGCCGTCGTACACCGCGAGCAGCGCCGGCGGCGCCGACGGAGAACGACGATGGTGGTGGTGGTGCAGGACCTGATGATAATGATGATGGCGATGGTCCTGGTGGCTATGGACCGGTGGCTCCGCAGCCTCCGGATGCAGCGCGCAGCACGCCTCCATCGGATGCAGCCCAACAGTGGATTTGGGTTCTCATCTCTCCTCAATTAAGTTTGGTTGAAGTCCAAGTTGAATCTGTTCACCGCACGGGCCAGCATACTATCCCGCCCCGGGCGCGAAGGGTCCGACGTTACGAGCGGCGCGCGCGGCCGCCGGCACTCATCGCTTGCCGCCCTTGCCCTTGGACTTCTTCTTCTTCCCGTCCGCGCCGCCGCCGGCCTGGGCCTTGGCCTTGTCGCCGCCCTTGGCGTCCTTGGTCTTCTTCTTCTTCGACTTGGACTTGGACTTGGAGCTCGGGATCGACGCGAGCCACGGCACCTGCGCGCGTCCGCGCGTCGCGCGCCGCGCGCGGAGCGCGGTCCCGCGCCGCGCGCGCGCGGGGTGCCGGTTGAACATGGGCCAGTCGGGCACGCAGAGGAGCATGGCGATGACGAGGCCGACGGCCCAGCCGCCGAAGGTGACCGTGAAGTCCTGCGCGAAGTACCCGAAGAACCACGCGATGACCTACTCGGAGCGCGGTTCCGGCCGCGGCCGCCAACGACTGCTCCCGCGGCGATATGTCGGAGGGCGCCGCCGCGCGCCCCGAAGATGACGATGAGGTAGCAGTAGATCATCTCCGCGAGCTTCTGCCCATGGTAGTCCTGCGCCGGGCCGGGTCGTCGCGGCGCCGGCGGCGGTCGGCGGCGGCGCGCGCGCGCGGCACAGCGCGCGCCTTCGCGGCGCGACGGCCAACCGCGCGAAATGGGCGCGGGCACGCACCATGGCTCGTCGGCCGCGCGCGCAGGTCGCCGCGGCAGAGGCGACGCTGCAAAGACGGCGAGGCAGAGGCGGGAGGCAAAGTGCAAGTTCGGATTATTGAAGCCGCCGGCCGACTGCATCGATGGCTGCAACGCGCGCCGCCGCGGCCCTCCACCCCCTGCCACCCGCAGCCGACACCGACCGCCGCGTCTAAAGCTACAGGAGGTCCCGGGGCGCGCGGTTCGGGGGGAAGTAGTCGCGCCGGAGCTCCGCGTTGGAGATGAGGCGGACGAGCTTCGCGTGCCGGCCGACGGCGGGCTTGATGGCGCTCCAGGCGCTCTCGAAGAGCACCGTGGGCGGGTCGACGAGGGCGACCTGGCCGAGGCGCTTCGGGTAGTAGGACCGCAACGCGTGGACGAGCCAGAGCACGAAGGGGATGTCGACCTGTGTGCAAATCAACCAGTGAGCTGGGACGTCGGGGCCAAACTTGAGAATTCTCTAGCTCGGTCAAATCGAAGTCGATTCGGCTGATTTTTGGACGAATCGATCGCTCTCGTCGAGTTCTCGAAGCCCAGCCGAAGAGTTTGTGTCAAAACATTCGCATACGCGCACATTGAAGTCGGGTTGAAGATTTGATTTGCACACGGATGTCGACCTGGGGCGGGCCGACGTCGCGCAGGTCGACGACGGCGAGGAACTGCTCGCCGTCGCCCTCGAGGCTCGCGACGGCGTCCTCGAGGACGGCGAGGCACAGCGCCTTGGACGCGTCGAGCGACCGCCGCGTCGCGTCGTGGCGCCGCGCGACGACGACGACGGCCGGCCGCCCGAGCACGTCGCGCTCGCGCGCGAGGTAGCCCACGCGCTTCCGCCGCTCGCTCCTCGCCGCGTCCAGGAGCGCCGCCCGGTCGCCCCCGAGGCCCCCGAAGTTCCTCCGCCACGCGACGTACGCCGCGGCTTTGGGAGCGGCCTCGGCCACGTCGCCGCGGCGGTCCCGCGCGAACCAGGCGAGCTCGGCGTCGCTGAGCGACGGCGCCGCCGACCGGAGCGCGGCGACGGCGCGGCGCTCCTCGTCGGCGCCGAGCTCCGGCGCGCGCGTCGTGCCCAGCTTGTCCTCGACGGACAGCGTCGTCGCGCGTAAAGGTTGGTCGCGGAGCGGCCGGGCGCCGGTGGTCCGCTGCCAACAATGCGCGGGATGGCGGCGCGCCAGCCAGGCGTCGGCGCTGCGGCAGAGGAGGAGGGCAAGAACGACGCGCATTCGAGCCATCGATCGGTGCTCACGGCTGTTTTTATTGACTTTTGGGGCGCTTGTTGTGGCAAATAATGAGTATGGTGAATGGAAAGCCCAGACGTGCCGCGTAGGAACGCGCCGCCGCCGTGAACAGGCCATGCCGCCGGCGCG
The DNA here is from genome assembly GCF_000186865.1 of Aureococcus anophagefferens. NCBI lineage: Eukaryota > Pelagophyceae > Pelagomonadales > Pelagomonadaceae > Aureococcus > Aureococcus anophagefferens. The sequence goes on along the minus strand of NW_008705568.1, from coordinate 1,452,412 downwards.
CAAGTCGAAGGACAAGGAGTACGCGTCCGCGCGGCGCCGCCGGAGCGAGCAGGAGGCGGCGGCGCGGGCGCCGGCCGAGGACCGGGACGCGGCGCGCGAGGCCGCGGCGGCGCGGCGGTCCGCCGCGCTCGCGCTCGCCGCGGAGCGCTGCGGCGAGACCGTGCCCGGCCGCGAGACCGCGCCCAGCCGCGCGCTCGTCGCGCCGCAGAACGCCGTCGCGCGCGCGCCCAAGGCGAAGCCGAAGCGGTCGGACGCGGACGCCGCGAGGGACCGGGACGCCGCGCTCTTCGCGCTCGACGCCAAGGGGTCGACGGCGCTCCACCGCTTCGCGACGCGCGCGTCCGCGGCGGCCGACGTCGCGCGGCTTCTGGCGATGGACGCGCGGAAGCTCGACGTCAGAGATGCCCACGGCGACACGGCCGTCCACGCCCGCGTGGAACTCAAATCTTCAACCCGACTTCAATGTGCGCGCAATCGAACGGTTTGGACCAGACTCTTCGGCCGTGCTTCGAGAACTCGACGAGAGCAATCGATTCGTCTACAAATCAGCCGAATCGACGTCGATTCGACCGAGCTCGAGAAAGTTTGGTCGGGACGTGCCGAACCGGTGGTTGATTTCCACACAGGTCCACGCGGCGGCGGCGACGGACGCCGTGCCCTGCCTGCGCCTCCTGCTCGACGCCGGCGCCGACGCGACGGCGCGGAACGCCCAGGGCTTCGCGCCGCTGGCGCTCGCGGCGTCGCGGTCCGCGTCGCGCGCGGCCGTCGTCCTGGCGCTCGAGCTCGAGGCCCGGGGCCTCGTCGCGGCGGGCGCGCTCGACGCGCCCGGCGGCGGCTACGCGCCCCTGCACTGGGCCTGCGTCAACGACCTGCCGGACGCCGCGGCGACGCTCGCGGCGCGCGGCGCGGACGCGGGCGCGCGGTCGCACCCGGACGGCGAGACGCCGCTCATCAAGGCCTGCCGCTACGGCCACGGCGCCTGCGCGCTCGCGCTCCTCGAGCACGCGCCGGGCCTCGACTTGGACGCCGCGGGCGCCGACGGCGCGACGGCGCTGGTCCACGCCGCGCGGTTCGGGTGTTGCGAATCCGTCGACGCGCTCGTCGGCCGAGGCGCGGACGTCCGCGCGGCCGACGGCGACGGCCGCACGGCGCTGGGCTACGCGACGCGCGGGGGGCACCTGCGCTGCGCCCACGCCCTCGCCATGGCCGGCGCGCTGCGCGCGCCGCCGCCGCCCGCGCCCGCGGCCGCCGTCGCGGACCACTGGAGCGGCGACCGCGCGGCGCCGGCCGGCGGCACCGTCGTCGACCGCTTCTTCTACAAGCTGTCCTTCCCCATGGCGCGCCCCGACGCGGCCCCGCCGCCGGCGCCGCCGCGGCCGCCGCGCGCGGACCTCGATTAAGCCCGTGTTGAAGGGCACGGCATCGATATATCTTCGACAATTCAGACGCGGGCCACCGAATCGAGGGCAGCCCCGGCTGTGCGGCCGACAAGAGCGTGCTAGTTACGCTTCGGGGGCCAAAGGGGCGGGGGTCTCGCGGACCATGCCGTCGTACACGATCCGCGCGACGGACAAGGAGACCGGCGAGGTGGCGCGCCGGCGCCTCCCGGACGCGCCGACGGCCCCGGACACCATCGTCCGTCGAAGGAAGGTCGGGCCCGCCGCAGGTGCGATTGATGAAGGTCCAGGCGGGGACGCCCATGACGGAGGTCATCAAACAGTACGCGGAGCTGAGCGGCATCGACGAGGCCGAGTGCCGCTTCCTCGTCGGAGGCAAGCCCCTGAAAACCGACAAACCGCGCGCCGCCGCGCCCCGGGCCGCGCCCCCCCTCGGGGCACCCCCCCCGCCCCCCCCCGCCCCGCCGGGGCGCCGTCCGAGCGGCGCGCGGCCGCCGACCCCGTCTCCCCCCCCGCGCAGGCTCGACGAGCAGGTCGCGCTGACCAACAGAGACCAGCCGCCCGTCGTCGACGACGACGACGGCTTCGACTGCAGCCCCGGCCGGCGTCCGCGAGGCGCGCGCGGGGGGGGGGACGCGGGGCGCGGCCGGCGCGTCGACGGCTTCGTTCGTCGCAGGTTCGTGTTCGTGCATGCCGAACATGAACTAGCGCGCGCGCCGGGCCGCGCCGGGCGCGCCCGGAGCCGGCGGCGCCGCGAAGCTCCCGAGGGCGCGCGCGCCAGGGCCCGCGAGGCCACGTCGGCGAGGAGGGCGGGGCCGCGAGCGCGCTTTGGAGAGCTCGTAATTTCTCGACGTCAACATGAGCACATGAAGTGCAAGCCGAGTGCACGGTGGGCACCGCTGCTTCGGAGAATAGCCTGCCCGCAGGTGCGGCAAGAATCACCACTCGCTCGCGCGCGGCCGCACTGGGCCGTGCGCAGTCTCCGGCACTCGGCAGCATCTCCCCCATGGCGGCGATGACGCAGCAGGCGTCGTACACGCTGCGCCACGCCGTCGCGTCGAGCATCGTCGTCACGGTGCGGCCCCTCGGCGCGACGCTGTCGAGCGTCCTCGCGCCGGACCGGAACGGCGCCCTCGGCGAGGTGACCCTGGGCTTCGACGAGGGCGAGGGCGACGCGCCCTACCTCGACGGGCGGAGCGCCTATTTCGGGTGCGTCGCCGGCCGCGTCGCGAACCGCACGAAGGGCGCGGCCTTCGAGCTCGACGGCGCGACGTATACGCTCGCGGCGAACGACGGCGCGAACCACCTCCACGGCGGAACCGTCGGCTTCGACAAGCGGCGCTGGACCGTGGTCGACGCGAGTGCGACGGCGCTGACGCTCGCGCTGCGGAGCGGCGACGGCGACGAGGGCTACCCGGGAACGCTCGACGCCCGAGTGACCTACAGCCTCCCCGACCCGAGGACGCTGCGCGTGGCCTACGCCGCGACGACGGACAAGGCGACGCCCGTGAACCTGACGAACCACGCCTACTGGAACCTCAACGACGGCGGCGCGTCGCCCGTCGTCGACCACGAGCTCCAGGTCGACGCGTCGTTCTACACGCCCGTCGGCGAGGGCGCGATCCCGACGGGCGAGATCCGGCGGGCCGCGGGGGCCATGGACCTCTCCGCCGGCCGCCGCCTCGGCGACGCGCTCTACGACACCGACGGGGGCGCCGGCTACGACCACAACTACGCGCGGCCCCGCGCCGGGGAATCTTTCCCCGCCGCGACGGCCCGCGACCGCGTTCCCCCCGCGACCGCAGGCGCTCGGCGGCGCCGTCGCGCCCGGCGGCCTCCGGCGCGCCGCGGCGCTCTACGCGCCGGCGAGCGGCCGCGCCATGGTCGTGTCCACGGACCAGCCGGGCGTCCAGGTCTACACGGGCAACTTCCTCGACGGCGTCGCCGGCCGCGGCGGGACGCGCTACGGGCGCCACGCGGGCCTCTGCCTCGAGACCCAGCTCTTCCCCGACGCGCTCCACAACGCGCACTTCCCCTCCGCCGTGCTCCGCCCGGGATCGACCTACGCGCACGCGACGGAGCACGTCTTCTCCGCGGCCGCGGCGCGGCCCGCGCTCTGAGGTCCCGGCGCACAAGTGTACTATGCTTGCAACGGGCAGTCTCAGCGGGCTCGGTGGGAACTCGGAGCCGCTGGATTCGGGTACTTATTCGGGTTACGTGTTACGTTGCAAGCAAGTTCAAAGTTTGCAACTTGAACTCAGCTTTTTAAGCTTCAACATATAGGAAATGAGCCGTAGTGATTATAATTGCCCAACGTATATATCATAAACGATGCGAGCCATTCGTTTAAAGGTCTGCATCTCCTTCAATATAAGCTGTGCGCTCCGAGCCATCAATATCCCAAAATTCATCATAGATTGTGAAGTTTATTCCGTCAAGGGTTAGTTTTGCATATGAATTTGTGTCAGAGCTCTCGGTCGATAAATCTGGGTTCGCGTTCCCTTCAATAAATTGGTCAACTCTGCCATGCAGATTATATTAGTGCGTTGTCCAACGCAGCTGCGTGCCCGATTTTCCGAAGCAGGCAGCCTCGATCTTCAGGCATTCCGACCGCCTTCGACGTCGATTTCTGCGGGCAGCATGCTTCAAACTCTCGATCTCATGGCGCGTGCCGCGCTCGCCCTGCTGCTCGCGCTCCCCGTCTCCTCCGGCTTCCAGTTCGACCGTCTCGACCCCGAGGTGGTCGCGACCCTGCAGCACGAAGACCTCTCCACGGCCTGGGGCAGCGACATCGGCCCGAATGCGACCTGGTTCGCGGCGCACGTCGCGCGGCGCGAGGTCTTCCTCGCGCGCGGCGGCGGCGCCTACGCGCCGGACGAGCTCGCCACGCTGCGGAGCGCGCTGCTGGCGCCCTTCGTGAGCGACGGCGCCGCGCCGCGCACCGCGGTCAAGGGCGACGGCGGCGGCGAGCCGTTCGGCGGCGACGCCGCGGCCGCCGCGCTGCTCGCGGGCCTGGGCGCGCCGGAGCCGGTGGCGTCCGACGCGCGCGAGGAGCGCATGTCCGTCGTCGCGCGCCTCGAGTACCTCTTCGGCGTCGACGCGTCGGAGCGCGCGGCGACGGCCGCCGTCGAACGCCTCTTCCCCAAGCCCGTCTTCGACCTCGACCGCGGCGACACGGCCCACGTCTACGTGTCCGCGCCCGGCGCCGCGGCGCTGGCGAACCACACGGACCTCAACGACGTCGTCGTCTTCCAGATCGCCGGGGCCAAGGCCTGGCACGTCTGCACGCCGGCTCCGGCCGGCGTCGAAGCCGCGCGGGGCCCGACGTCGACGGCGCCCGAGCCCGGTCGCGTCGACGTCGCTCCGGCCGATGATCGGACGAAGCGTCCGTCGCTCGTCGAGCTCGCGGCGGCGCTCGCGCGCGCCGCGCGATCCGCGCGACGCCGGAGCATTTGAACGCCGCGCAGGTGCACGCCGTCGCCAAGCACGGCACGTGCGCGACGTACGACGCGAGCGAGATGTCGGGCCTCGAGGTCTGCGACGACTTCGAGCTCGGGCCCGGCGACCTGCTCTTCCTGCCCCAGGGCGCCGTGCACAGCGCGCGCGCGACGGAGGCGGAGGGCTCGACGCACCTCACGCTCGGCCTCGCCGGCACGCGGGCCGCGGTCTGCGACGAGCAGGCGCCGGCCGGCGATCTCATGGCCGAGTTCCGGCGCCAGCTCGACGAGGGCGACCTCGGCCTCTGCGACATCAGCAGCACCGGCTGCCCGCCCAACACGTACAGCAGCAGCGGCTACTACGCGGGCAAGGACTGCCAGGACTGGCCCTACCTGTGCGGCGGCAGCTGCGACAACGGCTGCGACGATTCCCACAGCGGCTGCGACGACGAATGCGACAGCTGCTGCACGTGCACGAACTGCGAGGACTGCCCCGGCGGCCGCTACAGCTCCGGGTCCGCGACGGGCTGCGCGGCGTGCCCGCAGGGCACCTACACCTTCGGCGGCGAGGACTGCACGTCCTGCCCCGCGGGCTACTACGGCGCCTCGTCGGGCCTCGACGCGAACGCCGGGGCCTTCGTCGCCCTGGGCGCGGGCCGCGTCTGCGCCGACTGGACGGAGTTCGCCGCCTACTGCCCGAGCGACGCGGGCGCCTGCCGCCCGGAGGGCTACGTCTGGGGCGGCGGCTACGTGGCCACGGGCATCTTCACGAGGGTCGCGGGCTACTGGGAGAGCTGGAGCTCCTTCGAGCGCTACTGCCCGGACGTGTCCGGGGGCTGCGGCTACGGCTACGACACGGACAACGCGCTCGGCCTCCCGGCGTCCGTGAGCCTCGAGGGCTGCCAGGACCAGTGCATGGAGGCCGGCTGCGACGCCATCTACTGGTCCCAGGGCCACGGCTGCGGCAACTACTTCGGCGGCCACCTCCAGGGCGACGACGACAGCGCCGGCCAGGTCGAGTACTACGAGTTCTCCACGACGGACGCGGGCGACAGCCTCGAGGCCTGCCAGGACCTCTGCACGAGCGAGCAGTGCGACGGCATCTACTTCGACGCCGACGACTCCACGGGCTACGGCTGCGGCCTTTATTTTGGCTGCGCGCCGTCGAACGGGAACGCGCAGGGCATGGACTACTACTACTGGAGCCACGGCTGCAGCGAGTGCGCCAGCGGGCGCTACTCGAGCGTCGACGGGGCGACGGGCTGCAAGAGCTGCCCGTCGGGCACGTACGCCGAGGCCGGCCGCTCGACGTGCACGACGTGCGCCGCGGGCAGCTACGCCGGGAGCGGCGCGTCCAACTGCACGGCGTGCCCCACGGGCTACGTCTCCACGGGCGAGACGGGCGCCATCTCCCTCGAGACGGCCTGCACGCTCTGCGAGGCGGGCACGTACGACGCCGGCACCGAGTGCGTCACGTGCCCCGCGGGCACCTACAGCGGCGACGCCGCGACTGAGTGCACGGACTGCCCCGCGGGCCGCTACTCGGGCCACGACGGCGCGACGGGGTGCGCGGCGTGCCCCGGCGGCACGTACCAGGACGCGGCCGGCGCGACGGACTGCGTCGACTGCGCCGCCGACAACGACGACGGCGAGCCGGGCCACTACTCCACCTACTCCGACGGGGCCGCGTCGCAGGGCGAGTGCGTCTGCGAGACCGGCTGGGCGGGCGAGCTGTGCACCGTGACCTCGTGCTCGACCGTCGCGACGATCTCGCTCGGCCACATGCTCCTCATGGCGAACCCGCTGACGCGCGCGTACATCGGCACGACGGCGGCCGTCGACGACACGGTCACGGTGACGAACGACGTCCGCTCCGCGCTCCAGGAGTGGGACCTCGACAGCAACAACATCCTGACCTACGCCGAGGTCACGGCCTGCCTCGCGACGTACCACGTCAACGTGACGAACCTCGACGACACGAACAACTACGTCTGGTCCGTCCCCGTGCCCGAGCCCATCGTCGCGTCGACGGACGACTGCGATACCGCGGACTCGCTCTACACCGTCTCCATCGTGCAGGCCACGGGCGCCATCTCGGACACGGACGACTTCAAGATCCGCGCGTTCGGCAACAACGACGTCAAGCTGAGCTACAGCTGCGAGGTCTGGGACGACGACACGGGCACGGCGTCCGCGACGTTCCCGACGTCCTACGGCCTCCGCAAGATCTTCTTCCTGGTCAAGTCCGACGACGTCGACGACGCGGCGATCACGATCACCGTGTCGCAGCCCAGCGGCATGTCGAGCACCTGGGACGCGACGCTCTCGCAGGACGACAACGACGACTACTTCTCGTACACGATCGAGACGGATCAGAAGGAGTACTACACGAACGACGACGACGACTCGACGGTCCTGATCACGTCCATGGTCACGAGCGCGATGGCGTCGCTCCAGATGTCCCAGACCTACTACTGGGGCGGGAGCACCTTCATCGACTCCTACGCGGCGTCGTTCCCGTCGACGTCCGACTCGTCGGACGTCTGCGGCGCGAGCCTCGACACGCCCGTCGACGTCACGTGGGCCTACACGGAGGACGCGTACCCGGACCCGGACGACGACGCGGGCTCGATCGTCTACCGCCAGTGCGGCTACCTCAACGGCATCGAGATGGACGACGACTCCTTCCCCTCCGACTACGTCGACGCGTCCACCGGCCGGTCCTACACGATCTCCGACGGCCTGAGCATCGCGCAGATCGACACGAAGCGCATCTACTGCATCTACACGGAGTACGACGGGGACGGCGACGACGACGCGGACGCCGCGCTCACGTCCATCATCTGCATGGTCGGCCTCCGCGTCCTCGGCGCGCCCCTCGACATCCTGCCGGACATGGGCAACGGCGCCGCGGGCTTCAACGGCGTCACGCTGACGTGGCTCGACACGTACAACAGCGAGGGCGAGTTCAACGTCTACCGCCGGTCCCAGGGCACGTCGGCGAGCTCGAACACCCAGGTCGCGGACGTGCTCGTGCCGAGCTCCAAGTGCGGCGCCACGGTCGCGCCCCTCACGTTCACGGACACGAAGACCGGCTACACGCCCGGTGCCCGCGTCGTCTACACCGTCGTCGCGAACCCGAACTGGGCCGACCAAGACACGGACATGACCAATTTCACGGGCACGACGGTCTACACCGTGCCCTGGCTCAGCCTCTTCACGGTGAGCGTCGTGACGTCCAGCGGCGCGGGCACGCCCGTGCCCGACGTCTACGTGAGCGTGTCCCACATGCTCGACAGCACGACGATGGACCCGAGCTACGACCCCGTCGTCTACGGCTACACGGACGTGAACGGCGACTACAGCCCGCTCATCCGCATCGTCGACGAGACGTGGAGCGCGTCGAAGCAGTACTTCAACGTGACCTGCAGCCTCGTCGACCCCGTGCTCGGGCCCCACGTCTTCAACCCGTCCTGGCAGGCCGTGACCTCGACGCACGTCTACGGCGGCAATGCCAACATCAAGGACGAGACGTCCGTCTCGGTCCGCGGCTACCTCCGGTCGGGGGGCGGCACGGACAGCTCGAACCCGGACCGGAACTTCGACAAGTACTGGGGCGACTGCGGCGACCAGATCCTCCCCTCCTGGGAGCCCGAGGCCACGGCGGGCCAGTGCTACTGCGCGCTCCCGTCGGGCCAGACGATCTACATGCTACGCGAGAGCGGGTCGACGGACTCGTACTCGACGGACGACCTCGGCTACTTTGAGTTCGCGCCGATGATCGGCGAGCTCGTCACCGTGTACTTTGAAGGCTACGCCGGGAGCGACAACAACACCGCCATCGACTTCAAGGTCTCGACCGACGTCGACGACGACGACGCGGTCGTCCAGACCAAGGTCGCGGCCCCGTCGATCACCTTCACGACGGACGGCGACGCGAACGTGGACTTCGTCACGAGCACGTGGATGTACATCACCATCTCGCTCCTCGGCGGCGCGGCGGGCCAGGAGTTCATCACGGGCCAGGGCTTCTCCGTCACGGCGGACAGCTGCGGCTTCGAGAAGGAGCTCGTCACCTACATGGGACTCGACACGGTCAAGGTCTTCCCGCTCGAATCCTACACCGTGACCATGTACGAGAGCGAAGACCTCGACGGCGAGACGCTCGAGAATTGCGAGGACTACTCCTACGACGACATCGTATCGAACGACGACGATTCCGTCGACGTCAACCCCTGCCGCGTGCCCATCCCGGGCTTCTCGGGCAGCGACCGCCTCCCCTGCGCCGTCTCCGAAGCGGGCTCGAGCAACAACCGCATCGACCAGTGGTTCAATGACCTCTACCTCAACGAGCTGACGGGCGTCGACATGTCCAACGGCGACGTGCAGGAGAACTTCACGTACACGGCGCCGATCTGCCTGAGCTTCGTGGAGCTGCTGCCGCTCGTCAGCGGCGAGCTCACGCCGATCGAGTACGAGAGCACCGACGACGAGCGCGACGCCACGACCGAGCCGTACAACAACTGCGGGTCGACCGGGGCCTGCTTCTCCGAGTACCCGGACTACAACGAGCTCCTCCTCCTCGACGCGCCGGCCGCGACCATCTCCGACGACAACGAATACGGCGGCCCCACGTGCATCAACTCGACGTCGATCTTCGTCAAGGAAGAGGACAACCTCGTGCTGAGCTTCAAGCTCGTCGAGCGCTACCCCGGCGCCGTCTGCGCCTGGCCCTGGCAGTACAGCGAGTACGCGTCCGTCGACGGCGACGACGACGATTACCAGAACACCTGCGGGAGCGACGGCGCGCCCGTCTCGCTCACGGACGACAACGTCTACGTCGAGGCCGCGCCGACGAACGGCGACGGGTTTGACATCGACATCACCCTCAACGACCGCATTTCGGGCCTGACGACGACGATCAGCGACGAGTACGACCTGACGGTCGACTACACGTCGATGTACGACGGCTTCGGCTACGTCTACGAGCTGACGCCCGCCGCGCTCAACGTCTTCTCGCCCTACACGCTGCAATTCAGCCTGGCGTTCTCCCGCGAGTTCGACGGCTCGGAGGTCGACTTCGACCGCGTCATGGCCGTCCTGGGCACGGCGCCGGACAACGTGCCGCGGCTCTACGCGGCGACGACGGACCCGACGCTCATCTTCGCCGTGATCCGCGATCCGCCGGGCGGCACGTCGTCGGTGAGCATGGAGGAGGGGTCGACCCTGGGCGTGTCCATGTCCATCGCCGGCTTGCACGCGGGCGCCTACGGCTACGCGGAGGAACTCTCGGCCAAGATGGGTATCAACACGGAAGAAAAAATAATGATCGCGCCGCTGGGCATCGGCACCAGTACGACTGGTGATAAGATTGAATTGAAGGCCGGCATCAAGGGAGAGCAGGACTCGACGGTGACGACGGTGACGCGCGAGAACACCAAGTCCTTCGAGTTCGAGTTCGAGTTCACGACGGGCATCTCGACGAGCGGAGACCCCTTCGAGGCGGGCCAGCCGTCGGACCTCATCGTCGGCGGCGGCGCGAACCTGCGCATCCTCTCCGCGACCCAGGTCTACGCCTACCTGTCCGACAAGAGCGAGGCGGCGACCGCGTACAACGACGACCCGACCGAGGGGCCCCAGTACTGCGTCGTCACGCAGAACACCTACGAGTGGTTCCCGGAGACGGTGACGACCTACGTCCTCAGCGCGAGCCAGATCGAGCAGCAGATGACGCGCCTCGCCAAGCAGAAGACCGACGCGGACTGCTCGGATTCCACGAGCTGGTACGCGAGCGGCAACCCGTCCGAGGACTGCGACTACGTCGCCGAGTACGCGAGCAACGACGACACGGCCCAAAGCCGCTGCCAGCTCACCGACGACACCGGCGTCAACGCGTCGTCGGCCTGTCCCATCGCCTGCGACACGTGCCCGTCGACGTCGCTCAGCGCCGCCGAGCTCGAGGAGATCCAGCAGGCCATCGACAACTGGCAGACGGTCCTCAAGAACTACCGCGCCACGAGCGATCGCGACGAGGTCGCGACGCTCCAGACCCACATCAACTCGATCCTCTCGAGCATCTCGTCGACCTTCACGACGTTCCTCAGCGACTCGGACACGACGAGCACGTTCACCGACTTCCTCAACACGGGGCAGCTCTACCTCGAGTCCGTGCGCGTCGTCGGCGGCATCACTCCCCTGTATTCGTACGTGCAGATGCTCACGCAGGCGGAGTACCTCGGCGCCGTCCTCATCGACACGAAGGCGAACTGCGAGAGCGGCTCGCTCTACGGCGACGAGACGTGCGACGTCTACAGCAAGATGCAGTCGAGCCTCGAGATGGTCAATAACCTCCTGGGCATCTGCGACGACTTCGACATGGTCACCCTGCCGTCCTTCACGGCGTTCTGCTCCGTCCCCGAGAACAACGGCGACGACCTGCTGCCCAACTACATGCTCGACACCGTCGGCGACGGCACGCGCTACATCACCTTCGGGGCCGGCGCCGAGATCGAGATGGAATACGCGTTCACGCAGACGTCGACGCTGGAGCAGGTCGTCGGCTACGCCGCGGAGGCCGAGTTCTCGGCGTCGCTCTTCGCGGAGAGCAAACTGAACATCGTCGGCGCCGAGACGGAGGAGGAGATGGCGCTCACCACCAAGGGCTCCGTCGCCGTCGAGCTCGGGCGGTCCGGGGAGAAGAGCCAGGCGCGGAGCCACGCGGTGTCGATCTCGCTCGGCGACGAGGAGACCGGCGACGTCTTCGCCGTCAAGATCGAGACGGACACGGTCTACGGCACGCCCATCTTTACGACCATCGGGGGCGAGTCGACGTGCCCGGGCGAGACCGCGACGACGCGCCGCGCCGAGGAGGTCACGATCTTCGACATCATCCCCCACTGCCAGCGCGGCGCCGGCGCCCGCGCGCCCCCCGCCGCGGCCGCGCGTCACGGGACCCGCGCAGGTACGGCTTCGAGGTCCAGGAGGGCGCCACGTCCTGCGAAGGCCAGGTGCCGGGCGACGCGATCTACTTCGGGATCATCCTGCAGAACACGATGGAAATCGACCAAGTTACCGCCGACTACCCGGTCAATTTCAACCTCCAGGTCGACCAGGTCTACGCGCCCTGGAACGCGGGCAAGGACTACTACGACGCCGACAACGACGGTTGCGGGTCCGACGGCTACCACCTCGGCCTCGACATCACCGTGATGGACGGGTCCGGGCGCGGCGCGGGCGACCTCGCGCAGTTCGCGAACGGCATCGAGTTCGGCCAGTGGGAGTACATCCTCAAGATCGAGCACGGGCCCGACACGGCCTGCGACGACTATACGGGCATCACGATCTCCATCTACACGTCGTGCGCCGCCGACAGCTGCACGCAGTACCAGGAGCAGCTCAACGACGACGGCAGCATCACGGTCCTGCACCCGGTCTGGCACAACTCGACGTACTGCGACGGCTCCGACGACGAGGACTGCGAGAACAACGCCTGGGACGAGGACTACGAACCCTTCGGGTGCTACTACTCGCCGTCGTTCTCCATCCCCAACTTTGGCTGGGACCGCTGCTCGTCGGAGCTCGGCCTCGAGGACGACGACACGTGGGTGGCGAGCGACTCCGGGGACACGTGCACGCAGGTCGGCGAAAACAAAGACTCGTTGTGCGGCGTGGACGGGACGAGCGACGCGGACGATTTCGACGACGACGAGATCGTGCCCGCCTACGACGCCTGCGTCAAAGCGTGCTGCGACTACGTCCCCGCCCTCGACACGCAGACGCGCCGCCGCCGCCGCCGGTCCCTCGCGGCGCTCGCGGACGACGCCAAGATGCGCAAGTGGCTCAAGCGCGACGCGCGCGCCGCGCCCGCCGCGATCCGCGAGACGTCGACGACGACCATCATCCACGAGAGCCGCCGCGAGCACGTCGTCGCGACGGCCGCCGCCGCCGTCGTGCTCGTCGCGTCGCTCGCCTTCGTCTACGTGAGCCAGCGGAAGCAGACGGCGACGCTCGCGAAGCTCGAGCAGCGCCTCGACCAGATCCTCAAGCTCCAGGGCCGGGACGGTGCCCCCCCGCGCGGCCTCTGAGCGGCGCCGCGCGGCGACCCGGGAACCGGACGCGCCGCGCGCGCCGACCAAGTCCCCGACCCCTCCGTCTCGCCACCGAGTCGCCTCGACGGCGATTCCCGCGCTCGCGGACCCCTCCGCCCCACTCACCTCGCGGTTTTTCCCGGCCCTGTCATTCTTCTTCGGTCCGACCGCACCGCTTCGAGAACTCCGACCTCGCCTTGCTTCTTCGACCTACGGCCCGACCGCGCACCCCCTCCCCCCGAGAGCCCCGATCCCGGGCGTGCTCTCCGCTCCTCCGCCGGACCGGCCCGTCCAACCTCGGCAATCTTCGCCGACCGCGCGCTCCACCTCCTGGACGAGATCCGCGGCCCCTTCTTCACGCCATGTCTGTGCGGCGGCCCCGCGACCACCAACGACGGCGCGGGCCCGCTCCCCTCCCAATTCATTATCGAATTCACCAGCCTTAGACCGCGCGCACGTCCGACGGGTTCCAGCGCCAGGCGTTGCCGCCGGACCGGGTCCCCGCGGCCTCCGTGGCCCAGGACGCGCGGGGCCGCCCGAACTCGGGGAGGTCGCGGAGTCTGAGCGCGTCGCCGCCGCCGGCCGCGGCCGGCGCGAGCGTCCACTCGAGGTCCGCGCCCGACGCCGCGGCGTCGGCGAGGCCCGCGCCGCCGCCGGCCGGCGGCCCGACGGAGCGCCGCCGCGACGCGCGCCCAGTCGGTCGCCGAGGACGAAGGCGACGGCGTCGAGGCCCCCGCCGGCCGCGCGCGCCGCGGCGTCGAGGCCGAAGGCCGCGGTCACGGCCGGCGCCCAGCCCTTGACGCCCGCGCCGAGCGCGGGGCACGCCGCCGTCGTCGCCGCCGCCGCGGCCGCGGCGAGCGCGGCGGCGTACGCGCCGCGGAGCAGCTCCTCGGGCAGCCGGTCGCGGTCGTCGCCGGAGCCCGAGTAGCGGCCCGAGTAGCGGCCGTGCGTGAGCTCGACGTCCGGCGCGACGGCGTGGACCACGACGGCCGCGTCGAGGTCGCCGGACGCCGCCGTCGCGACGGCCGACCCCGTCGGGCAGCGCACGGGCGCCGACGCGCCGCGCTTGCAGCCGCCGGGCCACCGCGCGATGTCTCGTCGCACGTCAGAATCCTCCACGCGCGGCAGCTCGAGGCACGCGCGCGCGAGCGCGGGCCCGGCGGCGGCGCGCAGGGCGCCGTCGACGTTGTTGTCGCGGTGCTCGAAGCGCCAGTAGGCCGGCTGGTCGTTGCCGCAGAGCGCGTCGTTCGCGCTCGTGATGAGCGCGCCCGCGCGCTGCGCCTCCAGGCGGCCGCGCCGCAGCACGAGGCGCATGCGCGAGCGTGGCGCCGCTGCGCCGCGGGCACCTCGACACGCTCCACGAGCGGTCGTCCACCTCCTTGCGCTGCCACGAGCACCTCGACACGCTCCACGATTGTCCACCTCGAGATCCACCTCGCGGGCTTCACGTTGGCGGCACGGCTGCCTCGGGCGAGAATTATTGATGCCTACCATCTGTATGGAAACGTTCTTTGCGGCAGCCCGTCGACGTGCCGCGTGACCGCGGCGCGACCGCGTGACCGCGGCGTGACCGCGGTTCCGGCCGCGCTGCGGCGGCGGCCATGCGGCGCTGGCTCCTGCCCGTCGCCGTGGCACAGCAGTACTCGCCGCACTGGAACATCACGGACCCCCAGTCGCTGGCGACCAGCGAGCGGCGGGGCATGCTCGCGTACACGCGGTCGCGGGTCCTGGACATCATCGCCGTGGCGCCCTACGTGCTCGACGGCGTGCACGCGCTGTTCCGCAGCGGCACCGCGCGCGCGGCGCCCGTCGACTTCGAGCGGCTCCGCCAGAGCCTCTACACGCACGCGCGCGCCGTGGAGACCTCGTCGGCCTACTACGTCTACGCGGGCCTCGAGGACGGCACCTTCGCGGGCTACGAGGTCGCCCGCGGCGCCGTCGCGTACTCGCTGCTCCACGGCGGCGCGTGCCCCTGGAACTACAGCGCCGCCTGCGGCGGCGCCGCGGACGACCCCTGCGCAGAGGGCTACCCACCGGCCGCGCGGTGCTTCCGCACCTACGCCACGGACAACCACACGGGCGTGCCGCTCTGCGACCCGGCGAACGCGACGCCCGCGAGCGGCGCGACGCCGCAGCTCCGGCCCCAGGACGGCTGCTGGTTCGACAATCACGCGAGCGACGACGCCTACGACCCGCGGGCCCGGCCCTGGTACGAGGCGGGCGGCGACGCCTTCGACGCGACGGGCGCGACGACCCAGTTCTGGAGCGACCCCTACCTCTTCAGCACGGGCGTCGTCGGCGTCACGGCGGGCCGCGCGCTCGTCTCCTCAAGCGACGGCGCGTTCGTCGGCGTCGGCGCGGTAGACGTGAGCTTCGACGCGATCCACGCCGCGCTCGCGGCCTACGCGATCGACGAGGGCGCGCTCGTCTTCGTCACGGACGCCGCGGGCAAGCTCGTCGAGGCGTCGGACCTCTTCGGCGCGGGGCCCTACGAGATCATGGCCCGGGACTCGAGCGACCCCGTGACGGCGGCGGCGGCGCGGCTCGCGACGACGCCGGGCTTCGACGACTGGCACATGGCGGAGGCGATCTTCTACGCGCCGCGCCCGCGCGCGTGCAGGGGGGGGGGGGGCGCCACCGCCGCCGCGCAGGTCGACGACCACCCCTACATGCTCCTGCGCGTGAACGTCGACGACGCCTTCGGCTTCTCGTGGAACGCGACGGCGGTGCACAACGTCTACTGCCCCGACGGGCAGGGCCTCGACATGGACGCGCTCAAGCGCGGCCCCGCCGCGTCTCCCCTTCTTACGGTTACCCCCCGCGAGAAAGACGCGCGCAGGTGCGCGTCGTGCGAGCCGCCGACGTGGAGCGTCGGCGACGCGCTGCACTGCGACTCGTGCACGCGCGACTATTTCTTGGACGCGAGCGGGTCGTGCGAGAAGTGCCACCACGTCAAGGGGGTCGAGCCCTGCGACGCCGAGGGCGTGACCGTCGAGACGCTGGCGCTGCGGTCCGGCTACTGGCGGTCGTCGACCGACTCCCTGCGGACGGCGGCGTGCGACTTCGTCGACGACTGCCCCGGGGGCCGCGGCGGCGGCGACGGGCTCTGCGCGGGCGAGAGCCGGGGCCCCAAGTGCGCGCTGTGCGGCGCCGGCTTCGTCGCCGCGGGGAGCCCCGACGGCGAGAGCCTCGGCTGCGAGCCCTGCGGCGGCGCCGCGGGCTGGCGCCGCGAGGTCCTCGTCCTCGCGGCCGCCGCGGGGCTCGTCCTCGTCCTCGCGGCCGTCGCCCTGCGCCGCCGCGCGGGCCGCGAGGCCGCCGCCGCGTTCCTCGACCACCTCGACAGCCACGACGGCGACCCGTCGGCCCTCGTCGAGGACGACGCGGAGGACGCCGTCGAGGCCTCGAGCGTCGCGTGGCTCTGGAACGCGGTCCGCCCGAAAATCAAGTGCGCGATAATCCTCTTCCAGCTCCTCGGCGACATGGAGTTCGTGCTCGACGTGCCCTTCCCGCCGCTCTACAGCAAGGTCTGGAACGCCCTGGGCAAGGTCGTCAATATCGACCTCGTCGAGGCCGTGCCCCTCGGCTGCTCCTTCGGCTGGGGCTTCGGGACGCGGCTCGTCGTGACGACGCTCTGGCCCCTCGGCGCCGTCGCGGGCGTGTGGCTCGCGCTCGGCCGCCGGCGCGAGACCCGGGGCAAGGCGACGCACGCGTCCATCGCGATCCTCTACGTCGTCTTCCCGTCCGCGTCCCAGCTCCTCTTCCAGAGCTTCGTCTGCGAGAACTTCGACTACCCGCACTCCGACGCGTTCGCGCGCGTCCTCGTCCTCGACTACGCCGTCTCCTGCCGCTCGCCGAGGTACCACGCCATCCGTTTCTACGCCGCGCTCTTCTGCGCCGTCTACCCCGCCGTGCCGCTCTTCTTCTTCGCGCTCCTCTGGCGTCACCGGGACCGGCTGAACCCGTACCTCGACTTCGCCGCGTTCGTGGACCTGGCGACGCCGACGGGCGGCGGCGGCCTCAAGGCCCTCGCGGCCTCCGACGACGCGGCCGCGCGCGAGTCGCGCGCGTTCCTCCGCGAGCTCGACGAGGCCGTGCCGCGCGCGAAGCAGAGGGTCCGCGACGGCTTTCTGGAGATCGCGCCCTACAGCCTCCTCTACCGCGAGTGCGTGCTTTCGTCGCGCCGTCTCTGCCGCACGCTGTGCCCGCGCAGGTACGAGCCCCGGTACTGGTACTTCGATTCCCTCGACGCGCTCCGGAGGCTCATGCTCTCCGCGGGCCTCGCCGTCGTCGCGCGGGGCGAGTCCACGCAGACGCTCCTCGGCCTCTTCGTCGCCTTCGTCTACGCCTTCGCCGTGGCGACGATGACGCCCTACGTCGAGGAGGAGGACGACGAGATCGGCGGCGGGGCCCGGCGATCTTCGCGCGCGCGACGCGCCGCGCGACGCGCCGATTCCCCGCAGGCGGCGCCGCGATCATCGTCACGCTCGTCTACATCGTCGCGCTCGCGCGGCGCGTCGACATGTCCGACGAGCCGCGCTTCTCGCGGGAGGTCTACCGCGGCCTCCTCTTCCTCTGCGGCGTCGTTTTACCGCTCGCGCTCATCGCGCTCATCGTCGCGCGCGTCGCGCGGCGCGCCGCCGCGGAGGGCGACGAGGTCGAGGCGCGCGACGCGCCCGCGGAGCGCGACGCGCCCGAGCGCCCGCGGTCCCCGCTCGAGCTCGAGGCGGCCGAGCGCGAGCCTCCGCCGGGCGACGACGGCGACGACGGCCTCTACCCCGAGACCACGATCGCCTTCGAGGACATCACGTTCCCCGAGGCCCTCGCCAACGCGCCGGCGATGGGCATCAACGGCTTCCTGTGCTGCGCGCAGGCCTAAAATAGAGCGCACCAGCAAGCGCCGGGCGGGCGGGCCCGCGTTCGAATGGCAGCCCCCGTCGCGGCGCCTGGGCCAGCCCCAATGGACCCGCTGCCCATCTTCGAGCCCGGCGACATGCCCTCCATGGTCGGCGCGAACGTGGAGCTCGCGGCGGACGTCGAGGAGCGGCCGAAGAAGTACATCCGCGGGGCGTCGGCGCGGGTCCCGGCGTGGACCTTCGGGCAGGGGTGGGCGAAGCAAACGTTCCCCAGCACGTGGCACAATCAGATGATCTCGGGCACGTTCTCGAGGATGATTGAGCCGGAGTATGGCCTCTTCGTGTGGGACGACGGGGACGCGCCGGCGGAGCAGAAGACGCTGCTCGAGTACGTCAAGTGGGACGACAACGCGCCGGACACGCTCGAGGGCGAGTGCTCCTTCCTCTTCAAGGGCGTCCACGCGCTGCACAACGCGCGCCAGGCGCTGTTCCTCTTGCGCGGGGTCCTGCGCAAGCAGGTCCCGCGGGGCATCTCCGGGCTGGACGCGACGTTGATGCGCGAAGTCAAGTTCGAGGTCAAGACCGCCGACGAGTTCGACCTGCTCTTCATGTCGGCGCGCGCCTCGCGCGACGAGCTCGTCGCGAAGAACCCGAAGAAGCAGCAGACCTACTCGGGCGACGTCGCGGTCCGCCGGAGGACCATCTCGTACTCGTTCACGACGCTCAAGCAGTGGGCGGAGTACATCGGCGCGGAGGGCGCGGTCTTCACGAAGCACGGGTTCGACGAGAAGCTCTGCGTCGGCGTCATCCCCACGGGCGTGCTCAAGAAGGGCCTCGGCGACGACGACGCGCAGACGGCGTGGCACGAGGCCTGTGCGAAGCAGGGCTTGGTGCCCTTGGACGCGACGCGCGCGATCATCGGCGCGGAGAGCCTCCTGGTCTCAGAGGTCGCCCTGTCGCTCGCGGCGGACGCCAGGGACACGTGGATCTACTTGCTCGACGAGGGGACCACGGACGACCAGCTCGAGTACTTCTACGCGTTCGCCGAGGCCGGCTACGCGACGAGCCCGCCCGCGGAGACGCGCACGCTCTGGGGCCTCAAGCTCCAGGGCCACTTCGGGTGCATCCCCAAGACGCACATCTCGTGGGAGAAGTCGAAGCTGGTCACCGCGTTCTTCAAGGAGACGACGATCCGAGACTCCGGCGTGCCGCTCGCGGGAGTCATCGGCGATGGACCGCCACTCTGAAGTTCAGGCCGACGATCATCGCGCGCGCCTCGGGGCTAT
>NW_008705568.1:1414577-1433302 GCF_000186865.1 Aureococcus anophagefferens | reverse complement strand
CTGCTTGGGCTCGGCGTAGCCCACGCCGCAGAGGCTGGCGCCGTGGGTCTCGGACGTGCACGCGGTTGCCCTGAAAGCCCGCCGCGCGGCGGCGAGCAATTCGGGCGCCGCGGAGAGTCTCGAGCCAGCGCGCCTCCATGGAGCGCGGCACGGTCGTGCGCCCCCCTCGAACGCGGAAGTCGGCGGCCTCGAGGGTCCGAACCCAGAGATGCCCGGGGGCGCCGAACCAGCGTGCTCGCGCACGACCTGAAGTCGCCGCCGCCAACCGACACTGGATGGGACGGGAGCCGGAATGCGCCACCGTCAAGCCGTGCACGGACAACGTCGCGCCGGACTCCCAGACGAGCAGCGGGCCCGCCATGGTCGGGCCGCCCGGGGGGCAGCGACGACGGCGCGAGCTGCGGCACGGGCTGGCTCTTGGGCTGCTTCTAATGCGCTCTAGATTAGGCCTGTGGCGGCGGCAACGCGGGCTTCAAGCGCGTCGACGCGCCGGGTGAGGCGCCCGACAAGTCGCCCGACGACGATATGCGCGCGGCACTGTGCGCGGTCCTCGATCGCGTCGACTACGGCGTGCGGGAGCGGCGTGCGAGAGACGAGCGGCGCCACGCCGAGGACGCCGCGCGCGCAAACCCCGTGGCCTGCTTCCTCTCGTACTAAATTTGCAGAGCAGATGACACGCTCGTGGAGCTTGGCTGCTTGAAGGCTTCAGTGAAGCGAAAGTGAGGAAGCCGCCGAGTCAGCGCTCTCGCCGCCGCCGCCACGAGATCCGCGCCGCCGTCGCGTCGTCCGCGCCGCCGTCGCGTCGTCCGCTCCCATCGCCACCGCGCCGATCGTCGTCGCCGCGCAGCCGCACAGAGACCACCTCGCGATCGCGATGCTGGCCCTGCTCTTCCTCGCGCCGGCGGCGCTGGCCTTTGGCGGCGGCCCGAAGCGCCCGCGCGGCCTCGCCCTGCGCGCCGGCTCGGCGGCCGTCGAGGAGCGCGCGCCGGCGCTGACGCTCTACCGCGACACGAACGGCTGGTGCCCGTTCTGCGAGCGCGTCTGGGTCGCGCTGGAGAAGAAGGGCATCCCCTACGACGAGGTGCTCATCAACCTCCAGGACAAGCCCGACTGGTACAAGGAGATCGTACCGACGACGCTCGTGCCCGCGATCGAGTTCCACGACGACGCCTGGGACGCGTCGGCGCGCGGCTCGGGCCGCCTCGTCTGGGAGTCCGCGGACATCCTGGCGGCGCTCGACGCCGAGTTCGGCGGCCCGGCGCTCGCCGGCGCGGAGGCGCCGCTCATGAAGCGCGTGCTCGAGACGTCCGTGGGCTTCGTCTACGGGCCGTCGAACCGGACGGCGACGGAGCTCTTCCTCGCGGAGCGCGCCTTCGCCAAGGCGCTCGACGCGCTCGACGCGGACCTCGCCGCGCGCGGGCCCTTCGTCCTCGGCGCGGACCTGTCGGCGCGCGACCTCGAGCTCGTCCCGACGATGGAGCGCTTCTACTACCAGCTGCGCGTGCTCAAGCCCGACTTCCCGCCGCTCGACGCCGGCCGCCCGGGCCTGGAGGCCTGGTTCGCCGCCATGGACGCCGAGCCCGCCTACGGGCGCCGCGTCAAGGGCGACGCGTACTCGTGGACGGCCGTGACGAGCTCGTTCCTCCGCATCTTCCGCAAGGACGACCCGGCGACGGCGGCCAAGGTCGCGGCGGCCGACGCCGCGGCCGCGGCCATGCTCGACGCGTGCGTCGGCGACCGCGCGGCGCTCCGCGACGCGCCCGCCGTCGCCGAGGCGCGCGCCAAGCTCGCGGCGAACCGCGCGGCCGTCGCGCGCGACGCCGCGGACCCGGAGCCGAAGACGCAGCCGGGCGTACCGCGCGCCGCGGCCGTTGCGTCCGCGGACGCGGCCATCGACGCGGCGCTCGACGACCTCCGGCCGCGGCGCCGCGTCGCGCGCGCGCTGCGCCGCGTCCGCGGCGCGGCCCCGCTCGACGACGACGCCCGCGTCGCCGCGGCGGCCATCGCGGCGCGCGTGTGCGCGCCGCGCGACATGTCCGCGCCCGCGGCCCGCGCGCTGCGCCACGTGCTCCTCAAACGCGCGTAACCGCGGAACGGCATCCCTTAGAGCTCGGCCTGCTTCGACTTGCGGGCCGTCACGCAGGACGTGTCGCCGCGGCGCTTGATCTTGGCCTGGAGGAAGAGCTGGTAGGCCGCCTGGAAGTTGCCCGCGGCGCCCGGCTTGGCCGTCGCGAGCTCCTTGCGCAGCTTCCAGGCCGGGACGACGAGCGGCGTCGCCGGCGGCAGGACATTCGCGTCGAGGTGCGCCTGCGTCGGGAACTCGTTGCCGTCGGCGTCGAGCGCGCCGAAGAGGACCGTGTAGTCCGCCTCGCCGAGGTGGTTCGCCTCGGACGCGACGCTGTTCATGGCCCGCGCGACGCAGGTCTCGTCGACGGCGTAGTCCTCGGAGTAGGTCAGCGCCCAGGACGGGAGCCGCGCGTCGTAGGCCGCGAGGTACGCCGACGCCTCGGCCTCGTAGGCGACGGCGAGCCACGTCCCGTCGACGGCCGCGGGCTTGGCCGGCGCGGGCCGCGCGCGCGCGAGCCACGCCGGCGCGAGCGGTTTCGCGAGCAGGGTCTCGAAGGCTTTGGCGACGGTCGCGCGGGACATCATGTTTTTGATTTTGGCGCGCGCCTTTGCCGCGTCCGCCGCCCGGAAGCCCGGCCCCTTGTCGAGCGCGCGGCCGAGCGCGGCGGCCGTGCCGTTGACGCTCGGCGTCGCGACCATGCCCTTGACCATGTACTCGGTCTGGAGGATGGGCACGGCCTCGCCGTACCACGTGTAGTCGCCCATAGCGAGGAAGTCGGCCGTGATCGCGGGCGTGCCGAGGAGCTGCGCTTCCAATATCGGGATGCCGAAGCCCTCGACGCGGCTCGGCATGAGGAGCACGTCCGCGAGGGCCATGAGCTCGAAGGCCGCGCCGATCTCGTGGATGACGTCGTCCCAGACGTAGGACCCCTTCGGCAGGCCGCTGTGCTCCGCGATGGACTCGACGTCCGCGCCGACGTCGGGGCCGCCCTGCGGGTTCCCGAAGTTGTCGTTGATGCGCTTCACGGAGATGGCGTGGACGTAGAGGAAGAGCTCGCGGCCCCCGGGGGACGACCGCGCTTCGTGGAACTTGGCGAAGGCCATGAAGGAGATGTCGAGGGCCTTGCGGTTGTAGTTCTCGTAGTTGCCGCAGTGGATCAACGCGACGAACGCGTCCGGCGGCATGCCGCGCGCCTTGCGCCGCGCGGCGACGTCGTTGACGGGTGTGAAGGACGGCGGCGGTTCCACGGCGTGGGGGATCGTCGTCACCGTGACCTCCTTGGCGAGGCCCAGCGCGAGGGCCCTGTTCGCCGACGGCGCCTGGGCAGGAAAAGAGTGCGACATTCCGACCTTCAAAGGCTCCTCTCTCGGTCGTGTTCCGCTCGTTTCGGCTCATTTTTGGACGAGCGATGATCTCTCGGAGCGCTCTCGACGCGTGCATGCTTTCTCCGGAACGCGCGCGCGCGCGGAATACTCACATTGAAGCGACGTTGAATCACCCTGTTCCTGCTCTGGACGGCGCGAGCGCGACGATGTCCGAGTACACGTTGAGCGCGCGCGCAAAGTCCGCGTCGATTTTGGCGAAGTGGAGCGGGAACCACGACGCGAAGCGGACCCGCGCGTTCTCGTCGGGCACCATGCGGCCGACGTCGCTGAGCGAGATGACGCCGTCGACGGCGAGCTCGGACGCGATGCGGTTCACGTCCGAGATGCGGAAGCCCTCCGCGGGCCGCTCGCGCTTGTCGAGGCCCAAGTAGCGCACGCGGTCCCAGGGCTCGCCGACGAACTCCTCGGGCGTCGGCGGCCGCTTGCCCGCGGCCTTCGCCGCCGCGGCGTGGTCGTCGTGGTAGCCCGGGTGGTGGAACATCCACGTGCACCAGGTCACGTCGTGGCCCAGGTCCACGAGGCCGTTGGCCAGCTTCCAGCCCTGGTCCGTGTAGGCGCCGTAGAACCAGGGGAAGTTCGCGACGAGCAGGAGGATGTGCATCCTTTGGGGTCGGGTCGTGCGATGGATCCGCGCTCGGCGAATTTCTGCGATCCTCGCACTTGGCACTGCGGCAAAAAATAGGCCTGCGACGGGCTCCGGCGACGGTCAGCCGCCCGCTCGGACACCCGGCGCTTGATGCTCCCCCCCCGCGGTCGTCGGGCCCACGTCTACAGCCCCTTCCCCCCTAGGCCGTCGCGCTCTTCTTGAGGAGCGCGGCGATGTCGCCGTCGGCCGCGACGTCCGCCGGGATCTGCCGCTTGCCGTTCGTGAGCTTGACGGACGCGCCGTTCTTGAGGAGGGCGTTGACGAAGGTCGGGAAGCCGATCATGGCCGCGTAGTGGAGCGCCGTGTTGCCCGACGCGTCCTGCGCGTCGAGCTCCGCGCCGTACCTGGGTCGACGTTGAACGTGAAAAAAAAGAAACCGTCGCTCGTCGCGCGTCCGCCCCCGGCCGAGCGGCGCGGTCGCTCGTCCCGACGCGGTCGCTCGTCCCGAACGCGGGCGAAGCCCCCGAGCCGGCGCGGGCGCGGCGCTCGATGAGTTTCGCGGCGATGGCGTCGCCGCCCGTCTGCGCGGCGACGTGGAGGGGCACCGTGCCCGTCTTCGTCGCCGCGTTGACGTCCGCGTTCTTCTCGATGAGCCGCACGAGCACCTAAAAAGAACGACGTCGCGGCCCGCGCGCGCCGCGACGCGGGCGCCGGGAAAACGCGCGTTGAGCGCGCCCGCCATGGCGGCGAAGTGGAGGGCCGTGGCGCCGTGCTCGTCGCCGGCGTTGGGGTTCGCGTCGAGGTCGAGGAGGAGCGTGCACGTCGGCTCTCTCATGTGGTTGATCGCGTGGTGCAGCGGGAGGAGGCCGCCGTAGCCGGCCTCGGAGACGTCGCCGCCGTTGTCGACGAGGTACTGGATGGTCTCGACGTGGCCCGCGCGCGCGGCGTAGATGAGGGGCGTCGCGCCCGAAGCGTCCTTGGCGTTGATGTCGAAGACGACGCCGCTCTCGTCCGAGCCGGCGGACGCGTCCTCGACGATCTTCCGGAGCGAGTCGTTCATGCCGAACATGGCCGTGCGCCAGAGGTCCGTGTCCACCGTCGCCTCCTTGATGACGTGCTCCTCCTGCTTCTTCTTCCCCATGGTCGGGCCGCGGGACGAGGCGGGCTGTCGGGGCGCCCCCACCGCGTTGCTCACGGTTCGACCAGGGCAACCAAATCTTTCGCGGCCGACGGTGCCGTCGCGACGGCGCGCGCGCGCGGCGCGCGACTAGGAGGTCACCGTGACCGCGCTTTACGCCTCGCGCGCCGCTCTTTCTTCTGTTTTGCGAGCGCCTTCTTTTTCGAGGCGTTTTCGGAAGATCGAAGAAGGGCTGCAAGGGGCAAGTCGAAGGGCATCAGGATTTGGGCCTCTTCGGCGGACATCTCCGGGAGCTTGCAGAACTCAGCGTGGTGCTTGTTCCAACAAATGACGTGCGAGACGTTCTCCCCATTTCCCTCTTCCTCGAATCGTATGATGACGACGACCGCGGCCGCCAGATTCTTGAAAGACTCATCCAACTTTTCGTCCTCCCACAGGCAGGCGGGGTTGACGGAAGCCATGGCTTGTTTGTAGGAACCCGCCTTCATCTCGATCGACACGTGTCGCACCAGGTCTGGATTTCCGTAGATCGGTTCGGTCTGGTCGTGCTTCTTCGCGGCGTCGATCCCGGCCTGCAACATCGCGTTATGGAGATAATTCGAAACGGCAATCGTCTCGAGGATGAACGGACACCCGTACAGATAGACGGGGGCGGACCACGCCGCTTCGTCGATGATGTGGTGTTCGTCGTAGTCCCTGCCGGGCGGCGGATGGATGAACGTCGTGTCGACGGGGAACTGCTTCGGCAGCTGCTCGGGAGTCCAACGGGTGACGCCGTCGTCGGATCGGCACGCGGCGAGGGCCTGGTGGAGCTCGACGTAGAGCGGCCGCCGCGCCTCCCAGGCCTCGTCGTCGAAGTCTACGAGGTAGTCGTGGACCAGCTCCGCCTCGAGCTCGCGGAGGCGCTTCAGCCGCGTCCAGCTGCACCGGCCGTTCAGGTGCTCCTCTTGCGCGCGCGCCACCCAGCCGGGCGGGCGCCGGTAGAAGTCGTGGCAGCCCGGCGGCGCGTTGACCGCGTGCTCCCAGTCCGTGACGTTCTCCGGCTTCTTGAGTTCGATGCGCGCCCATTGGAACTCGTCGTTCGGGATGGCCATGTCGTGCGCGGGGATGTCGACCGCGACCGAGACGACGGCCGGCCCCGTTTCGCCCCGAGACTCGCGCGCGGCCGCGGCCACGTTCTCGAGGAGCGCGATCGTGGCCCGGGGGTTGAGCGGTGTCTTGCCCCGCTTCCAGGTGATGACGTAGGACGCCGGGTCCGTGCTCGGCGTAAGGCGGAAGTGGAAATACATATACTTCTCCCGGAACTGGTCCAACATGTTGAGGCAGGCGTGGCCAATGTCCATGACGTCGCCCGTGACTTCGACGTCGAAACCGAAGCCGCGGTAGACGACCTTGACGTACCGATGGAGCGTCTCGCACGAGGGACACGTGCCCCGCCGCGCGAACCAGCTCCGAGCGCACGCGCTGTGGAAGAGGCAGCCGCAGATCAGTCTCGTCCCCGTCGATTCGTCCGCCACGCGCGCCGAGCACACGGCGCACACCTCCTTGCCGCGCCGACTCGTCCACAGCGCGGAGGACACTCCTTCCCTCAGCTCGCGACAGCGCGGACGGTGCGCGCTCCAGTCCTTCTTTTGACAAGCCCCACCGCAGTAGCGCGGGGTCAGACAGGCTGCGCACTGCAGCTCCGTCGCCACCCCGCAGACCGCGCACGGCCGCGGCGTGGGCATGGCCAAAAGCCCGAGTGCGTTCCTATGTCCTCAGCGCGGCTGCGACGTCGTCATCGCTCCGCAAGCGCGAGAGCAGGGCGCCATTGCTCTCTGCGGCATCTTCACAGTGAAGTCACGGTGCATCGACAGCGTCCTTCACTTCGCGCGGGAATGGCGCGAGCGGCGCGGGACTTGGCGTCCGTTCACACTTCGTTACGACAGGGGGGGGGGGGGGGCGGGGGCTGGACATGCGTGGCTTTCGGTCGCTCAGGGCTCGATGCCCGGGAGCCCCGTCGACGCGTCGACGGGCGCGCCCGCGACGGGCATGGGCTCGAAGGAGTTGGGGACGATCTGGGGGATGATGTTGATGGTCTCGGGCTCGACGACGGGCACGGTGTGGACGACGTCCGGCGGCGGCGGCGGCGCGAGCGGCGGCGGCGCGGCCGCGACGACCGGCGCGACGGCGCCGAGCGGCTCGACGGCCGCGACGGCCGCCTGCTCCACGGCCGGCGCGGGCGCGAGGGCCGGGAGGGGCGCCGCCGCCGCGGCGACGGGCGCCGGCGCCGGCTCGAGGCGCGGCTTTTTGGTCCCGTGGTGCGTGTGGTGCATGATCTTCCAGTGCTGCTCGACGCCGCTCGGCGTCCGCCCGCTGTCGAGGCGGTCCGCGATGGCCTGCCACTTGCCGCGGCCGCCGAGCTCGCCGACGAGGCGCCTGAGGCTCGCCTCCTCCTCGGCGGTCCAGCGGTGCGCGACGGACCGGCTCTTGGCGCCCGCGCCGCCCTTGCGCTTCTCGCCGGCGTCGCCCTCCTTGCGCGCGCCGTGCATGATCTGCCAGTGCTGCTCGACGGCGCCCGGCGACCGGCCGGAGTCGAGGCGGGTGCTGATGGCGAGCCAGTTGCCCCGGGGGCCGAGCTCGGCGACCAAGCGGCCGAGCGCCGCCTCCTCGTCGGCGTTCCACCGCGCGCCGCCCTTGTCGCGCGCGGCGCCCCCGGCGGCCGCCGCGACCGCCGCGACCGGCGCGCCCAGGCCCGGCACGAGCGGGGCGGCGGCGCCCGCCGGGGCCAACGTCGCGCGCGCCTGCGCGTGCGCGCCCTTGGACTTGCGCTGGCCCGTGACCTGTGTGGAAATCAACCAGTGAGCTCGATTATCCCCGCCAAACTTCTCTCGCTCGGTCGCGTCGACGTCGATTCGGCCGATTTTTGGACGGATCGTTTTCTCTCGTCGAGTTCTCGAAGCGCGGCGGAAGAGCTCGCGTCGAAACGGTCGCATGCGCGCACATTGAAGTCGGGTTGAAGATACTCGCGCCGGCCCGTGACGATCTGCCAGTGCTGCTCGACGGCGGACGGCGACCGGCCGCTGCCGAGGCGCTCCGCGACGACGGTCCACTTGCCCTTGCCGAGCTCGCCGACGGCCTGCTTGAGGATGGCCTCCTCCTCCGTCGTCCACCGCGCCGACGTGCGCCGCTCCGCGCCGGACCGGCCGTCCTTGTTCCCGAGCTCGCCGAGTTTCGCCTGCTCCGGGTTCTGCTGCTCCTTGGGGATCGTCGTGCCGTTGCGCTGGCGCTGGCCCGTCATGACCTGCCAGTGCTGCTCGACGCCGGAGGCCGTGCGGCCCGTGCCGAGGCGCTCCGAGATGAGCTGCCACTCGCGCTTCGACCCGTGCTCCCCGACGAGCCGCTTGAGGTGGTCCTCCTCCTCGTTGTTCCACCGCGCGCGCGCGACGCCCCGGGCGCGCGGCGGGCCGGCCTCCGGCGCCTGCTGGCCGGCGCCGGCGTCGGGCAGGGGCGGGGGCGGCGCCGCGGCGGCCGCGGCCGCGGCCGGCGGCGGCGCCGCGGCGGCCGGCGGCGGCGCCGCGGGCCACGACGGCGTCTCGGGGATGATGTTGATGGACCCGGGCATGACCGGCGCGAGCGCCGAATCGGCCTCCGGCAGGATCGTGTGCACCGCCGCGTAGCCCAGCGGGGCCACGGCGGCGTCCTGCATAGTTGAGGCGACGAGTTCTCCGGTTTCGGGAGAGCGGCGGCGGGCGGCGCTGCGTCGGGCGCGGAATTGGCGGCGGACTGCGTTCACGAAGAGGCAGCGGCGGACCGCGATTTCGTGGGCGGGCCCGGGGGATAGGGGCCGGCTTCGGACGCTTCGGACGCTCCGCAACTGGCTTAGCGTCTATAGCCGTGTACTAATGCTCACGTCGTCTGCGTCCTAGCGATACACAGCCGATACGGTAGTTCAACTTGGATAAAGTTAAGGATTGCGCATGCCCTGTTTCCGCTCTGGTTCGCGCGTAGAAGCCCGCCAGACGCGTCGGCGCGCCCCCCGCCACACCGACCGCCACGGCCACGGGTCCGAGTCGCGGCATACGGAGTTCGTCAGGGACCCCCCCCCGTCCCCAGCCACGGAACACCGCCGTTACCGCCGCTTCCCCCGCTTCCCCTTGCCCTTGGCCGGCGCCGGGGGCTCCGCGAAGGTCGCCTTGCGCGGCGCGGCGTCGACGCGGGGCGGCTTGGGCCGCGGGGCCCGCGTCGCGGCGTCCGCGCCGCGCGGCGGCGCGGCCGGCGGCGTGCCCGGCCGGGGCTTCGGCGAGCCCGGCAGGCCCTCGGCGTCGAAGGAGTTCGACGGCCGCGCCCGGTTGGGCCGCGGCGCCGCGGGTTGGGCCGCGGCGTCGCCGTAGCCGCACGCGAGGCCCGCGAGGCAGATCGACGACAGCAGCTTCAGCTGGAAGAGCAGGACCGCGAAGCCGGCAAGTATCACCGCGAGCTCCGCCGTGCCCAGGTCCAGCGACAGCCGGAGCCAGTTCGACGCCAGCGACAGGTAGCGCAGGGACACGCACGCGAGCGGCAGCACCGCGAACCCTAATCGCCGCGTCACCGCGTGCGTGTGGTCGAGCGCGAGCCCCCCCTGGGACCGGCCCGTGACGACGTCCCGCGCGAGCCGCGCCGCGTAGGCGTCGAAGACCGACGCGTCGAGCCGGTTGAACTTGGCGACGAACGCGTGCTTGAGCCAGTCGGCCACGACCTCGAACCCGAAGACGACCGCGCTCTGCGCCGCCACCACTCTCAGCCCCGAGGAGCGCTCCTCGGCGTCGCCCGCGACCTGGGACCAGCTCAGCAGCGTCAGCAGGCAGAGGAAGAGGAGCAGCTTGAAGCGCTCGCAGACGTCGGAGCACGCGATGTCGAACAGGTTCGTCGCGTTGTACTTCTTGAAGACCGCGCTCTTGATCTCCGAGAAGTTGTTGGACACGAGCAGCGCGACGAGCGCCGAGTCCTCCGACGCGTTGACGACGACGTTTAACGTCGTGAGGTGCGTGTAGAGCAGGAGGCTATGCGAGACGACGACGACGTTGACGAGACCGAAGAAGAGGAGCACGCGCCGCCACTCCGTCGCGTGGCGCGTCGTCAGGTAGAAGGAGTCGAGCGCGTCCTGGGAGAAGGCGCACAAGAGCCGGTCGAAGACCTCCATGATGCCCACGATCACATAAAGCTTGATCGTGTTCTGGCCTCTGATCCAGTGGTACGCGCGGCTCAGGGGCACCTGCTTGAGCACGTAGTTGACGAGCAGGATCGTCAGGAAGCGCGCGAGGTCGTAGGCGCGCGCGCGGCTGAAGCCGTCGAAGGCCGTGATCGCGTAGGACGGCCGCGCCGCGCGCTGGCTCGTCGCGCGGCGCCACGCCTCGAGCGCGAGCCAGCCCGCGGCGATGCCCGCTCTCAACGGGAGGAACGTCACCGTGTAGAGGAACGTGTCGAGGCACGCGAGCACGCCGAAGGCGACGAAGCGCTCGAACTTGGCCGGCACCGCGAGGAAGTTGTCGATGGCCTCGGGCACCGAGTCGTCCAGACCCGCGGAGTGGCGCTCCCCAAAGGCCTCGGTCTTCGCGAAGGCGAGGAGCCCATGCCAGGCGCCCGCGGGCGCGTCGCGGCGGCCGCCCGACGGCGACCGCGCGGGCGACGACCGGCCGCCCGTCGGCGACGACACTCGGAAGCCGCCGTCGAACTCGAGCTCCTTCGACTTGCCGCCGTAGGCCGCGGCGACGAGCGCGCGCGGGCTCCGGCTCCGCCGGTCGCCGGGGCTCAGGGACCGCGACGGCTGGCACCGCTCGCGCGACAGGCGCCGCCCGCCGGACCGCGGGCTCGCGCCGTCGGCGGACGTGAGCACCGGCGGGGGGCGCGACACGGCCGACGGCGTCGCGTCGAGCGCACCCGGCGACGCGACGTCGTAGTCGACGAACGACGGCGCGCTCGTGCCGCGATGCAGCATGCTGCTGCCGGGCGCGACGCGCGGCCGGCGCTTTTGGAGAAGCTTGCCGGCGGCGCCAACTAGGCTTCAAGCGTGCTTCAACTTGCGAGACGAGCGCGCCGCGGCGCGCGCGGCGTGGGAGACGCCCTCGTCGCCGCGTGCAACGAGGCGCGGCTGGAGAGGCGAAAAGGCATTACAGCTCCCCGGCGTCCGCGAGCTCGCCGCGGCGCGCCGCGAGCCCCTCCTGGAGGCGGCGGATGCGCGGCCGGAACTCGTCGTCGGCGAGCTCGAGCGCGTCGACGAGCGCGGAGTCGGCCGCGTCGAGGCGCGCGGCCGTCACGGTCGCGTCCGCCGCCGTGAGGATCATGAACGCGAGGTTGAAGTGGAGCCTTGGGTCGGGCTCGACGCCGATGGCGAACTCGAGGTCCTCGATGGCGCCCCGGAGGTCGCCGCCGGCGCGCCGCTCCTTGGCGCGGTTCGTGAAGAACGCGACGGACCGGGCCCGCTCCTCCGCGGGCTCGCGGCGGTAGACGACCTGCGCCCGCCGCCGCGCCGCCGCGTCCTCGCCGCGCTCCGCGAGGTACTGGCTCATGATCCAGTGGCACTCGTCGACGTCGAAGAGCGCGCCGTCGCAGAGCCGCGCGTACTCCGTGCCCGCGAACTCCCAGAACCGCGCGCGCTCGTCGTCGCCTGCGCAAAAAAATCGACGTCGTCTTGGCTGCTCAAGTTTGGGACGAATTCATCGCTCTCGAAGCGCGGCCGAAGCGTCCGGTCCGTCGAAGTCGCGTCGAAGGGTCGACGTCCGCGCGGGCCGTCGCGGAGGCCGAAGCGGTCGCCGCCGAACTTCGTCGCGACGACGAGCGTCCTCCGCACGCCGCGCGTGACCTCGTAGACGCGATGCGGGGTCGACGCGCGGTACACGTGCAAGTCGCCGCGGCCGAGCGAGACGTTCGTCGCGCCGACCTGGAGGGCGCCGCCGTCGTAGTCCCCCGGGTCGCTCAGGACGACGTTGACGTTGAGGAAGCGGTGCTTGTCGTCGAGGACGTCGTTGGGCGTCGCGTCGACGTGCCAGCCGAAGCCGTCCGCCGCCGCGAATTCGTGGAGCAACACGAATTCGACGCGCTCCGCGAGGAACGACGACACGTCGGCCCAGCGCGCGCCGCCCCAGGAGTCGTCGGCCGCGAGGATCTTCGCCATGACCCAATCGAACGCGCCCGCGGCGAGGGCCGCGCCGCCGAGCCAGCGGTTCGTGCGGCGCACCTGGAAGTCGTCCCGCACATCCCTCGACGGCTCCGAGCCGTCGAAGAGGGCGACGATGCGCTCCGTCTCCTCGACGCTGAACAGGCCCGGCACGGACCGCGGGTAGGCGGAGCAGGTCGCGGCGACGACGAGCAGAAGGCGTTGCGACCACATGTTTGAGCGCACAGTCGCGGCCGCAGTAGGACGCGGCGCGGCAGCAACACACCACGTGCGAACCTGCGGCATTTATTTAGCGAGCGCCGAGACGATGCGCGTCGCCGTCGTCGCGCTCCTGTGCGCCCTCGCGCACGGCCGTAGGCGCAGGCGAGGTCGACAAAAAGCCGAATCGAACGCGACGAAGGCGAAGGACGTCTTTCTGTTGGCGAGCTATCCGTCCGCCGGCGCATCCTGGGTGCGGAATATCTGGGACCTCTCGACGGGCGTCGCGTCCCAGAGCGCGGACGAAAAGCACCCCGGCGACGTTTTTAGTGCGCGGTCGCGGTCCTGGGGCTCGCCCTGCGGGAGCCGGCGGCCGCCGGACGAGCGCCTCGAGTCGTCGAAGCGCTGCGGCGTCGTGCGACCTGCCGCGGCCGGCGACCCAATCGTCGTCGCGACGCGGTACCCGGCGCGGCCCGAGGGCGGCGACCGCCGCGGCGCCGTCGAGGGCATCGTCGTGATCGACCGGAGCCCGCGGTCCTGGTGCGCGTCCGCCGCGCGGGCCGCGGCGCGCGGCGGCGCGGCCGACTGCGAGGCGGCCGTCGCCGCGGAGATGCGGAAATTCCTCGACTTCTACCTGAAACCGGCGCCGGGCTACCACGCCTTCCCGGTCCTCGTGCTGTCCTACGACCGCATGGCCGAGAGCAACATCTCCGCGACGCGCGAGATGCGGCGGATGTACGACTTTTGCCGCGCGCGGCCGCGGCGCAACGGCGTCCGCCGGTACCCGGCGGGCGCGCCGCACGGCGCGGCCGCGCCCTGGGAGCCGCCGCGGTCGCCGATCATCCAGGCCGCGCACGACCGCTACGCCGCGCACGGGCCCCGCGTGAACCCCCTGCTCCCGGAGAGGAGGCGCGGCGGCTTCCTCGAGCCCAAGGAGGGCGAGTTCGGCGTCTTCGAGGGCGTCTGGATCTCCGGGCCGAAGAAGCCGCCGTCGAGCGAGGACCTGCCCCGGCCCCGCGACGACGACGCGCCCAAGTCCTAGGGAGCGGCCACTATATATGAGTCACTTTGCGTGCGGTAGGCCCTCGGCGCCGGGCTGGGCGTGCTCATGAAGGCGCGAATTCACCACGACCGCGCGCTGCGACGCCCCGGCCGCTATCAATGGAATGCTCCCATAGCTGCCAATGCTCGGCCTGGAGTGCAAGGTTTCCGCAGTAGCTGAGTTGCCTCCACCCCCGCGCCTAGCGTTTAGCCGGCGCCGGCGGGGCGTCGCCGCTCGTTTCAGGCGGTCGTGTGGAGCGTGGCGAGGAGCGTCGCGGTCTCGCGCGTGACGTGGGGCTGGAGGTCGTCGGGCGAGTCCTCGAGGCCGCGCTGGAGGAGCACGTGGAGCGCGGCGTCGGCCGCGGCCTTGCGGACGAACTGGTCGCGGAAGGCCGACAACAGGTCGTCGCGCGAGTCCCCCGGCGCCGCGCAGAGCGCGTTGAGCAGCTCCAGCGCCCGGAGGTGGGCCCGGTGGCGCTCGCCGTCGCGGCCGTCGAGCGCGAAGCAGTTCTTGAGCACGTTGCGGAGCCGCGCGAGCCCTCTCTCCTCGAGGAAGAGCGCCAGGAGGCAGCGCTTGCCGTGGGCCGACACGCCCGCGACGTCCCGCAGGATCTTGAGCACGTAGCCGTCGGTCTTGACGTCGCGGGAGAACCGCGACCGGTCGCCCGCCTCGGGCGTCCAGTCGAGCGACGCGACGAGGTGGTCGACCGCGGAGCCGCCGCTGCTCCGGCCCCGCACGTCCTCGCCGACGCGCAGCTTCGCCGTCTTGACGAGGAGCCGCGCCGGCGGGATCTTGCCGCAGAGCACGGCCGTCGCCGCGCGGACGAACGACAAAGCGTACGCCGGCGGCGGCCGCCCGAGCGCGCGCGCGCGGAAGAGCGCGTCGTCGCAGGTCGCCCCGTCCAGGTGCTCGCGCAGGGCGCAGAGGAGCACGTCGAGGCCGCCGCCGGCGTCGATGTTCGGCGACGCGGCGACCTTCTTGAGCACGCGGACGGCCGCGTCCTCCTGGACGCCGCCGCGGCCGAGCGCGGACGGCCGCCGCTCCATGAGCGCCGTCGTCAGCGCGACGACGCGCGCCGCGAGGAGCCCCCCCGTGGCGCGGATCGCGCGCCAGTCGAGGCAGGACAGCGCGAAGAGCAGGGGCGCGACGCCGTCGAACGACGCCGCGCGGCCGTCGGCGACGTCCGCGATCTCGCGCTCCGCGGCGCCGAGGAGCGCGTCGAGCTCGCGGTCGTCGAGCGTCGCCGCGCCGGCGCCGTCCAAGTTCTCGTAGACGACGCTCGCCGGCGACGGGCCCAGCAACAGCTCCGACGCGTGTCCCGCGACCGCGAGCGCCGCGCGCGACGACACGCCGCCGCCGGCGCCGTCGCCGCCGAGGCCGTCGACGGCGGCGTAGGCGCAGCGCAGGGCCGCGAGGAGCAGCGTCTCCTGGTGCGTCGGCGCGTGGTCCCGGTCCGCGAAGAGCGCGCCGGCGAGGAAGAGGCCCGCGTTCGCCGCGTCGTCCCTGAGCGCGGCCGCGTCGCGCCGCGGCGCGCGCGCGCCGCCGCCGAGCTCGGCCTCGAAGGACGCGCCGCCCTCGAGGACGCGCGCCGCGTCGCCCCGGAGCGCCGCGAGCCACGCGGCGCCGCCGTCGTCGAGGTCCGGCGCCGCGAGGCGCGACCGCGGCGAGCCCGCGAGCAGCGCGGCCGCGGCGTCGAGGAGGCCCGGCAGGCAGAGGCGCGGCGCCCGGCGCAGGCGAAAGTCCCAGACGATGGGCAGGTGGTCGCTCGGGACGATCTCGTTGGGGAGCAGCCCGAGCCAGTCGCGGCGGTCGAGCGTGCCGGCCTGCGTGGAAATCAACCGGTGAGCTGGGACGTCGGGGCCAAACTCCAGAAATCTCCGGCTCGGTCACATCGAAGTCGATTCGGCTGATTTTTGGACGAATCGAGTGCTCTTGGCGAGTTCTCGAAGCACGGCAGTAGAGCTCGCGTCGAACCGGTCACATACGCTCACATTGAAGTCGGGTTGCATATTTGATGTCCACGCGGGCGCGCGCCGCGCGGTCCTCGCCGTAGGCGCCCGTCTTGTGCTCCCGGAGGTGGAGGGCGAGGTGGCCCGCGTCGAAGAGGTCCTTGCCGTCGTAGAAGACGTGGTCGATGAGCTGGTAGTCGTCCTCGCCGATCTTCGTCGGCTGGCTCGACGCGGCGCCTGTGTGGAATTCAACCACTGGTTTGGGTGGTCCTGACCAAACTTCAAACCTCTCTAGCTCGGTCAAAATCGAAGTCGATTCGGCTGATTTTTGGACGAATCGATTGCTCTCGTCGAGTTCTCGAAGCACAGCCGAAGAGCTTGCGTCGAAACGGTCGCATACGCTTACATTGAAGTCGGGTTGAAGATTTGATTTCCACACGGCGCGGCGCCTCGCATCTTCCACACGGACACGGGCCGCTCGCCGGGCGCCGCGCCGTCGTAGTGGGCCGCCCAGACGCTCCGCAGCAGGGGCCGCTCCCGCAGGAAGGTGCGCAGCGCGTTGCTGTGGCCGGGCACGCCCACGGGGTTGCCGAGCGCGCGCGCCGGGTCCTCGAAGTCGAGCTCCGTGTTCGCGTCCATGCACCAGACCTGCAATCACATCTTCAACCCGACTTCAATGTGCGCGTAGGAGCAAGTTTCGACGTGAGATTTTCTGCTGTGCTTCGAGAACTCGACGAGAGCGATCGATTCGTCCAAACATCAGCCGAATCGACGTCGATGTGACCGAGCTCGAGAAGTTTGGCCGGAAGAACCCGACCGGTGATTGATTTCGGCACGGCACCAGACCTCCGGGTAGCGGCTCTTGCCCCAGAGCCCCCGCAGCTCCGCGAGGCGCCGCACCTCCTTGTTCTTGCCCGAGCTCAGGTGCGTCGCGGTGACGTGGACCGCGTGGCCGCGGTACGCGGGGTCCAACAGCTCGAAGCGGAGCCGGACGGCCGCCGCGTCGCCGCGGGCGTTCCCGAGCTCCTCCGCGGCGCCCGTCGCGTAGGCCTCGACGTCCTTCTCGCCGGGCAGCACGCGGAACTCGGGGCCGTCGACGAGCTTGAGGCGCGACGCCTTCCAGAACACGGCCGTGCCGTCGTCGTCGGTGCCGTACGCCTTCCCGCAGATGGGGCCCTTGGTCCGGTTCTCCAGGAAGAAGCGCGCGTTCGACTTGCCCTTCTTCTTGGGCTTGGCGTCGGTCTTCGGCGCGAAGGCGAAGCGCGACGCGTTCAGCTTCTCCGCGTACGTCGCGCCGGCGCGATCCTTCAAAGGGACGTACGCGTCGTCGCCCTCGGCGGCGCACGCGTAGCCCATCTCGCCGAGCCGCTCGCTCAGGAATTCAAAGTTGTCGCACTCCTGCACGCAGAAGACGTCCGGCTCGGCGACGGCGACGAACCAGAGCACGCCTACGTAAAGGGAGCGCCGGGTTTTCGCGTGGCGGAACGTAAAAAACGCGCGAGCGCGGCCGCGTCGACGTCGCGCGGGCCATCGTTGGACGCATCCATGGCGCTCGAAGCGACGCGCGCGCGTCGACGCGGTCGCACGTCGAAGTTGGACGGTTTTGTTTGAAGTTTGAAGTTTTTGTTTGAAGTTTTTGTCGCGCGGGCGCGCGCGGAGCAGTCGGTGGCCGACGGACGTGACGGCCGCCTCGTTGACGGACATCTGGCCGGACCCGTCGTCGGACGTCGACGCCGGCGAGTACTTGGCCTTCAGCTCGAGGCCCACGGCGTTCTTCTCGTCCTTGCCGGCGCACTTCTTCATGCGCGTCATCGTCTCAGCGGCCATGCTCGCGAAGGCGACGTAGTCCCGCGACCCCTCCTCCCAGATGACGTTGCGGTGCCCCCGCGCGTAGAGGTCCGCGGCGCGCGCGACGTCCGTGGACACGAGGTCCGCGAGGAAGGCCTCGAAGCGCGCGACGTGCTCCGCGGAGACGAGCGGCATGAGGAAGCCGTCGGGCGTCAGGCCCTCGGCCAGCAGGTTCCACTGCATGACGCGGAGCGACCGCGCGGCCCCGAAGGCCCGGGGGATGGCGCCGTCGCAGGGCAGGTGCTCGAAGTGCTTGCCCCAGCCCCGGGCCCAGTGCTCGTCGCCGAGGTAGCGCGGGTCCACGCCCGCGGACCGCATCTCCTCGCGGAACGCCGCGTGGAGCGCCCGCACGCCGTCGGCGCCGGCCTTGAAGCGCACGACGGCCTGGATCTTCGACGCCGCCACGGCGGCGACGGCCGTCGACCAGCGGCGCGCGGGGCCGTCGGCGTCGTCGGCCATTGCGGCCATTGGCAGGCACCGATCCGAGCGCGCTTCACCTCAAACATTGACGGCAATGCTGCCGCGCTCGCTCCGAGCGATGTCCGCGGCCAGCGCAGCGCGGTGCGCCGCCGTCGCGGCGGGCGCGTTCGCGAGCCAGGCGGCGCGCACCGAGGAGGCGACGTCGACCGCGCCGGAGGAACCGGAGCTGCCGGTGCCCGGCGTGACGCCGCGCGAGCACAGCGTCCCGCTCTTGGCTGTTTTTTTTTGTGGCAAAAACCCGCCGCGCAGGTTCGTGGGCCTCTTCCTCGACGACGCGTCGCGCGCGCGCCTCGCCGCGACGTGGCCGGCGAGCGCCGGCGCCCGGAGCGCGTCCTACGTGCTCCTGGAACCGGCCGCGCGCGTCGCGGACCCGAAACTGCCCGCGGTCTACGCGCCGCTGATGCAGGAGCGGGCGACGGCGAAAGTCGCCGCGACGACGCGACTCCCGTCCGGCGCGCTCGCGCTGACCATGGCCTGCGAGCTCAACGGGTCGGCCCTCGAGGGCCTGGAGCACGTGCCTTGCGCGTCGTTCGGACATCTCGGCGGCGAGGACTCGGACGGCGACGCGGACTACGCGGCCGCGGAGCTGCGCACGAACGCCGGCAACTCGGCGCCCTACGCCTGGGGCGACGATCCGCCCCTGTCCGGCGTCATCTGCAAGTCCGAGTACTTCGTCGACGGCGAATGCCACCTGCCGCCGATGCTGAAATGCCCGCTCTGCCAGTTCATGGAGGACTCGCCCTGCGCGGCGCCCTTCAAGGTCTGGGAGGACTGCCTCAACGCCTGCGAGGGCGGCGACGGCGACGACGACGCGCGCCAGGAGAAGTTCATGGCCGAGTGCGCCGAGCCGACGCTCGCGCTGAAGGCCTGCGGGAGAAATACCCGGACCACTTCGG
>NW_008705568.1:1400092-1414527 GCF_000186865.1 Aureococcus anophagefferens | reverse complement strand
CGTCGCGGGGCAGGTGCTCGTGGACCCGCGCGGCGCGCGGCGCCTCGAGCTCGTTGCCCAAATGGCGGAAGACGACGCGCGCGCGCGTCGTCGCCCCAAATTCCCCGTAGTCGGGCCCGACGCCGGCGTCCGCGGCGCCCATGGCCGCGAGGGGCGGCAGCGCCGCCAGTTCCTCGGGCACCTTCTCCTTCCAGGGCAGCGCCTCGAGCGCCGCCTCGACGGCCGCTAACGGCTTCGCCTGCGCTCCGGCGACGTCGACGACGAGGAGGCAGCGGTCGCCCCCCTCGGGCCGCGTCAGGCCCAGGAGCACGTCCGCGGACTTGGCGTTGCCGATGGCGACCATGCAGGCCGCGAGGCGCCCGCCGCCGCCGAGCATGCCGGCGACGCGGCCCAGGAAGAACTGCTCGCCAGGCACGAGCCGCGGGAACTCGCTGAGGGAGAAGGGCAGGTCCGACGCGCCGACGACGAGGCCGCCGGCCTTGACCTCGGCGTAGTCCGCGGCGAACGCGTCGGCGAGCTCGTCCCTCGGCGGCGCGTCGTCTCGACTCGCGCCCATCGCGTCGTTGGGGCTGCACCTTCACCAGGACCTTCACGACCGGCCGAAGCGCCGTCGACGCCGCGGTCGGGCTTTACTAAGGCTTACTGCGTCCTTCGGAGGAAGGCGAGGGCGTCGTCGAGGGACCAGCGGTCCGCGGAACCAGCGTCCGCCTCGAAGTCGGCGAAGGCGTACTCGGCCTTGAGCGCGTCGGAGAAGAGGAGGTCGTAGGCCTCGCGGAGCGGCCGCGCGCCGCCCCAGCTCGCGCGCAGGCGCGCGAGGCGCTCCGGCGGCACCGTCGGCCGGAGCAGCGCCGCGGCGACGGCCTCGGGCTCCCAGGCGCCGGCCGTCCGCCGCAGGAGCAGCGCGACGTTTTTTTCGCGGACGACCTCGCGCTCCACGCAAAAGGGCAGCGCGGCGCAGAGCG
Organism: Aureococcus anophagefferens; assembly: GCF_000186865.1. Taxonomy (NCBI): domain Eukaryota; class Pelagophyceae; order Pelagomonadales; family Pelagomonadaceae; genus Aureococcus; species Aureococcus anophagefferens. The sequence continues at coordinate 1,413,565 of NW_008705568.1, read as the reverse complement.
CCGCCTTGAGGAACTCGGCGTCGTGGAAGGACATGACCAGAAAACAGCCGCCGACGGCGAGCATGCGCGCGACGGAGCACGCGTAGGCCGCCGCGTCGCCGCAGAGCAAACAATCCAAGGTCGACTTGTCGACGACGAGCGCCGCGGCGCCGTCGGCGACGACGTCCGCGCAGTCCGTCGCGTCGGCGACGACGAAGTCGCACCGCCGCGCGTCGTCGCGCTGCCGCGCGCGCATGAAATCGATGGCCGCGGCGTCGCTGTCGAGGGAGAGCACCCGTCGGAAGCCCCAGCCGTCGCGCAGCGTCGCCGAGACGCAGGACGTGCCGCAGCCGGGGACCACGCAGAGGCCGTCGCGGTCGATCGACGCGACGAGCGGTTCCACCGTCGCGAGGTCCAGGTCCGGCAGCCACTCGAACTCGCGCAGCTCATAGCTCGTCATATTGCTTGTCACTCGTTATATTGCTTGTCACTCGAACTCGCACAGCTCATAGCTCGTCCAAGATGCTCGTCCATCGTCTCGCCGAGCCAAAGCTGAAATGGGGGGGGTTGCTCCGGCAAGGTCGGCGCGGTCGCGCGACGGCGGCGTCTAAAGTCACTCTTTTTTGCATGGTCCCAGACGTCCCGGCGAGCTACGCCCGCGTGAAGCAAGCTCTTTCTAACTCGACGAAATCACTGAAATATGCTCGAAAAAGGACCGCCTACGTACGAATACGCGCGTATACGCGCCAGCCATGCGCTGCGTATAGGCGCAGAACGGTCGCTTTTTGTGGTCGGGGCGACGCCCCATGACCCCTGGCGTCGCCCTGGACGGTTGGTCAGTGCCGGAGACGCAGTTTCGGTGTTGGTCCAAAATCCACCCTACGGGCCTCGTTCGTCCACCGCGCTCCTACGGACAAATCCGGCACAGTCGATCTCGCCACCATCGATGGCGTTGGACATGCCCCTTGGTTTCCTAATCGACGGTACTATGAAGCTTCGATCGCGCTCAAGATCGTGACTTTCGAGTACAGCGTCGCTGCGCTAGAGGGGTCGGCCGGGGCGCCACTGGCGGAGCAAACCCCCCCCTAGCTGAATTCAACTTTCGTGGCTGTGGTTAGCCGCCGCTGAGAGGCGATGGACATTCTCACCGTCGACGACGACGACGACGACGCCGCGCGCAAGCGCGTCAAGCTGGACGCGGCGCCGCCATCGTGCTTCCACTGCGGCGCGGCGCCGGCGACGAACCGCTGCTCGCGGTGCAAGGCCGTCCACTTCTGCTCGCGTGCCTGCCAGCAGTCGGCCTGGCCGCAGCACCGGCGGACCTGCGCGCCGCCGAAGCGGTCCTGGGCCGACGGCGCGGCCCTCTGGGCTCGGGCGCTCCGCGAGTCGAGCGGCCCGCTCCTCGAGGAGGCCGTGCGCGCGCTGCGGGCCGCGCCGGAATCCGGCGACCCCCGGACGGCGTCGCGGCGCGCGACGTTCCTGGGCTACTGCCGGTCGGACGCGGGCGACGCCGGCGGCGCCGCGGCCCACCTCGAGCGCGCCGTGGCGCTCGACCCGTCCAACGGCGACGCCTGGCGCGAGCTGCTCCTCGTCCGCGAGCGCGACGAGGGAGACATCGTCGCCGCGAAAGCCGTCGTCGCGCGGTGCCCCGGCCTCTGGGCGTCGCCGGAGCAGCGGCCGGGCTATTTGGAGCGCGGCCTCCGCGCGCAGCCCTGGTGGGACGGGGCACAATTCCCCTGGGTCGCGGCGCTCGAGGCCGCGAGCGGCGAGGTCCGAGCGGAGGCCGCGGCGCTCGTCGACGCGGAGACCTGGTCGGACGTCGGCGGCCAGGGCCGCGGCCCGAGCGGCGCCCACGACGGCGCCGTCGTCGACGGCTCCTGGCGCGAGGTCGTGCTCCTGGGGGCCGGCGCCGTCGACGGCGCGGCGCCGGCGACGGCGCGCTTCGTCCGGGACCGCGTGCCCGACGCGGCGGACCTCTGCGATTCCGGGGGCGGCGAGGTCATCCTGAGCCGCCTCGCGCCGCGGAGCGCGATCCGCCCCCACTGCGCGCCGACGAATCTACGGTTGACCTGCCACCTGGGTTTGGCCGTGCCCCCCGGCGGCGGCTGCCGCATCCGCGTCGGCGCCGACTGGCGGACCTGGGCCGAGGGCCGGTGCCTCCTCTTCGACGACAGCTTCGAGCACGAGGTCCGCAACGACACGGACAGGGCGCGGGTCGTGCTGCTGCTGCGCTTCTTCCACCCGGACCTCGCGCCCGCGCGGCGCGGCGCCGCGTGCCGGGACGCCATCGAGGCCAAGGCGGCCGCGGAGCGGGCGCGCTGGGCGCCGCCGGACTAACAAACCTAGATCTCCTTTCGCCTCCGGTGGAAGAAGAAGCGGTCCTCGGGTTCCTGGGCCTCCATGACGCGCTCCGCGCAGAGCGCCACGAGGAGGTCCGCGTCGCCCTTGAGGTAGTTGGACAGCTGCTCGAGCGCGCGGGACCGGTGCGAGATGCCGTTCTTCGTCGCCGCGTCCATCTCCGCGAAGGTCGCGTCGTGGCCGTCGGGCTTGAAGCACGCGTCCCAGCCGAAGCCCGCGTCGCCCCGCGGCGCGTCGACGATGACGCCGTGCGCGCGGCCCGTGAAGACGAGCGGCACGGACCCCGGCCCGACGGAGAACGCGACGCAGCTCTGCGCGTAGGCGCGCTTGCACTCGTAGCCCTCGAGCACGCGCGGCAGGTCCACGTGGCTGAACCACTTGATGTAGGGCCCGGGCATGCCGCCGAGCGCCTCGAGGCAGAGGCTCGTGTCGTCGATCATCGCCGCGCCGCCCGTCGCCTCCGCGGCCAAACGGCACTTCGCGGCCGCGATGTCCTCGGCGACGCCCTGGTACTCGTCGAGGTCGAGGTCGCACTGCTCCAGGGGCAGCGGCAGCCCGTTCTGCGACAGGATCGCCTCGACCTCCCGCAGCTTCATGGCGTTGCCCGTGACGAACTTGATCGACAGGCACTCGTCGCCGCCGAAGGCGCGCACCGCCCGGCGCCGCGACGTCTGCGGTCCGTGGAGGGCCGTCGCCGCGGCGACGAGGAGCAGCGGCAACGCGAGGCGCAGCCAGCTGCCGCTGAGACAACAGCAGCGAGCTGCACGATTCCCAGCCATCGGGCTGCCTCCGCGGAAATCTCCCCCCCCGAATGAGTACTTCATTGATGTGGCGTTGATGTGCGGTGTTGCACCCCCCTAGATTCGGCCGGTGCACCCCGAGACTGACCCCGGGTCTCAATTGTTATTGGGCTCCTCGGTTACGAGTTGCGCTCCTCGGTCCAGCAGATCTTGCCGCAGCACGCGACGCCGGCGTTCCCGAACGGGTAGTGCAGGTTGCCGCACGTCCCGAAGGTCCACAGCAACTTGCCCGCGCACCCCTTGGCCTCGCCGAAGGACGCGGGGTACGGGTCGAAGTGCGCCCGCGTCTGGTGCGCGCGCTTGAAGTCCGAGGCCTCGCGGACCCGCTCCGCGCACGCGCCGGCGGCCCGCGGGAGGCACAAACACGCGACGTCCGCGGCGCAGAGCGCGAGCTTGCAGCCGCAGCCGCAGCACGCCAGCGGGCCGCAGGCGCCCTGGGGATCGATCTCCGGGCAGCCGCAGCAGTCCCAGTAGTGGTCGTAGGAGCTCACGGCGTCCTTGCTCGGCGGCTCTTGCGCACAGCAGCAGTCGGCGAGGCAGAAGTGCGACCGGTTCGCCGCGCCGGTCTCCTCCAGGTAGGCGCTCGCCGCCGCGGGGGCCGCGGCCGCGGCCGGAGCTCCAGTGTCGGAGCTCGAGCAGTGTCGGAGCTCCAGGGGGGCGCCGCCGCGGTGCATCTCCGACACTGTTGGAACTTCGGTCTCCATTATTGTGTCGACGATGGTGCCAGTGGCCACGAAGCTCTCGAGAGTTGGGAGTTTCAAGCTCTCGTGATTGAAGCCTTCAATTAAGGGCCTTAGGCGATGCTCACGCGCGCGCCGGCCTTGGCGCTCCGGTACATGGCGTCGATCGTCCCGACGACGGCCGCGCCGAGGGGCGCGTCGATGGCGGCGACGGCGGCCTCGCCCCGGCAGGCGGCGACGAAGGCGAGCAGGCTCTCGGGCCCGCGGCCGCCCTGGACGAAGTTCTCGAAGAGGAAGCCGTCGACGACGTCGCGGCCGCCGTCGCGCCGCGAGAGCTCGAGCTTGCCGCTCTCCGGCTTCGAGTCGTCGCCCTCGTAGGAGACCATCCCCTCGGAGCCGAAGATGCGGATGGAGACGAACTTGCCCACGGACCCGGCGCCGTGCGCCGTGCCCGGCACGGACCCGGCGCCGGACAGCGACACCGTCGCGCCCGATTTCGTCTCGATCGTCGCGGCGTTCGTGAGGTCCGCGCCCGACCTCTCGGCGAAGGTCATGGCGCACGTCGCGAACGACGGCTCGAGGCCCGTGGCCTGCAGGATCCAGGCGATCGGGTGGCTCATCTGGCCCCAGGCGAAGCCGTTGCCGAGCATCGCGCCCGACGGCGTCGTCCAGCCGACGTTCGCCGGGTCGTCGAAGAGCCAGAGCAGGGGGCTGTGGAACGAGCAACTGACGTGCTCGACGGTGCCCACGCGGCCGCCGCGGACCCAGGCCGCCGCCGCGAGCGCCTGGGGCCGCCACGACGCCGTGTTGTTCACGGCGAAGTAGAGGCGCGGATGCCGTTTGGCCGCGTCCGCGAGCCGCGCCGCCTCGCCGACGTCCGTCGTCATGGGCTTCTCCATGAGCACGTGCTTCCCGGCGGCCAGCGCCGCCGCGCCGAGCGCGTAGTGCGACGCGTGCGGCGCGCAGCAGACGACGCCGTCGAACGCGACGCCCGCCGCGAGCAGCGCGTCCAAGCTCGCGAACGTCGGGCAGTCGTATTTCGCGGCGAGCGCCGCGAGCGGCTCGAGCGCCGGCGGGATGGCGGACCGCGGCTGCGGGTTCGGGTCGACGATGGCGGCGATGGTCGTTTCCGGGTTGGTGTGCAGGTCGGGAAGATGCCAACCCTGCGCCCACCAGCCGGCGCCGAGCACGGCGATGCGCGCCGGCGGCTTGCCGTCGACGAGCGCGGCCATTATGGCTGCGGCGCGAGGCTGCGGTGTTCTGTGGAGCGCCGGAGAGGCTCGGTGTGTTGCCGTCGCGACGGCGCGCGAGATGGCGCCGCAGCTGTGAGAGCCTCCAAATCTTCAAGGACGAGGCACGTGCTCTTCAATGACGGCCTCCGAGGCTCCGTCTGGCCGCCCGATGCGGACGCGGCGTGTTTTACACATTCGCTTATACTCGCTCGCTTGGTCTTCTTCGTGGGCGGCCGGAGCGTCGGCCGCGGCGCGCACGCGCGTCCGAGTCCGCGCGGTCTCGACGGCGCGCGGCGGCTCCGCGCCGTCTCGCGACGCCGCGCCGCGCGCGCCTCCGCCGAGCGCCGCGGCGCGCGGTCTTGCGGTCGCTCACGCGGTCTTGCCCTCGGCGGCCGCTCACGCGGTCTTGCCCTTGGCCTCGAGGGCCTTGAGCGCCGGGAGATACGCGCCCTGCTGGACCGCGAGGAGCACGAGCGCGCCGAGCAAGCCCGGCCCCTTGACGATCATGACCGGCGGCATCTTCTGCATGGCGAAGAGGAAGGCGTAGGCCGCCGCCGGCGGGTGCACGGCGCCGAAGGCCTTCATCGCGACGATGGCCAGGACGACCGCGCCGGACGTCGGCGGCACGAGTTCCGCGAGCGCCGCCGGGTAGTAGTCGACGCAGAGGCTCGCGGCGGCGGCGGCGAGCACGTGCGCGAGGACGACGCACGTGGGCTGCGACGCCGGCGCGCCGGGCATGAGAAACAGCAGCACGGCCAGGGCGCCCGTCGGCGGGCAGACGCACTTGAGGCCGTGGTCCGCGAGGACCACGCCGACCTGCTGGACGACGGCGAAGGCGAGCAGCGCGCCGAGGCCGGGCTTGAGCGCGTCTCCGAGCTTCGACATCCTGGGTCGGGCAACAGCACTCACAGACAGGGGCCTGCGGCAACAACTGGACTCTCCAAAGGCAACTTACCTGGTTACGCCCCCTCCGGCGGCCTCGTCTCCTCGCCGGCGCCGAAGGAGGGCTGGACGCGGACGGGCTCCGGCGGGTGGCGCTCGTCGACGAGGCCGAGGAGGAGCGACGGCATCGACGCCGCGCGGACCGTGCGCCTGGCGAGGTCGCCGCGCGTCGTCGGGCGGCCGCTGCCCTCGAAGAGGTCGCGCTTCGCGGGGGCGCGGCGCAGCTTCAGCTTGGCCACCGTGAGCGCCACGCGGAGCGCCGCGTCGTCGAGGCCGCCGTTCGCCTCGGGCCCGGCGACGCCCGTCGCGCGCCGCGCGTCGCCCACGAGCGCCGCGACGGCGTTCTCGACGCCGCCGGCCGCGTCCCTCAGCGCGCCCGACACCTTCGCCAGACTCTCGCGCACGAAGGCGTTGACGACGTGGCCCTCTTCGGCCATGGCCGCGCGGAGCAGCTTGTACGTGCGCTTCTGCTCCGCGTAGGAGAGCGCGTCGCCGAGGTCCGCCTCCAGCACGCGCAGGATGCGCTGTGGCAGGCTGAACACGCACGCGCCCGCGCCGTTGCCCGGCGTCGGCGTCACCCAGTGCGCCGCCGCGCGGATGATGCCGCTCAGGCAGCAGACGAGGTAGCAGACCCACGCCGGCCCCCACGCGTGCTCGAGCTCGAGCGCGCCGTGGCGCGCCGGCAGGCCCGCGAAGCACCGGAGGTGGAAGTGCGCGAGCGTCCACGTCAGCGTCGCGGCGCCCCACGTGTCCGTGACGAGGCCCAGCGCCTTCTGCACGTTCGCGTCGCTCGAGAACCGCATGCGGTTGATCGTCCCCAGGAGCGCGAAGATGAGCGTCACGCAGGAAAGTAGGGCGCCGATCTGGTTCCCCGCGGCGCCGGCCGCGCACGCGTCCAGGACCTCGCGCTGGACGGGGTCGCGCGAGTCGCTGCCCGGGATCGCGCCGACGTAGAAGTCCTGCTCGAGGCGGTCCGTGCTCTCGTCGCCGCCGCCGCGCACCGTGACGACGGAGCGGAGCCCGAGGTAGTATTTGGCCGTCGCGCCGCCCGCCGTGCCGTTGACGGCCTCGAGTTTGAGCCAGTAGCTCGCGCGGACGACGTCCGGGTCCGTGGACAGCGACAGCGCGCCGAAGGCCGTGACGAACATGGCCAGCAGCGTCGACCACATGGCGACGCCCATGTAGCGCTTCCGCGTCCGGTCGAAGTAGGGGAAGCCGATGTTCCCGAAGACGTGGCACACGAAGTTGTCGTTCGTGACGGGGTTGTCCGGGTTGAAGGGGCACCACCGCCGCTCGAGGCAAACGTCGGGGATGCCGTTGTCCGTCTCGTCCCAGCACGGCGCCACGCACCCGCGCGCCGCGTCCGCGTCCACCTGCGCCGCGCTCCGCTGCGCCTCGACGTCGAAAGAGCGCGGGCAGCGCTCGACCGGGCCGCCCATGCGCGGCGCGCCGGGCGGCGCACAGCCGCGGCGAGATCCGCTTCGCTGCTCGCAGCGCGCCTCGCTGCCCTTGCGGCTCGCGCTGCGACGCAGGTGACGACGCGACCACGGCGACGACGCGGTCAAAGCATGGGAAGCTCGGTAGCTATTACCATGCTTGCGAGAAGCGGTTTTTGGCCGGAGATGAAGGCAACCTTTTTTGGCTGACAAAGGCATCGAGCAAATCGCCGCGCCGCGTGTCATGGCAGCCAAGCTCGTCGTCGCGTTGGCGCTCTGCGCGTCGCTGGCCCGGTGCGCCGAGGTCGCCGTGGGCGTCGACGGGTCCGCGGAACCGCCCTTCGCGAGCGTGGGCATCAAGTTCGACAAGTCCCAGGAGCAGACGCAGGTCGAGGTCGCCATCGGCGAGGACGCCGTCCACGCGGCGCTGCGCTTCGTCTACCACGTGCGCGCCATCAACCCGGACGTCGACTTCGCCTGCCGCATCGCCGACATCGTCGAGCAGCAGCTCGACGCCGGCGAGGCGACGACCGCCAGAACCGCCGCGCTCGCGGCGGCCAACAACACCGTGTTAAAGACGGCGGGCAAGCACCAGCGTCCTGTGGCCGTGACGATTTTCGAGATATTTCGGGTGGGGAAAGCAATGAGAAATCGTCACCATCATGCTTGGTAGGCAAGCATGTCCGGCGCGCGGAGGAATCGGCCCTCGAGGACCGCCACATGGCCGCGGCGGCGGACTACCTGCGCGCGTCGCGGCGCAAGGGCATCGAGCGCGACAAGGTCGAGTCGTTCCGCAAGATGGCCGAGGAGGCGATGCGCGACGAAAAGGCCCACCGCGAGCAGCTCGAAAAAGAGGCCGCCGCGCGCGCGATCTACGACGCTCGCATGGCCCGCGAGGCCGCGAGCCGCGACGCGGCGCTGGCGCGGCGCCGCGACGCCGAGGCCGGCTTCCGGGCCATGCTCGAGCGCGAGGCGGCCGCGCTCGCCGCCGCGCGCGACGACCCGCAAACGCCGGGCCCCGGCGTGGCTTTTACATTGAACCCCGGCGACGTCAAGTGCAAAGTGATCAAGCGCGCCGGCGAGGACGGCGCCGCCGCCGCCGCGCGCTTCTGCGCGGGCGCGCCGCCGGCCGAAACCTACGAGTGCACGAACGCGCACGCGCTCGACGTCGCGCGGCAGCTCGGCGGCGCCGCGGCCGGCGACCCGGCGGCGCTGCGGGACGCGGCGGCGGTCGCCGAGGCCGCGGGCGACCTCGCCGGCGCCCTCGCGGACCTGATCCGCGCGGCGTTGGCCGCGGAGCCGCTCGCGGGCGCGTCCGACGACGGCGCGCTCCTGGTCAAGAAGCTCCACGAGGACCTCGACCGGCTGCGGAAGACCTGCCGGGCCGCCGTCCACGCCGTGCGGGACCTGTCGCGCGCGCTCGACGAACGCGCGACGGACGAGGACTCCAAGGCCGACTGGACCAAGGCCGTCGCGTCGCTCGGCCTGCTCGTCCGCGGCGGCGCGCCGACGAAGTGGGCCGTCTGGCTCGCGCGGTCCCGCGCGGTGCTCGGCGACCACGCGGGCGCCGAGGCCGCCGCGGCCGCGGCGCTGCAGCACCTCGAGACGTCGGACAAGGCGACGATGCGCCTCCCCTTCGACGCCGGCGCGCCGAAGACCCTCGCGCTGACCATCGGCGCGGCCGCGGCGCTCGAGCGCGGCCGCCTCGACAAGTCGATCAAGTTCGTCCAGGCGGGCCTGCGCCACGACCCCGACTCGGCGCCGCTCAAGAAGCAGTACGACGGGCTCAAGTCGCTGAAGCGGAAGACGGAGGCCGTCGACAAGCACCTGAGGAAGGGCTACTCCGTGAAGGCGTTGGACGCGCTCGACGAGGCCTTCGGGAGCCTCGACGCGCTGAGCCACGAGCTCGAGGGGTCGCGGCTCGCGAGCTACCGCGCGACGCTCCAGCTCCGGGCCTGCCACGCCAACTCCAAGGTGAAGCGCCACGAGGTCGCCTTCGACGCGTGCGACGGCGCCGTCGCCGCGCTCGACTCCGTCGACGCGCGCGCGGCGCGCGCGCTCGCGTACGAGCGCGACGACGACTTCGAGAGCGCCGTGCGCGACTGGCGCGCGTGCATCGAGCTCGTCGGCGGCGAGCGCATGGCGAACGAGGCCTACGCGTACGTCGACGACGAGGGCGTCGAGCACAGTGTGGATTCCAACCACTGGTTTGGGGGGTCCCCACCAAACTTCAGAACTCTCTATTTCGGTCAAATCGAAGTCGATTCGGCTGATTTTTGGACGAATCGATTGCTCTCGTCGAGTTCTCGAAGCACAGCGAAAGAGTCTGGTCCAAATCGTTCGATTACGCGCACATTGAAGTCGGGTTGAAGATTTGGAATCCACACAGGTCGAGCACGACCTCCGGCGGAAGCTCCAGGACGCGCGGCGCGGCGAGGACGCGTGGGAGAAGCGCCGCGACCACGCCAAGGTCCTCGAGCTCCCGGCGAACGTCGACTCGCTCTCCAAGGACCGCAAGTGCTTCTGGCTCAAGAAGCACCACAAGAAGATGGCGCGCCAGTGGCACCCGGACAAGGCCCGCGGCTCCAAGGAGCGCGCCGCGCGGAAGATGGCCGAGGTCTCCGACGCGAAGCAGGCCCTCAGCCAGCAGTACGGCTGCTAGGGGGGGTCGAGCTCTAGGTTACTAATGGTCGACGCCGGCGAGGAAGGACTCGGCGAGCCTTCGGCGCACGAAGGACTCGTACATGGACTCGTCGAGGGCCTGCTCGGAGGCTGCTCGGCGAGCGTGAACCGAGCGTCTAAACGTCGACGTCGCAGATGGTGATCACAACGCGCGAGGCCATCGTGGCGTCGTTCGACGCGCCATCAAAACTTTCGGCCGCCGGCTCGACGGAGCTCTCGATGCGCTGCGTGAACGGCGAGTCGCCGGAGACGGGCTCGTCGACGGGCCTCGACTCGTCGGGCTACTCCATCGGGACGCCGCTCCGGCGGCAGATCCCGCGGTCGGCGACGCCGACGGGCCGCGCTTCCCCCGTCGCGCGGGGCCTCTTCCCCCGGCCGCCGTCGCCGGGCCTCGCGCGCGCGGCGACGCCGACGCGCGCGGAGACGCCGACGCACCGTCGCCGCCTCGCGACGTCGTCGCCGGCGACGATCGTCGAGGACCTCGACAGCGACAGCGACTTCTTCGTCCGCGGCGACGGCGAGCGGCTCCTCAAGGGCGGGGCCCTGGAGCTCGGCGGCGCCGCGGTCTTCGGTTTGCTGGTCGCGACGGCGCGGTCGACGGCGCTCCGCGTCTGCGACGACCGCGCGGGCGAGGCCGCGCGCGAGCTGCCCGTGCGCGACGTGTCGCGCGCGGGGCCGCGGGCCTTTGCCGTCGCGGGGACGACGCTCGTCGCGCCGTCGGAGGCCGCCGCCGACGGCTGGCTCGCGGCGCTCGGCGCCGCGGCCGCGCCGCCGCCCGCGGCCGAGGCCGCGCGGGCGATCGCGGCCGTCGAGTGGACGCTCGACGCCGCGGCCGAGGCGACGCTCGCGGGCGCCGTCGTCAAGCTGGGCTTCCTCGAGCAAAACGGCGAGCGGGGCTTCTACGGCCTCGCGCCGACGACGTTCGACGACGACGGCGTCTACGTCGGCCCCGCCATCCGCCGCTACGACCGCGGCGATCCGAACTCGCCGCGCGCCGTCGTCGACGCGCACCTCCTCGACGGCTGCGTCGCCGTCGCGGCCGACGGCGACGCGTTCCGCGTCGACTTCCCGCCGGCCGTCGCCGAAACGCTCGTCTTCCGCGCGTGCTCCGCGGCGGACGCGGAGACCTGGGCGGTCCGCTGCCGCGCCGTCATCGACCGCCACTACGACGTCGGCGCGGCGCTGCGCGACGGGGGGCTCGGCCACAAGCCGCGGCGCCGCCGCGACGCCGTCGTCGCGCTGCGGCGCGGGGGCGCCGCGCGGCCCCCGGCGCCGCCCGCGGGCCTCCTCTACGAGATCGAGGCGCGCGAGTCGCCGGACCCGCCGGCGGCCGCCGCGGCGCCGCCGGCGCAGCCGGAGCCCGCGGCGCCGCCGCCGTCGGCGGCGTCGTCGCCCTACGAGCTCGCGCGGTTCCTCGGGCGGTCGCCGCCGCGGCCGGAGGCGCCCGACGTCGGCGACGCGCCGTCGACGGCGTCGAGCGCGCCGTCCGCCGAGGAACCGGAACACCGGGGCCCGTCGCCCTACGACCTCGCGTGCGAGCTGCGGCGGTCCGCGCCGGACGTCGCCATGGAGGGCCTGCTCTGGCGCCGGGGCGCGGCGACGCCCTGGAAGAAGCGGCACGCGTCGCTCGTCCTCGACGGCCGGCGCACGCGTCTGGTCTACCGGAACGGCGACGCGCGCGTGCTCGGCGAGTGCTTCCTCCGGGACCTGGCCGACGTCGTCTCCGTCGACGGCGGGGGACGCACGGGCGCCTGCTTCGACCTCACGTTCGCCGGCGGCGGCGAGCCCACGTCGCTCTGCGCGGAGACGGCCGAGGACCGCGACGCGTGGACCGCGGCGATCGTCGCCGCGGCCGCCGCGCGCGCGGCCGCGCCGCCGGCCGCCGCGCGGTCGCCGCCGCGCGTCGCCGTCGACGTCCGCGAGGCGCTCAAGTCCTTCGTGAAGCGCGCGCCGCCGCGGGCCGCGCGGCCCGACGCGGGCCGGCGCCTCGACTTCGCCGACGAGGCGCGCGCGGGGGACGCCGCCGCGCCGGCGACCGACGCCGCGGCGCTCCGCGCGTCCGTCGCGGACCTGCTGCGGCGCGCCGCGGCGTCGCCGGGGGACGGCGGCCTCCAGGAGGCCGTGCGCGGCCTCCGCGCGGACGTCCTCGCGGCGTCGCGCGGCGCGGCGTCGCCCGGCGCGGAGCCGCGGCCGCCGGCGCGCGCCGCGGATCGGCGCGCGGCGGACCCGGCGCCGCCGGCGTCGCCGCCGGCGCGGCCGCGGCACCCGCGGGACCGCGCGGCCGCGCGCCGGGCCGCCGCGGCCGCGCCGCGGTCGACCGTCGTTCCTCCGGCGCGGCTGGGACCTGCTCCGGGGCTCGCCCGAGCGTCGCGCGGGCGGCCGCCGGGGCTCGCCCGAGCCCCGGCGCGTGGCGGACCGCCGGGACGGCGACGCCGCGGCCGCGCTCGCGACGCGCCGCTTCCACTGGATCCGCCGCGAGCCGTCGCCCGGCGGCGCGCCGGCGCGCGCGCCGGGCGGCGCGGGCCGGCGGCGGCCGCCGCGGCCGCCGCCGCTCGAGCTCCCGCTCGAGGACGTCGAGGCCGCGTCGGGCCCGCGGTCCGAGACGCCGTCGCCCCCGGACGTCACCGCAGCGGCCGTCGCCGCCGTCGAGTGGGTCGGCCGCGACGCGCCCGAGCGCCGCGACGCGCTGGAGAGGGTCGTCGCGTTCGCGGGCGCGCTCCGCCGCGGCGGCGCGGAGTTGCGGGTGGAACTCCGGTCCGCGGCCTTCGACGACGGCGTCTACGTGGGCCCGAGCCTGCGCTGGGGCGGCGGCCGCGAGTGCCTCCTCGACGGCGCGGCGGTGGCCGAGAGCGGCGCCGCGGGCTTCGAGCTTTTAGCCGGCCGCCGCCGCGAGGCCTTCGCCGCGGCGTCGGCGGGTGCGCGGGACCGCTGGGTCGCGGAGCTCCGCGGCGCCATCGCGCGCCACGGGCGGCTCCTCGCGGCGCTCGACGGCGAGGCGCCGCCGACGTCCGCCGCGGTCCGCGACGCGGCGATCGCGCGGCGCCGCCGCGCGGCGTCGGCCGCGCGCGCGGCCGATGGCGGCGACCGCGACCGCGCGGCCTACGCGCGCGGCCTCCTCGACGCCGCGACGTTCCAGGACCGCGTCCACGCGCTCGCGCGGAGCGAGGAGGAGCTCCTGCGGCTGCGGCTCGATTTGGCCGGCGTCCGCGCGGACGTCGAGGACATGCGCGCGCGCGCGGACGACGAGGAGAACCCTTAAGAAAGTTCTTTAACGGGGGCCTGGTCGCGCACGTCAGCCAAGACGGCGGCGCGCCGCGCGCTCGCGTCGTCGCCGGCGAGCGCCGAGCCGAACAGCAGCGTCGCG
>NW_008705568.1:1384553-1399797 GCF_000186865.1 Aureococcus anophagefferens | reverse complement strand
GACGCGTCGACGAACGCGCGCTCGAGCGACCCCGCGCGCGCGGAGCACCGCGCGGCGGCGATTTCGTCCGCGAGGCCCCGCGCCTGGGCGACGCCCGCGCGCGTGAGGCCGTGGTCGATGGTCCCCAGCAGCGCGACGACGTCGCCCGTCGCGAGCGCGCGGTTCCAGCCTGGGCGGGACACGGGTGAGACGTTCCCAGAGGCTCCGCTCTCGGCCGCTTTTCCGCTCGTTTCGGCTGATGCTCGGACGAGCGATCATATCTCGGAGCGCTCTCGAAGCGCGGATGCTGTTTCCGGAACGCGCGCGCGCGGCACACTCACGTTGAAGCGACGTCGAATCGCCCCGGTCCCGCGCCGGTTCCGGCCCGACTCCGCGTGGCGGACCGCGAAGCACCACTTGGGCGCCGCTGTCGCGACCTGTGTGGAAATCAAATCTTCAACCCGACTTCAATGTGTGCGTATTCGAATGTTTTGACCCGAGCACTTCCGCCGTTCTTCGAGAACTCGATGAGAGCAATCGATCCGTCCAAAAGTCAGCCGAATCGACTTCGATTTGACCGAGCTAGAGAATTTCAAAGTTTGGTCGGGACGTCCCAGCTCACTGGATGATTTGCACACAGGTCGCGACGCGCGCGGCGAAGACGAGCGCGCAGCCGCCGACGGACGCGGTGACGTCGCCGGGCGCGACGGCGCCGTCGGCGCCGACGAGGTCCAGCGTCGCTCTCGCGCCGCCCTCGAAGAGCTCGACGGTAATCGCCGCGCAGCCCTCCGGCTCGCCCAGGGGCCGCCAGCCGCGCCAGACGGGCGCCGTCTCCGCGCGGCGCGCGTGGGGCCAGCGCGCGGCGACGGGCGCGTCGTCGCTCGCGCCGACGCGCAGCGCGACGAAGGGCAGGCCGCCGCCGGCCGGCGGCGCCGCCGGGAAGCCCGTGGCCGCGCGGAGCTCGACGCAGAGCACGTCGCCGCCGGCGCCCCAGGCCGCGGGCGCCGGCGGCCGCGCGACGGAGCCGGCGCCGCCCATGGGCGGCCGAGGGGCCCGTCAGGCTCCGCGCATCATCGTGCGCTGGGTGCACGCGGGCTGCCTTGCACAGCAGATGCACAGCAAGATCTTATGTGTTGCAATAAAACAACTTCCGGTGTGGGCAGCGCCCTCTCTGGCCGGTCGAAGATGGTCCAGCGGCGCCCCCGGACCTCGTCGGCCTAGGGACCCGGGCCCGGCAGACCGCGACCGCTCGCCCGTCGCCCCGCCGCTCCGCGGCCGCGTACCCGGCGCCGCTCCCGGCGCTCCGCCGCCGGCGGCGGCGCTCGCGCCTCGGTCGGGACCGGCGGCGCCGCGCCCCGGCCGCGGCGCGGCACCGCGGCCGCCGCTCGAGAAGCGCCGTGTGCGCGCCCCGACGGACGCCATGGCCTACACGCTGGACCGGGACCCGACGCGGGAGCGCTTCAGCCGCGTGTCGCCGCGACCGGAGGACAAGTACGCGACCGACAGCGAGGTCAAGACGGAGGACGCGGCGGACCCCATGGCGCACCGCGGCGGCATCGCCATGGGCGGCGGCGGCGCCCACGGCAAGCACGTCAAGGGCGAGCCGCGCGCCCGGGGCCTCACGGCCATGGCGCTCAACTTCGTCGGCGTGAATCGCGTGAAGAAGCAGCGCTTCTCGCAGATCCTGAGCCGCCAGACGCAGATCGGGGGCATCGAGCGCCTCCAGAAGACGAAGGCCGACGACATGCTGCACAACTTCAAGGAGGTGAGCGCGGGCAAGAAGAGGGAGAAGCGGAAACGCGGCAAGGGCTCGTACGGCGGCATGCACTTCGGGGGCTACGAGAACTTCCCGGTGCAGACGAGCCGCTGGTTCCCCGTCATCAACCCGGAAGGATTCTTCTTCACGGTCTGGGAGGGTCTGATGCTGCCCTTCATCGCCTTCGCGGCCATCGTCACGCCCACGGAACTCGCGTTCTACGCGGACGTCGTGCCCTTCTGGCCCGTCCGCGGCGTGAAGCGGTGGAACTCGTTCATGTGGTCCATGTTCGTGCTGAACCGGCTCGTGGACGGCTACTTCCTCGCGGACATGATCATCAACTTCAACACGGCCGTCTTCGACGCGAAGAGCGGCTGCTGGATCACGGACCGGCGCGTCATCGCGGAGCGCTACATGCTGTGCCGAAACCAACCACTGGTTTGGGTGGTCCTGACCAAACTTGAGAATTCTCTAGCTCGGTCAAATCGAAGTCGATTCGGCTGATTTTTGGACGGATCGATCGCTCTCGTCGAGTTCTCGAAGCTCAGCCGAAGAGCTTGTGTCAAAACATTCGAATACGCTCATATTGAAGTCGGGTTGAAGATTTGGTTTCGGCACAGGCTACGCGGAGAACTGGTTCGCGGTCGACGTCGTCTCCATCCTGCCCTACGACGTGCTCTCCGTGTCCAAGTCCTTCAACCGGTTCCGGCTCCTGCGGACGCTCAAGGTGTTGAAGTTGTTGAAGCTCCTGCGCGTCGTCCGCATCGGCCGGCTGCTGAACTGGTGGGCGTCGCGGCTCCAGCTCTCGTTCAAGTCGCTGTCCGTGCTCCGCTTCGTCTTCATTATTGTGGTCGTGCTCCACTGGTTCGCCTGCGCGGCGCGCATGCTCATCCGCCCGTGCCTCGAGGCCGACGCGGTCACGGGCGTCCTGGGCGACGACTACACGCACTCGAAAGACTGGCACAAATCGCACCGCGAGGACCACGCGTGCCTCGAGTTCGAGATCATTCGGGCGGACCGGGGCAAGTCCGTCGAGTACTTCTCGGCGCTCCACTGGTCCATGCGCGCGCTGACGGGCGACGCCGACGCGCCGAACCTGGGGATCATGATCTTAGCGGTCATCGCGGGCCTCGCGGGCAACATCGTGACGTCGTTCATGATCGGCGAGGTCGCGCACATCCTGGGCAACAGCGACCCGGCGTCCATGGAGTACAAGAACACGGTGGACAATTTGAACGCCTTCGCCGTGGAGAAGAAGTTCCCCACGGAGATGCGCGTGAAGCTCCGCGAGTTCTTCGTCTCCGCCGCGGGCATGTTCCGCAACGTCTACCACCGGAAGATGCTGCTGGCTTTATCGCCGGGCCTGCAGCAGACCATCGCCAAGGAGGAGATCGGCCGGTATATCACGGCCATCCCCTTTTTTCGCTACGCCATCTTCCGCACGCTCGACATCAAGAAGGGCACGGAGTGCAAGATCAAGCAGAAGTACGCGTCGAAGCAGTACAAGAAGGATTTGTTTTTACGACCCGCGGTCATCGAGGCCGTGGGCAAGGACTGCATGTCCTACGACATCCGCTACACCGACGACTTCAGCCCCGAGACGGAGACCATGGTCGAGCACGAGCGCATCGTCTGCGCGCGCGGCAAGGACGCGTTGTTGTGCATGCGGGAGGTGGAGATGATGGTCCGCGAGCTGTCGCTCCACGTGTCCTGCATCTCCTTCATGGCCAACGAGACCATGGTCCACCAGGACATCTCCTGGAACGACGTGCTCTTCATCATGGTCGAGGGCAAGGCCGTCGTCTTCGACCAGGACGACTCGAGCATCGAGTCGAAGGAGATCATCACGGACCGCCACAACAACATCGTCGGCAAGGACGTCTGCACCCTGCTCGTCGACGGCCGGCGGCGCGTGCGCCACTACACGGCGAAGACGCTGACCCATTCGTTGGTCTACTCCATGCAGGCCGAGGAGTTCGTGTCCATCCTCGAGTCGGCGCACTACCGGACGCTGTCGTCGGGCGTGCGCGCGTTCGGCCACTGGATGCTCCTCAAGCACAACATGAAGCGCGCCTGGCGCGACGGCAAGCTCCTGGACCTCCTCGAGGGCAACTACGTCGAGCCGAAGCAGTTCGACGAGCGCCAGTCGCCCTACTACGCGCGCATGGCGCCGCTCGCGCACGCGATGCCCCACGGCGGCAATTACGACGACTCCGCGGACGCCAAGGACGGCAACCGCCGGCGCACGATGCGGAAGACGGCGAACTACCAGCCCCAGGGCGGCAAGGGCTTCGGGAAGGGCACGATCTTCGAGCAGCAGCGCGAGCGGAAGAAGAACTTTGGCTCCTCCGCGGGCTTCCAGGCGAGCCACGGCCTGCCCGCCTACGGCAACGGCGGCACGCTCGACGAGCGGGGCGCGGCTTTGTTCGGCCAGCGCGCGGGCACGCCCGACTCCGGCGGCGGCGGCGGCTACGGGTCCGGCGCCGTCGCGCCCGCCGGCGGCTTCGTCGACACGGGCAAGCACCGGTTAGCGCCCGTGCAGAAGCCGCCCAAGGTCGTCAAGGGCCTGGGCCCCGTCGTCGTCGCGCCGCGGCCCGCGGAGAACCCGTCCGCCGGCGGCGACGGCGCGGAGGTGCTCGCGTTCAACGACGGCGCGTCGCTGGCCCCGGGGTCGCCGCCGCGGGGATCGTCCGAGCCCGCGGCGAACCGCCAGGGCAAGCCCAAGGCGGACATCCTCGTGCTGGACCACGACGAGCGCACCTACGCGCCCGACGACGACGCGACGCTCGGCGAGGAGGGTCTCGGCGACGACCCGAGCTTCCGGCCGGGCACGGCGTCGGACCACCTCAGCGACGACGGCCAGCGGCGCCTCAGCGACCACTCCGGCGTGCCCGGCCACGCCGGCGACGGCCTCGCGCTGCCGGGCGTCACCTTCGAGCAGCACCAGCGCACGGAGGCGCGCCTCGCGGCCCGCATCGACCGCCTCGAGGGCTCGATCTCGCTCGTCGTGTCGAAGCTCGAGCAGCTCTTGGACGACCAGCGGTCCATCCACCCGCGCTACGAGGAGAGCAGCCAGGCGACGTCCATCCAGGGGCCCCACCCGCTAGTGGACGACGACTTCGACGACGACGGCAGTTCATTGGGACCCCACGCGGTCTCCGCGGTCAACGTGAACCGGCCGCAGACGTCCGCGGGCCACGAGAACCAGCGCAACTACGCCGAGGAGGAGCGCAAGGTCTACCAGCCCGAGCGCCGACCGGGCACGACGGAGTTCACGGGGCGCCAGCGCTGAGCGCGGCCTCACATTTTCCTCGACCCCCCCTTTCCCCCCACCCTTGATCCCCCCCGGGCGGCGCGCCGCCGCGGCGATCTTCCGCCGCCTCTCGGGCCGCCGGCGGCCGCTCTTCGTAGGCCCGCGTAACACCGACGGCTCGCTGCGGTGCGTTGCAGGTCATACTATATTCTATAATTGTCTCGGTCGAGGGCGGCGCGGTCGTCGGTCCGTGTCGAGTGTCGAGCGTCGAGCGTCGGGGGCGGGGCGGCGGCGCGGTTGCGCGCGCGCGGTCGGCGCCGTCCTAGGGCGTGTAGGGCGTGTCCGAGAGCTCGGCGGTCGTCGTCTCGCGCGCGCCGTGCGGGTACGTGTCCGGCGTCATGTCGTCGGCGGAGACGACGACCATGAGGCGGCAGAGGTTGTCGATCGTCTTCGCCTCGACGAGGTGGCACTCGCGGTCCGTGTGCCAGGTGACGAGGCCGCCCGTGCCGCGGCAGATCTCGTTGTCGGCGGCGTCGCCCGTCGTCGAGCCCTGGTAGTAGGCGTAGTCCGTCGCGAGCTCCGTGTCCCAGGAGTTGAGCGCGTCCCACGTCGGGCGGAGGTACGGCGACGAGCTCGGGTCGTCGGAGTTGACGATGGTGAAGACCTGGCCCTCGACGCCGATGCCGACGGCGCGCGACATGAGGGCGTCGGCGGCCGTGGCGATGTCGAGGCCGCCGATGGTGGCGCCGCAGAGGACGCCGTCGAGGAAGTGGTACTGGTACTGCCACTCGGTCTGGCACGCGCCGATGGACGAGTGGGGCCAGTGGAACTCGTACGTGAGGCCGACGTGCATGTCGTGGCAGTACTGCCAGTCGTACTCGTTGGCGACGATGCCGTCCGGGTCGTCGTTGTTGAGGTCGTAGGCGTTCTTGCACATGTGGCCCACGCGGAGGCTGCCGGACGCGAGCTTGCGCGCCTCCTTCTGCGCGTCCGTGAGGCCCTCGAGGTCGTCCTCGCTCTGGAGGCGGCGCTCGTAGGTCGCGAGGCCCGGGTGGTCGAAGGCGTACTCCTCCGTGTACTGGCCCTCGGAGCGGTGCTCCGCGCCGATGTGCCAGTGCACGTTCACCGTGCACATGCCCGCGGCGTTGTAGTCCGGGATGGGGTCGAGCGCCGGGTCCATGAGGCCCACGGAGCCCTCCGTGACGTCGTAGGCCGACTGGGCGTCGGCGTCGGCGCAGGGCACGTTGGGCAGGTCGTCGCGGAGCGGCGCGTAGCCGAGGTCCGGGTCGATGCAGGGGTTCGCGCCGAAGCCGCACGCGTCGGGGCAGCCCTCCTCCGCCGTGACCTTCTCCGTGGAGTCGCCGACGTAGCCCTTGACGGAGCAGCGCTTCTCGCTGTACTTGGCGACCCAGTCGCAGTCCTTGCTGGGGTTGCCCTAGGGAAAGGCGCGGGGGTCGGGCAGCGCGGACGGCGGGCAGCGCGGGGATTGAAGGGAGGGCGCGCACCTTCTTGTACCAGCTGTCGGCGGTCGAGGACGTGGACTCGGCGGCCGAGGACGTGGCGAGGGCGCAGGCGAGGACGAGCTGGGCGAGCTGCATTTTCTGCACTTTTTTCAATCCACAGGCGACGGACTACGATCGCTTTTAAGCTGAGGATGTGACGCTTTGGATCGCAGCGTGTTTTTTTAAGCGGCAAGCAGAGCCTTTAGATGGCGGTGGTGCTGACACGTAAGTTTTTATTGTCCTTGCAGTCGCACCCGCGGCCTTGATCTCGCCTCGGCCCACGCTGCGTCGCTCGACTCCTCGCGCGCCGACGACGCGCCGGCGACGCTCGCCGGCCGAGCTCGTCGCGCCGCGCGCCACCGCCAGCGCGCGCGCGGGAACCCGCGGGCGCCGGCGCGCGACCGCACCAACCACCGCGCGCGGCTCGGCGCCGGCGCGCGGACGGCGATATGGCCGACGAGGCCAACACCGCGGGCACCTACGTCAAGTCCCTCGTCTTCGGCGGCCTCGACGGCATCGCGCGACGCCCGCGCCCGCACCGTTTTCCGCGCGCGCACCTGCGCCGGACCGTCCCCCCCCCCCCCTCCGCAGATCACGACGTTCGCGATAGTCGCGACGGTCGCGGGCGCGCGCGCGCACCCGGGCCTCGTGCTCCTCATGGGCGCGGCGAACCTCGTCGCCGACGCGCTCTCCATGGGCATCGGCGACTACCTGAGCGAGCGCGCCGAGGACGAGTACGTCACGTCGGAGTGGCGACGGGAGAAGGACGAGCTCAAAGACGGCGGCGCCGAGGCCAAGAAGGCCGCGCTCGTCGAGTCCTACGCGCGCGCGGGCCTCGCGCGGGCCGACGCGACGCGGTGCGTCGACGCGCTGGCCACCGTCGACGACGTGCTGGTCGCGCACACGATGATGACGCGGCTGCAGCTCATTCCTCCCGACGAGTGGACGGACGCGGCCGCCGAGGAGGCGGCACCCGAGGAGGGCCTGAGTCTGGCGGCGAAGAAGGGCGTCACCACGGCCGCGTCCTTCGCCATCTTCGGCGCGACGCCCCTCGTGGCCTACTACGCGACGGTGTCCCTCGCCGCCGCGCCGACGCCGGAGCTCATGTTCGGCGCGTCCTGTCTCGTGACGACCAGGGCAGGAAAAGGGTGATTCAACGTCGCTTCAACGTGAGTTTTCCGCGCGCGCGTGTTTCGGAAACAGCACCCACGCTTCGAGAGCGCTCCGAGAAATGATCGCTCGTCCAAAAATCAGCCGAAACGAGCGGAAAACGACCGAGATAGGAGCCTTTGAAGTTGGGAATTTCGCACCCTTTTCCTGCCCAGGTGACGACGTTCACGCTCGTGGCCCTCGGCGCGGCCAAGGCCCGCCTGACGGCGCAGCCCGCCTGGGATTCAGCCCTGGGCATGGTCGTCAACGGCGGCGCGGCGGCGCTCGCCGCGTACGTCATAGGGCATGTGCTCGAGGGCTTCCAGCACGACGACGGCGCCGTATCATCCCCCAGGCCCCGGCCGCCGCGGGAGGACACGTGCGCGAGCGGCGATTGCATCAATGACGCCGCGCCGTCGCTCATGTCGACGGTCTTCGGGTCGCTGGGCGTGTCCGCGGAGACGGCGTCCGTGGGCCTCGTCGCGGGCGAGGCGCTGTGCGCGGCGTCGTTCGCGGCCGTGGGCGCGCTGCCCTGCGTCTTCCTCGCCCACTCGCCGTCGCTCACGAAGTACTCGAACGCGGCGGCGGGCGGGGCCGTGCTGTCCATCGCCGTGGCTCTGGCCGTCGACGCCGCGAAAGATTCGGAATTGGCGTGCGCGGCGGGCTTCGTGATCGGCATCCTGACGTCCGTGGTCCTGCCGCGGCTCCTGGGCGTGGAGCACCCGGAGGACGCGACGCGCGCGCCGCGGACGCGGTCCAAGTCCAAGTGGTCCGCGGCGCAGGCGCCCGCCGCGGCGGCGGCGGGCCACTCGACGGTCGCCGCGCTTGGCCTTCGCGCTCGCGACGCACGCGGCGGCCGAGGGCGTCGTCCTCGGCGCGGCCTACGGCAACTCCATCCGCGCGGGCCGGGCGGCCCTCGTGTCCATCCTCGCGCACAACGTGCCCGAGGGGCTTGGCGACGGCGACGGTGCTCCGGGGCCGCGGCAAGGCGCCGCTCGCGGCCGTCTTCGTCGCCTTCGCGGCGACGGCGCCCCAGGCGCTGACCGCGCCGCTGGCCTTCCTCTTCTCCGCGAGCCTCGGCACGGCGTCCTTCGCCTTCGTCGGCTTCGCGGCGGAGAAGATGCTGTGGATCGCGCTCACGGAGCTCCTCCCGGACGCGCTCCTCGCCTGCGAGTCCAAGTTCCAGACGGAGAAGGTCGCCGCCGTCGCCTCGCTGTCCGCGCTCGCCATCGCCGTCGCCTGCTCCGCGCTCTAGGCGAAGTCGCGGCTAACCACCCCTCGCTTCGCGGGCGGACGTTACGCGGAGGTCGCGCATGTCTTACGCGTAGGTCACGCAGCCCGCGCCGGCCCATTCGCCCCGCTGCGCGTCCGCGAGGAGGTCCGCGAACGTGTCGAAGGACGCGGCCGCGACAAGGAACGCGGCCGCGGCCTCGCCGCCGAGCTCGTCGGCCACAACGGCGGCGCGGAACGCGGCGGCCGTCGCGCCGCGGGCGGCGAGGAAGTCCTCGAGCTGCGCGTCGACGAGCGCGACGTAGCGCTCGTGGAGCGCCGCGTGCTCGTGGGCGTACTCGTCGCCGCGCGCGATGGGCGGCGCGGCGCGCGCCGCGTCGAAGACGAAGTCGCGGAGCGCCGCGTCGAGGCGCGGGCTCGAGGCGTAGTACTCGCAGACGGCCTCGACGAGGCCGCCGTCCTCGCGCTCGGCCTTGCCGTCGGCCTTGCAGCCCTTGGCGTCAAAGGCGTCGTCCTTGCCCTCGTCCTTGGCGTCCATCACGGCATGCTAGTCGGCCGCACTATGCCTATCGATCGGAAAGCGATCGCTGCGTGGGAGAGGCATGCATTGCGTCACCAGGGATGGCTCTCATGGGCTGCTACCGAGCGCCCATCGTCTGCATGTTGACCAAGTTATTGAAGGGGATGCGCGCCCGACTGCGTCCGTCCGGGGAGCATGTTGCAGGTGTGTGAAGAGAGAGAGAGAGATCAGGGTTGCTGAGTGGCCAAATCTGGGCGTAGACAAGCCCGGCCAACTCGGCGTGCCAACAACTGACCTCGTACAAGTCCTCAGCACCCCGCTCCTCCACATCCTCAGTCCTAAGAAGGTCTCCTCCACGACCGGCAAAAACGAGCTTCGACGGAGCGCCGACGGCGATTATGGAAGTCCCTCAGAACGGCCCCCAGGTCGTGCCTCCGCCGACGCTGATGCCGCCGCCGCCCTACGCGCTCGTGGGCACGACCCAGCCGCTCGCGACGACCGCGGGCCTCGAGCGCCCGCCGGCGGTGCTCCGGGGCATGCCGCCGCTGCCGCGGCCGCCGCCCGGGTACGCGTTCCCGCGCCACTTCATGCCGCAGATGGCGGCCTACGCGCCCGCCGGGGCGCCCCGGTGCCTCGCGGGCATGATGCCGCCGCCGCCCGTGCCCCTGCCGCTCCCGCCGCAGCACCTCGCCCACTTCCAGCTGCCCGCGCCGCCGCCGCCGCCGCCGCTCGCGGCCTCCGCGCCGGCGGCCGCGGCCGCGCCGCCGCCGCTGCCGCCGCCCCTCGCGCGGCCGCCGGCGCCGCGGCCCCGGGCGCCCAAGCCCCGGGCGCCGCCGAAGCGCAAGGCGCCGCCGCCGCGGCCCGCGGCCGCGCCGAACGACGACGGGACGCTTCCGACGCTTCCGAACACGCGGCTCGTCGCCGCGGCGGAGAAGGCTCTGGAGGCCCTCGAGGCGCAGCGCGCGGCCCTCGAGCGCGCGCGGGCGCGCCACGACCGCGAGGCGGCGGCGTCGAAGAGCGAGTGGCGCGACGTTCTGGAGGCGCTCCGGGGCAACTGCCGCGCCGAGGGCGCGGCCGTCGTCGAGGCCTGGCGCCGGGCGGGCCTCACGGCGGACCTCGCCGCGGCGCTCCTGGACCGGCGGGCGTCCGACGCGCCGCCCCTGGGCTGCTCGCGCGACGCGGCCGCGAAGGCGTGGCGCAGGGCGCTCGACCCGGCGTCGGCGCCGGACGACGAGCCGGCCGGCGACGACGACGGCGACCAGGGCCCGCCGAAGCGCGCGCGGCGGACGGCGCGCGCGAACGCGGGCCAGCACCGCGAGCGCGAGGACCAGAAACAGCGCGCCGGCGGCGACGGCGAGGGCCCGGCGGGCGTCGCGTACCGCGTCGGCCGCGAGGTCGGCGTGCCCCGCGACGTGCGCCTGGGCCTGTCGCCCCTCGTGGAGCACCCGGACCGCGTCTACTGCGCGGACCACGGGCCGGACCGCGGGCCGTCGGCGCTCGACGGCGACCTCCGCGCGTGGGAGGACGCGCGGCTCGAGGCCCTCGAGCTCGAGGGCCGCCTCCGGCGCCTCGACGCGCAGCTTGCGACGCACGCGCGCGACGAGAAGACGCTCGCGGGCGTGCTCGAGCTCTGCGCCGTCGGCCAACGGAAGGCGCACGCGCGGCTCGCGGAGCTCGAGGCCGACTACGCCACGCTCGACGAGGGCGGCGACGAGGCGCCCGAGGCGGACGCCGCGGACACGTAAAACGACGTCCTAAAACCCCCTAGCTCGGCGCGGGCGCGGCGGCGGCGGGCGCGGGCGCGGCGTTGGCCGCCGTGACCGCGCTGTTCGACTCGAACTCCCACTCGCGGCGGCAGATGGGGCACGAGTTCTTCGAGCTCAGCCACTGGCTCACGCACTGGAGGTGGAAGGCGTGGCCGCACTTGCCCCAGACGACGGGCGCGCCGTCGCCGGGATAGAGCACGCCGGGAGGGCACCCCTCGAAGGGCATCTGGCAGATGCCGCAGACGTCGCCGTCGACGTCGTCGCCCCAGGTCCAGCGGGCGACGGCGTGCCACTTGAGGATGTTCACCTTGAGGCGGCCGGGCGGCCGCTTCGTCTCCGCCTCGCTCACGAGCTCGGCCATGCTCTCGTCCGTCGGCGGCGCGGCCGGCGGACGCGCGGAAGCGGAAGCTTTGGCGCGTTGCGCGCGTCACAGGTGCGCGACGACGACCACGATGGCGGGATCGAATCGGTCCGGGCTGTGTATGCGGCGCTTCCAACGAGGCCTCAGACGCCGCGCCTGCCGCCGTCGAGCAGCGAGTTCAACAAGCGGGAAAGCACCGGTTCAACTAGCGCCTATTTCATCGGTTATTGGGGCTGCTCATCGATGCTCTCCAAAGCGTGAGAGCGCCTCGTAAGATCAGCGCGTGGCCCGTCGGCACGACACTAGCGTCTCGTAAGATCAGCGCGCGGCCCGTCGGCACTCCACTCACGCGATGGTCCTCGTCGCCCCGAAGCCCGAGCCCGTCGTCGCGAGCCGCCTGCGCCGGCGGTCGGCGCAGGCGCGCGCCCAGGAGAACCTCCATTTGACGTCGCGCCAGGGCGGCGCCTGGACCGCCGACGAGGACGCGCGGCTCTGCCGGGAGCACGCGGCGGGCGTCCCCTTTGGAACTATGTGCGCGGGCCACGAGCGGAGCGCGCGCGACGTCCGCGAGCGGCTCGCGCGGCTCCAGCCCTGGGCCTCCGACCGGAGCCTGTCGCGCCGCGGGTCCCGCTGGAGCCAGCGCGAGGAGGCGCGGCTCGTCCGCGAGCACGACAACGGCGTGCCGTTGGCGACGATGGCCGCGTACCACGGCCGGCCCGAGGACGAGATCATGGCCGTGCTCGTCGAGCTCGCGCCCTGGGACCGGGCGCCGGGGCCGCGGCGCCGCGCGCCGCGCGGCGCGCCGCCGTCGCCGCGGAGCGTCGACGGCCTGCGGGACGACGCCCGCCGCTCCGACGCGTCCGAGTCGGCGTCGGAGGCCGGGTCGTCTTCCGTGGAGCTCGTGCCCGGCGCGACGCCCGTCAAGGTCGTCGACGGCGTCGCGACCGGCGTCGACGTCGTGTTGCGCGCGTCGCCGGAGCCCGAGGCGGACGACGACGACGACGTCGCGCCGGAGCAGGCGCCCGGCCGCGTGCGCGTGGGCGAGCGCGTCGGCGGGCTCTACGCGTTGACGGCGGCGTTCCTCGAACGATCGCCCAAAGGCGTCCACGTCCGAAACCGCCGGTCCACGCGGTCGCGGTCGCTCGGGTGTTTGCGACACGGCGAGCGCGCCGTCGTCGCGGCGGTCGTCGACGGCTGGGCCATGGTCACGGCGATCCTCCGGGGTCCGGACGCGGACGCGCCGTGGAAGGTCCTCGCCGACGACGTCGCGGGCTGGATCTCGTGTTCCGTCGGCGGCCTGGCGACGCTGGAGCGGGTCCAGGGCGTCGCGCACGCGTCGCTGGGGCCCGGCGTCCTCGCGCGTCTCGCGCGGGAGGCGCGCGCGTGCTCGTCGGCCGGCCTCATCTCCGCGGCCTACGCGCTGTCCATGGAGCACGAGCGCCTGAAGCAGCGCTTCTACGACCCCGCGGACGAGCCGCCGGCGCCGCCGGAGGACGCGCCGGGCTTCGACGACGACCTGCGATGGGTCCGGCGCTGCGCCGAGGAGGAGGTGCGGCACCAGCGCCGCGAGTTCGAGGACGACGCGGACGCCTACTGCGTCCGGGGCGACGCCTTCAAGACGTGGTACGCGGGCAAGCTCACGGACTTCAAGGTCGACGAGCGCCGCGACGTCCGCGGCGAGCACCTCGGCGCGCCGCTCTCGCCGCTCGCGTACCGGCTCCCGTCGCCGCCGGAGGCGGACGTCCTCCGCGAGCGGAGCCGGCGCGACCCGGGAGCCTGGTTCGCGCCGACGAACGCCGACGTCGCGCGCGTCGCCCTGGAGTAACCGACGACTGAGAGCCTTCTGAGAGTACTGGAGGCTTCGAGGCCAATGGTGAAGCGTGGTGAAGATTGCGTCGTCGTCTTGTTGGCGACCTCGGCCTCGAGCAGCACCTCGCCTTGACGAGCTGCAAAGTCGAGAGCATGCTCGCACTCCGCCGCGCATCCGTCATCGCCCGTGCGTCGGCGCAGAAACGCTGCCTGTCGAGCGTCAACCTCGGCGACACGTCCGTGAGCGCGCGCTTCCGCGAGCCGGACCCGAGCAAGCCCAAGATCGTCCTCGCCTACAGCGGCGGCCTCGACACGTCGACGCAGCTCGCCTACCTCGCCCACGAGAAGGGCTACGAGGTCTGCGCCTACATCGCGGATTTGGGCCAGGACGACGTCGTCGACGCCGGCGCGATCGAGGAGATCAAGGCCAAGGCGGAGGCGTCGGGCGCCTACGCCTTCGAGTGCGTCGACCTCCGCCGCGAGTTCATCCGGGACTACGTCTACGAGTGCATCAAGGCCAACTGCCTCTACGAGGGCCGCTACCTGCTGGGCACGGCGATGGCGCGGCCGTGCATCGCCAAGAAGCAGGTCGAGCTCGCGTGGCGCGAGGGCGCGGAGTACGTGAGCCACGGGTCCACCGGCAAGGGCAACGACCAGGTGCGCTTCGAGCTCTGCTACCTCGGCATGGACGCGAACCTCCAGTGCGTGACGTTGTGGCGCGAGCCCGAGTACCTCGCGAAATTCGAGGGCCGCCAGGATTTGCTGGATTACGCGGCGCTCCACGGCATCCCCGTGTCGCAGACGAAGAAGCACTCCTACTCCGAGGACGAGAACATCATGCACATCTCCTACGAGTCGGGCGAGCTGGAGGACCCGGCGTTCCCGGGCGTCGCGAACGAGTACCCGGGCCTCGTGCTCAAGAAGAAGACGCGCGACCTCAAGGACACGCCCGACGCGCCCGCGAAGATCGAGCTCGACTTCGAGGCCGGCGCGCCCGTCGCGCTCCGCGAGTTCGACGCCGCGGGCAAAACCGTGACGGCGTCGCTCGGCGCCGACCCGCTGCCCTTGTTCGCGCGGCTCAACGAGCTCGCGGGCGTCCACGGCGTCGGCCGCGTCGACATCGTCGAGAACCGCTACGTGGGCATGAAGTCGCGCGGCTGCTACGAGACGCCCGGGGGCACGGTGCTCGCCGCGGCGCACCTCGACCTCGAGACGCTGACAATCGACCGCGAGGTCATGCGGCTCCGCGACTCCCTGAGCCTCAAGTTCGCGGAGCTCGTCTACAACGGCTACTGGTTCTCGCCGGAGATGGAGTTCATCGACGCGGCCATGCAGCACGCGCAGAAGCCCGTGTCGGGGACCGTCGCGCTCGAGCTCCACAAGGGCCACGTCATGCCCCGGGGCCGGTCGAGCCCCCACAGCCTCTACGACATGAAGATCGTGTCCATGGACGAGGAGGGCGGCTTCGTGCCCCAGAACTCCACGGGCTTCATCCAGACCCTGTCCACGCGCCTCAAGGCCTCCAAGAAGCGCGACGCCGCCGCCAAGTAGACGGCGGCGCCCTCCGAAAGCCAAGCATCCCACGCCCCCCCCCCCCCCATCGCGCCGTCTAAGTTCCAAGCCTAGCCGCAGGTCCAGGGCGCGAGCGGCGCGGCGGCGAGCGCGCGCCGCATGACGGCGGCGTTCTGCGCGATCTGCGCTGCCTCCGGCGCGCAGCTCGGTCCGACCTGCCCGTCCGGGAGGTCGCCGAGATCGCACGTCAGGGCCGACGCGTTGAGGCCGAGCTCGTAGAGCTGGGACCCGCGGACGACGCGCGCCGTGTTCGCGCCCATGCTCCAGGTGCAGCCGTCGCCGGGCGTTCGCTTTTCGGGGCACGCCGCCGCCGCGGGATGGCTGTACCATCTGCCGACGGGCGCCGC
>NW_008705568.1:1339505-1384492 GCF_000186865.1 Aureococcus anophagefferens | reverse complement strand
CGAGCCGATCCATGGGCACGGCGCAGGCGCACCGCGACGTCGACGGGTCCGCCTGGTTGTTGCAGGAGGCGTAGTCCGCGAAGCGCGGATCGCCGGTCGTGTCGTTGGCCCGCGTCGGCGGCGGCAGCGCGTCGACGCAGTAGACGCTCACGACCATGTCCGCCGTCGAGCCGCCGGTCCACGTGCTCCGCAGCGCGAGCTCGCCCTCGTAGAACTCGATCTGCGCGAAGACGGTCACGAGGAGCGACGAGCCGGCGAGGTCCGCGCCGTCGTGGTTCAGCAGGTAGTCCGTCGCGCCCGAGTATTCGCTGATGCGCCACGACTCGATGTTGAACGTCGACCGTCCGTCGCTCGTCGAGGCGCGGGGCGCGACGTCCGGCGCGGCGCCGCGGGGCGCGACGTCCGGCGCGGCGCCCGTGTCGCAGGCCGTCTCGGGGCCGAGCATGCCCCAGGTGTCGGCGCCCATCAGACGGCCGGACCCGAACGCCCAGCCCGCGTGCGCGCGCAGGCTGAGGTAGTACGTCGTCTCCGGGAGCAGGACGTCGAGCCCGAGCTCCGCGCCGAGCTCGCCCGTGGTGTGCACGGCGAGCGCGCGGCCCAGCGACGCCGCGGCGATGTTGATCTCGTAGACGTCCGCGGCGAGGGCCGCGGGGTCCGGCGCCACGGCCCGCGGCCAGGACACCCGCAGCGCGTGCGTCGCCGCGTCCCAGGCGCAGCGCAGCTTCGGGCCGCGCGGCCAGGTCACCGTGCCCTTCGGCTGGGGCGTCGCTGCGGCGACGGTGGCGACGAGCCAGATGCGGAGCGCAGCGATCATCTGCGAGCGCCAGACCGCAGTGCTCATCTGCGAGCGCGGATTGCAAAGAGTGCTCACGGTCATGCTCTGCCAGTGGCAGGAAGACGTCAACGAGGCTTGTTGAAGTGCTTCAAGGAAGACCGAAAAAGCTGCCGTACTCCAAACGTAACCCGAGGACCTTGATGAGGCAACGGGCTTGTTGAAGTGCATCAAGAACACCGAAAAAGTGCGCTCTCCAACGCCGAGGACCGTGCTGCTGTCGTTCACCTGCCCTCATTAAACTCGAGCGCCTTCGCGCGTCGGTCCGGTACCTAGGCCGCCGGCGCGGGCGCCTCGGCCTCGGGCTCGGCGACGTACTCTTTGCCGTGGACCTCCTGGTACTTGTCCTTCATGGCCTTGAGGATGTCCTTGGCGGCGTCGATGGCCCCGTCGGGCGCCCCCACCTCCTCGAGCTGCTTGATCTTGCCTTCCTGGCGGACGATCTGGCTCGCCTCGAGCGCGAACGGCGCCTCGGGCTCGGGCTCGGGCTTCGGGAGGGGCTGGAAGGCGACGCGGATGCCGTCCTTCTCCTTGTAGTACTCGAGCACGGGCGCGAGGTTCGCGACCCAGTCGTGGTGCTTCTGGATGGCCGGGTGCTCGTCGAAGACGCCCGGCGGCACGCCGTCGAGAAACGTCGGCGTCCGGAACATGTTCACGATGCAGAACGCGTAGATGTTGCCGATGGTCAAAGTCGTCATCGGATCCTTCGCGAGCGTGGCGTCGAGCGCCGCGGCCCACTTCTTCTGCTTGCCGCCCTCGGCCCAGAGCGCCGCGCGCCTGTGTGGAATTCAACCACTGGTTTGGGTGGTCCTGACCAAACTTCAGAATTCTCTAGCTCGATCAAATCGAAGTCGATTCGGCTGATTTTTGGACGAATCGATCGCTCTCGTGGAGTTCTCGAAGCACAGCCGAAGAGCTTGCGTCGAAACTGTCGCATATGCGCACATTGAAGATTTGAATTCCACACAGCCGCGTGCGCGGCCTCCTTCTCCGCCTGGTCCGAGATCGCGAACGTGGCCCCGAGCGGCGAGCGCATGTCCTCGCAGAGCTCGATGAGCGCGTCGGCCTCGTAGGCGGCGATGGGGTCCGTCGGGTAGAGGGGCGCGCCCTCGAACTTGCAGACCTTGCCCAGGTACCGCAGGATCGCGCGGCACTGGCACATCGTCTTGCCGTTTGGGAGCACGAGGATGGGCACCTGCCCCGCCTCGCCCAGCGGCGACAGCTCCTTCTTGCGCTCCTGGAAGGTCTCGCAGTTGCGCGGGTTCGTGTCCGTGAAGGGGAAGCCGCCGACGGCGAGGGCGAGGCGGATGGGCTCGCCCAGGGCCGTTATCGGGAAATAGAGGACCTCGTGGGGCGTCTCGTCGCCCTTCTGGCAGAGCATGGCGCTGCCGCCGAGCATGTCGCCCATCTTCTTCTCCACGTCGCTGATGAAGTCCATCGCTGCGTTAGGCGACGAGGAAGGCTGCGGCTGATGTGTTTGGGCAGCCCGCAGCCAGCCAAAATCGGCGCAGGCCGGTAAATGCTTGCAAGGTGAACCGTGCCGCCGAGATGCTGCAGGACCCAGGTGCTGGACGCGAAGCCTCCGCCTGACCCGGCCGTCGGCCGCGCTCATGGAGGCCCCGGGCGCGCCGACCGCGCCGGTCGCGACGACGTCCGACGCGCGGCGCACCGCCGCGGCCCTGCGCGCGGCGGAGCCGCTGCTCGGCGGCCCGCCGCGGTCCGGCGGCGCGCCGCGGACGACGCTCGACGACGACACGTTCATCGAGACGTTCCACCGCGCGAGCCGGCTGGCCTTCATCGGGCGCTGGGACGAGGTCTGGAGCGACGTGCTCGACGAGGCCGACGACGGCGCCGAAGTGGCGCCGCCGGAGCCGCCGCGGCCGGGGCGGCGGCGGACGATCTTCCACGTCGACCTCGACTGCTTCTTCGCGTCCGTCGCCGTGCGGGACCGCCCGGAGCTCAAGAAGCGCCCCGTCGCGGTCTGCTGGAGCGGCGGCGGCGACAGCTCGCAGAGCGAGATCAGCAGCGCGTCCTACGAGGCGCGCGCGCGAGGCGTCCGCGCGAACATGTGGCTGGGCGAGGCGACGCGCCTCTGCCCGGAGCTCGTGACCGTGCCCTACGACTTCGAGGCCTTCGCGGAGGCCGCCGTCGCCGCGCACTCCTGCGTGCTGAAGGTCACGAAGCACGTCGTCGCCAAGTCCATCGACGAGTGCTACGCCGACGTCACGGCCGCCGTCGCCGCGGCGTCCGACGACGACGACGCGGGCGCGGCCATCGTCGCCGCCGCGATCCGCCGGGCCGTGGCCGACGCGACGGGCGGCTGCACCTGCTCCGTGGGCTCCGCGTCGTCGATGATGTTCGCCAAAATCGCGACGGACCTCTCCAAGGCCACCGACGGCCCGGACTCCCATTTGCACCTGAGCGACGACGACGCCCTGGCGACGTTTCGGACGCTCCCGGTTAGGAAGCTCCCGGGCATCGGCCCGAAAAACGGCGCCGCGCTCGAGGCGGTGGGGTTGGCGACGGTCGCGGACGTCGCGGACGCGGATCTGGCGACTCTGGAGAAGGCGCTCGGCCGGGGCAAGCTCGCGGCGGCGACGCGCGCGCGCGCGAACGGCAACGACGACGCGCCCTGGGAGCCGCGGCCGCCGCGGAAGAGCGTCGGCGCGCAGTGCTCCTGGGGCTTCCGCTGCCGCGACGCGGCGCACTTGGACGAGCTCGCCGCGGAAATGTGCGCGACGGCCGAGGCGCGCGCGGCCAAGCTCGGCGTCGCGGCGCGCGTGGCCAAGGTCGGCGTCAAGATCTGGGTCACGAAGCGGCCCGGCGAGACCTTCGACGCGTCCTGCAAGGGCGGCGTCGGCCACGGCCGCTGCGACCGCGTCCACCGCGCGGCGGCGCTCGAGCGCGGCGAAAAGCCGGAGACCGCCGTGCGCCGCGCCGTCGCCGCGGCGGGCGTCGCGCCGGGCGACTACCGGGGCTTCGGCGTGTCGCTGCTGCTCGACGACGGCGCGGCGCCCGTGAGGGAGGCGGAGAAGATCACGCGCTACTTCAAGAGCTCGCCGCCGAAGCCGCCGCGGCCGCGCGGGCTCGTCGTCGTCGCCGTCGGGTTGCCGGGCGCGGGCAAGTCGACGTTCTTCGAACGTCACCTCGAGGCGCGCGGCGCGGCGCGGTGCTGCCAGGACCTGCTCGGGCGGCGGGAGAAGGTCGCGGCCGCGGTCGAGGCCGCGCTCGACGGCGGCGTCGTCGCCTACGTCGACCGCACGGACGTCGAGCCGACGCAGCGCGGCCACTGGCTCCGCATCGCGCGCGCGAAAGGCGCCCGTTGCGTCGCGCTCCTCTTTTCGTCGAGCAAGGCCCTCTGCGTCGAGCGGTGCCTGGCGCGGCGGGACCACGACGGCGGGCTCGACGGCCGCACCGCCGGCGGCGCGCAGCAGATCTCACGAGTCGTCGGCGCCCTCGAGAAGAAGTGGCGGCCGATCGCGCCGTCCGAGGGCTTCGACGAGGTCCTGCGCGCGACGCTCGACGACGCGAAGGACGCGGCGCTCGTCGACGCGCTCTTCGCGGACGTCGCCGGCGATCGCGGCGGCGACGCGCGCCCCGCGAAGCGGCCCCGCGCCGCGCCCGCGCCGCCGCCCGCGCCGCCGCCCGCGCCCGCGCCGCCGCCGCCGCCGGCGCCGCCGGCACGGTGGGATTGCAAGATCTGCACCTACCTCCACGAGCCGCACGAGGCGCTGTTCCTCGCGTGCGCGATCTGCGGGACGCCT
The DNA here is from genome assembly GCF_000186865.1 of Aureococcus anophagefferens. Classification (NCBI taxonomy): domain Eukaryota; class Pelagophyceae; order Pelagomonadales; family Pelagomonadaceae; genus Aureococcus; species Aureococcus anophagefferens. Next base: position 1,379,896 of record NW_008705568.1, on the reverse strand, counting down.
CGGCCGGCGGAGTAACTTGTGTGTTCTGCGTCTGCCGGGCGCGTTATTGAACTTATCGTCGATGTCTTGAAGTCTCGTTGAACATCTGTGTCTTCGAATCGAGATGGCGCCCGCGGGCGCCTCCAAGCCCACGTCTGAGGCGCCTGCCTCGAAGACGGACGTCGACGCGGAGGACGCCTTCGTCGCCAAAGAGCAGGCCCTGCGGCGCGCGGCGGCGAACCGCTGCGTCATCGTCGTCGCGGGCCCGCCGGGCGGCGGCAAGAGCACGTTCATCCGGTCGTCGCTGCTGCCGCGGCTCCACAAGGCCGGGCGGCGCGCGGCGTTGCTCCAGCACAAGTTCGCCCAGGAGTTCGGCCTGTCCTGGGGGAGCGACGAGTGGGACGACGCGAGCCGGCCCGTCGCGTTCGCGTCGGTCTTCGATTTCGGCTCGGGGTGCGTCTGCTGCTCGCCGCGCGGCGACGTCGAGCGCGCGGTCCGGGGCTTCCTGGAGGAGGCGGGCAAGGCCAAGGTCGCCCTGGACACGCTCGTGCTCGAGACGACGGGCGTCGCCGACGTGCCGCTCTTCGAGGGCGTGTGCCGCCGCGCGTTCGGCCGGAGGGGCGCGGTGGTGGTGGTCGCGGACGGGGCCGACCCGCCGGCGGGGCTCGAGAACATCTCCCGGGCCCAGCGCGACCTGGCCCAGGTCGTCTATTGCACGGGCAAAGCGGGCCCGTTCTACGGAAGCCGGGACGTCGCGGCGACGGCCGACGAAGCCGTCGACGCGACGCTGGTCGCTTTAAAACGCGCGGACCCGAAACGAAAAGAGACGAAGCCGCCCAAGGAGCGCGACATGGAGGCCGTGCTCGTCGACCCGGCGCCGCGGGGGACCCACGACGCCAAGTGCCGGTCCTGCGTCGTCCTCGTCGACGCGCCGCTCGACGGGAAAAAGGTCGAAACGTACCTGAAAGAGCTCGAGAAGGACCCCCTGGTCTACCGGGCCAAGGTCGCCTGCCGCACCTTCGAGGGCGAGCCCCACACGGCCGTCTTCGGCGAGCTCTCGCGGCCCTTCGGGCGGGGCGTGTCCCGGAAGAAGCTCCGGCACCGGAACACGCCCCTGGGCGACTTCGAGATCCGGGACCCGTCGCGGCTCTTCGTGCTGCTGCGGAACGACGCCCAGGCGACGGCGTCGAGCCTCGAGGCGCGCCTCAAGAACTGCGCCGCGCCCGACGGCTACGGCTGGATGGCCGACGAGGAGCTCGACTTCCGCAACGGCGCGCGCGTCGCGTCCGCGACCCATCCCAAAAGCGGCGCGAAGCTCGCGGTCTTCTTCCGCTACTACACGGAGACGTTCTACGCGCGGCTCGCGGCCTGCCCCCACGGGCCGGGCTGCGACCTCGCCAAAGCGACGGTGCTCGAGGACCTCGACGAGGCGACGGGGGAATTGAAGACGTGGCGCTGCGTCTGCGAAAAACACAAAAAGGAGATCCCCATCAAACAGAACGACGGCAGCTGCGTGCCCGTCCACGTCGGCGAGGACGGCGCCATCTACGCCAAGCTCTCGGGCCCCGAGGTTCGACCCGAGCCGAAGATGCCCGAGTTCCGGGTGTTCAACTGGGCGGGCGTCACCGTCGACGAGGACAAGGACGGGCCCCAGCCGCCCGGCTACGACCCCTTCGGCCGGCGGGGGCCGGGCGTCGAGGGCCGGGGCAAGCGGTGCTACGACGCCTACGTCGCCGCGCGCGACGCGGGCCGCGACATGATGGAGGCCGTCGCGGACATCGAGGCGCTCGGCTTCGGCGACGAGCTCAAGCGGGATGGCGCGCCGGAGCCGGAGCCGGAGCCCTGGAAGGAGCCGGAGCTCGAGCTCGAGGACGGCGCCCCGCAGCCGACGCTCGAGGAGATCTGCACGGCCATCGAGATGGCCCGCGCGGGCGCCACGGAGGCGGACGTCCGCGCGGCCATCGACCGCATGCGCGCCGGGGACCCGGGGCCGAGCCCGGCGCCCGCGCCGCCGAGCCCGCCCGCGCCGAGCCCGCCGCCCGCGCCGCCGGCCGAGAAGGCGCCCGCGAAGGGCAACCGGCGGCCCCGGAAGGCGTCGCCGCCGCCGCCGCCGCCGGCCGAGGAGCGCGCGCGCGACGACGACGACGACGTCATGCCGGAGGAGCCCGTCGCGCCGGCGCCGGAGCCCGAGGCCGCGCCGGAGCCCGAGGCCATCGCGCCGGCGCCGGAGCCCGACGAGGAGACGCTCACCGTGGCTCAGGTCAACAAGATGACCGTCGTTTTGCTGAAGAAGGAGCTCGACGCGCGGGGCCTCTCGAAAAAGGGCCTCAAGGCCGAGCTGAAGCAGCGGCTCCTCGACGCGATCCGCTAAGGGCGGTTGTTAGCGCGCGAGCCGCCGGAGGGCCCGGAGCGAGAGGAGCGCCGCGAGCGCGGGCGCGAGCGCGCCGTCGGACTCCGGGCGCGCGGGCGCGGCCGCCTCCCAGGCGACGCCGTCGTCGTCGCCCCGCGCGTCATCGTCGTCGATGCGCGACGCGTCGAGGAGCAGGGCGCACAGGAGGAGCGCGTTGCAGAGCAGCGACAGGAGCAGCAGCAGGGAGCCCTTTCCGGCTTTCGGAGGAGGCGCGACGTCGGCCTTGAGAGGCACGGCGACGGCCGCGTCCGCGACGACGATGGTCTCCGTCGCGACCGCGCGCGTCGACGCGGCCTCGCTTCGAGGCGCCGCGGCGGCTCGCGGGGCGCGTTCCGCGGCGCCGTCGTCGCCGAGCGATCGGCGCCGCGGCTCCGAGGCGCCGCGCCGTCGCTCCGAGGCGTCGTCGTCGTACGGAGCGCGGCGCCTTGGCTCCGACGAGGCGACGCGCCGTCTTGGCTCCGACGAGGCGACGGGCCGCCTTGGCTCCGACGAGGCGACGGGCCGTCTCGGCTCCGACGAGGCGACGGGCCGCCTCGGCTCCGACGAGGCGACGCGCCGCGGCGCCTCGGCGCGCGGCGGCGTCTCGCGAGCCGCTGGCGCTGTCCTCGGCGGGTCCCGGCGCGCGGCCCGAGGCGTCGCGCGCCGTCCGCGTGTTGGCAGAACCCCGTCCTGCCACTGTCGCGCTTCCACCCAGGGGTGCACGGGCAGCCGGGCGCGGCGCGACGGCGACCGCGGCGGGCTCGGAGCGCAATGCGCGGGCGGCGTGTGCGGCGGCGACGTGGCGCGCGCTGGCGGCGTCGAGGCGCCCGGCGGCCGCCAGATCGGCGGTGGCATCACTCATGAAAAGGGATCTTGAGAGCCATTGCCGCGCCCTTTCACGAGCTCGAGAAGGGAAATCTAAGGGAAGCGTCGACCTTGAACAGGCGAGCTCGCACACGATGGACAAATTTTAGCTTGGAATGCTGCGCGCGGCGCTCTCCCTCTGGGCCTGCGCGGCGGCAGCCGTCGACGACGGCTGGTTCGCGTCGCTGCGCTGGCCGCCGCAGCGCGAGCAGGCGGCGTTGAACAACAGTCACGCGCACCACGCTGCCCTGCTCGCCGAGCTGCGCCGGAGCCTCGGCGCCTTCGAGCCGGCGGCGTCGCGGTCCGACGCCAAGGACCTGCTGCGGCGCGCGCTGCGCGACCCGCGGCACCGCGACCACGTCGTTTTAGTGCTCGACGGGCGCATCTTCACGTCCAAGGCCTTTGCGCACGTCTCCAAAAACGCGATGCACCTCCGCATGCTCGCGGCGGCGATCCGGCGCCACGAGCCGCTCCCCAACGTCCTCATGCTCCACGACTCGGCGTCCGACGGCAACTGCCACCGCACGAAGGAGGGGCGCACCTTGGCGACGACGGTCATCGCGAAAAAGGGCGGCTACGGCCAGTGCGGCGTTTTGGTGCCCAACCCCTACTACGGCCGCGGCGACACCGCGGACGAGTGGGCCTGGTTCGTCTCCGAGCTCAAAGGCCGCGCGGCGAAGATCCCGCTGGAGCGGAAAAGGCCCGTGGCCTTCTGGCGGGGCACGCTCGGCAACCACAAGGAGCTCTGCGCGGGCGACGTCTGCACGCCGCAGAACTGCGCGCGCGACGACGGCAACTACGCGCGCTTCCAGGCCATGGCGCTGACCGTATCGCGGCCGGACGCCTTCGACGTCAAGTGCCACAAGTTCCACCCGCGGAACGCGTCCGACTGCGCGGCGGAGCTGCCGTTCACGGACGAATTCCGCGCGCTCGCGCGCGACCCGTCGCCGATCTTCGACCTGCGGTGGTTCGAGGCGAAGGACTACGCGGGCTTCAAGTATTTGCTGAATCTGCCGGGCGAGACGGCGGGGTCCTACTCGCGGAACCTGAACCATCTGTGGGCCGTCGGGTCCGCGCTGCTTTTGTCTGTGTGGAAACCAACCACTGGTTTGGGTGGTCCCCACCAAACTTGAGAACTCTCTAGCTCCGTCAAATCGAAGTCGATTCGGCTGATTTTTGGACGGATCGATTGCTCTCGTCGAGTTCTCGAAGCCCAGCCGAAGAGCTTGTGCCAAAACATTCGAATACGCTCACATTGAAGTCGGGTTGAATATTTGATTTCCACACAGGCTTTTGTGGGACGCGGGCTTCGTCGAGTGGTACTACCCCGCGCTCCGCCACGGCGCCACGCACGCGGCCGTGAACGCGTCGACGGCGCCGGGCGTCGTGGACTTTCTGGAGGCGCGGCCCTGGGCCTTCGTGAAGCTCGTCGCGGGCGCGGCGGCCGTGCAGGACGAGCTCCTGTCGCCCGCGGCGCTCTCGCGCTACGTGCGCGCCGTCGTCGACGCGCTCCGGGCCCACGGGCGCCAGCACGTCCACCTCGACGACGAGAACGCGACGGCGGAGCTCCTCCGCAAGGTCGACTGCCACGGCCTCGTCGAGACGACGGTGTGGCCCCACCGCGGCTCCAAGGACCACTGGGTCGACAACCGGCTCCGCAAGATCAAGTCCTGCGACGACCTCGTCGAGGCCGTCCGCAACTCCAACGGCCGCGGGAAGGGGGGGCGGGCGTGGGGCACGCGGCTGCCGGGGTAAGGGGACTGGGTAGAGGAGGGCACTTAGCAGGGCTGCCAGTACTTCGCTGCGAGGCCCGAGGTGCACTTCACCTGAGATTCACCGTCGGCGAGAGCTCAATCGCACAAGCCACGTTGCGCATCTCCCCCCGGATCTGTGACGAGGCCAAGACCGAGCCTCTGCGATTGTGCACCATGGGCGGCGACTTCGCGCCCTATGAGGTGCGCGCCAGCGTCGCCGCGCGCCGAGACGCCCGCGCAACCCACACACCAAACATCCTCGTAGGCGAAGATGCGCGCCGACGGCCTCGGCGACGCCGCCGTCGCGGCGTTCAAGAACAGCTACGAGGCGCTCTGCAGCGGCGCGACGGGCATGATCCCCGAGGCGGAGCTCACGCCGGCGGCGTCCGTGCCGAGCCTCGACGCCATGGCCGACCCGGGCGCCGTGGACCCCGCGCTCCTCGCCAAAACCGTCGTCCTGAAGCTCAACGGCGGCCTCGGCACGTCCATGGGCCTCGACTACGCCAAGTCGCTCCTCCTCGTCAAGGGCAAGGACACGTTCCTGGACCTCACGGCGAAGCAGATCATGGGCATGCGCGAGAAGTTGAAGAGCCAGGTCAAGTTCGTGCTCATGAACTCGTTCGCGACGTCCGAGGACACGATGGCCTTCTTCAAGGCCAAGTACCCGGCGCTCTACGCGGACCCGAACCTCGAGTTCGTCCAGAACAAGGTGCCCAAGATCGCGCGCGACACGCTCGCGCCCGCGCTCTGGCCCGCGAAGCCGTCCGTCGAGTGGTGCCCGCCGGGCCACGGCGACCTCTACGCGGCGCTCCTCGGCTCGGGCAAGCTCGACGCGTTATTGGCCGGCGGCGCCAAGTACATGTTCGTGTCCAACTCCGACAACCTCGGCGCGACGCTCGACACGAAGCTGTTGCAGTACTTTGCTTCTTCCAAATTCCCCTTCATGATGGAGTGCTGCGAGCGCACGGCCAACGACAAGAAGGGCGGCCACCTCGCCGTGCGGTCCGCCGACGGCCAGCTCATCCTCCGCGAGGCGGCCCAGTGCCCCGACGACGACGAGGCCGCCTTCCAGGACATCAACAAGCACAAGTACTTCAACACGAACAATTTGTGGATCGACCTCGAGGCGCTCAAGGCCACGATGGACGCGTCGGGCGGCCTCGTGCCCCTGCCCATGATCAAGAACAAGAAGACCGTGGACCCCAAGGACGACGCGTCGACGCCCTGCTTCCAATTGGAAACGGCCATGGGCGCGGCGATCGAGTGCTTCAAGGGCGCGGCGGCCATCGTCGTGCCCCGGACGCGCTTCGCGCCCGTGAAGAAGTGCAACGACCTGCTGACGCTGCGCTCCGACGCCTACGCGACCGTCGACGACGTGCCCGTCCTCGCGCCGGGCGTCGCCGCGGCCCCCACCGTCGACCTCGACTCGAAGAAGTACAAGCTCGTGCAGCAGCTCGAGGCGAACCTGCTCGAGGGCGGCTGCCCGTCGTTGAAGGCCTGCGCCAAGCTCGTCGTCAAGGGCGACGTGCGCCTCTCGTCGAAGAACGTCTTCGTCGGCTCCGTGACGGTGAAAAACGAGTCGGGCGAGCCCAAGACGCTGCCGCCGGGCAAGTACGAGAACACGACCGTGGATTTAAGCGCCGCGCCGGGCCTCGGCCCCATGGCCGTGACGCACCTGAAGACGAAGCCCATCGCGGGCCAGAAGCCGGGCACGTCGGGCGTCCGCAAGAAGACGGCGGTCTTCATGGAGGGCCTCTACCTCCACAACTTCGTCCAGGCGACGCTCGACGCCGTCAAGGCCTGCGGCAGCGACCTCACGTCCCAGACGCTCCTCGTCGGCGGCGACGGCCGCTACTACAACGACGTCGCGATCCAGACCATCGTCAAGATCGCCGTGGCCAACGGCGTGAAGCGCGTCTGGGTCGCCAAGGACGGCCTCGCGTCGACGCCCGCCGTCTCCGCGCTGATCCGCGAGGGCGGGCCCATGTGGAAAAAAGTCTTCGGCGCCTTCATCCTCACGGCGTCCCACAACCCGGGCGGCCCGACGGAGGACTTCGGCATCAAGTACAACTGCGAAAACGGCGGCCCCGCGCCCGAGAAGCTCACGGATTTGATCTACGCGAACACGTGCTCCATCTCCACGGTCAAGATCGCCGAGGGCGTGCCGGCCATCGACGTGTCGAAGCTCGGCGAGACCGTCGTCGAGGCGCGCGACGGCTCGTGCCGCGCGTGCGTGGAAGTCGTCGACGGCGTCTCGGCGCACCTCGACCTCCTCAAGACCATCTTCGACATGGGCGCCATCCAGGCCCTGCTCAACCGGCCCGACTTCTCCATCTGCTTCGACGCCATGCACGGCGTCACGGGGCCCTACGCGAAGGCGCTCTTCTGCGACCAGCTCGGCGTGCCCGCGTCGGCGCTCATCAACGCGGTCCCCAAGGACGACTTTGGGGGCCACCACGCGGACCCGAACCTGACCTACGCCGTGGACCTCACGAAGAAGATGGGCGTCGACAAGACGGGCGCGCCGGTGCCCGGTGGCGACGTGCCCTCGTTCGGGGCCGCGTCCGACGGCGACGGCGACCGCAACATGATCCTCGGGTCGCGCTTCTTCGTGACGCCGTCCGATTCCCTGGCGATCCTCGCGGCCCACGCCGACGTGATTCCCTTCGTGGCGAACCAGGGCGGCCTCAAGGCCGTCGCGCGGTCGATGCCGACGTCGGGCGCCGTCGACCGCGTCGCGGAAGCGCTGAATTTGGCGCTCTTCGAGACGCCGACGGGCTGGAAGTTCTTCGGCAACTTGATGGACTCGAAGGCGCTCTTCGGCGGCGTCGACTACACGCCCTTCCTCTGCGGCGAGGAGTCCTTCGGCACGGGGTCCGACCACGTCCGCGAGAAGGACGGGCTCTGGGCGGTCCTCGCGTGGCTCTCCGTGCTCGCGTCCTACAACTCCGACGCCTCGGCGCCGTTGGTGACCGTGGAGACCATCGTCAAGAAGCACTGGGCGACCTACGGCCGCAACTACTACTGCCGCTACGACTACGAGGGCGTCGACAAGGCCGAAGCCACCAAAATGATGGCCAAGATGACCGCGGACGCCGCCGCGAACACGGGCAAGGTGTGCGGCGCCTACACCATCGCGACGGCCGACGTCTTCGCCTACGAGGACCCCGTCGACGGCTCCGTGTCCAAGAACCAGGGCGTCCGCTTCCTCATGGCCGACGGCAGCCGCGTCATCTTCCGCCTCTCGGGCACCGCGGGCTCCGGCGCGACGGTGCGCCTCTACATCGAGAAGTACGTGCCCCCGTCCGGCTCCCTCCACGACGTCGTCTCCAACGTCGTCGGCGACCTCGTCGCCATCGCCCTCGACCTCAGCGACCTCGCCAAATTCACGGGCCGCGAGTCGCCCACGGTCATCACCTAGGCCGCCGACGCCGCCATACCGGCGCGCCTGGACCAGCAGGGGCCGCGCGGACCATCCCCAAGCACCCCATCCTCCCCCCCCCGCCCCCGCTAACCTGCTCTGGTTACGATGCTTCGGTCTTCCGGCGCGGCCCCCTCGCTCCGGCGGGGCGCGGCGGTCGTCCGGCCCTAGTGGGGCGCGTAGGGCAGGCTGCTGTGGTGGACGACGATCTTCAGGGAGCCGTCGGCGACCTTGGTGTACTGGAAGGTGTACTCGGCCTTGGTCACGCCGCCGCCGGCGTCCGTGAAGTAGTACTCGCCCATGGCCGTCGCGGTCTCTCCGTAGAAGATGCAGCCCTTGTTGTCCCACTCGACGGCCGTGAAGGGCGTGATCGCGAAGCCGTGGTCCTCCTTCTCGCAGCCGTTGCCCACGAAGTAGGACGCGGCCTCGGCCTCGACGAGGCGGATCGCCTTGTTCGACGCCTTGGTGGGCTTGAAGAGCACCTGGAGGCCGCTCTGGTAGCCGTACAAGTCGTCGAGCGTGTCCTGGCCCGCGGTGACGTAGTCGCCGCCGTCCGTGTAGATCTTGCCGATGGCGATGAGGCGGTCGCCCCACTCCTTCTGGGCCCGCGCGATGTCGTCGGCGGTGATCGACTTGGTGTAAGCTCGTCTCCGTCGTCGTCGTCGTCGTCGTCGTCGTCGTCGTGCCGCCGCCGCGGACGGCGAGGGCGCGGATGGCGCGCGGGCGGCGCAGGCCCTGCGCGGACGCGGCGAGGAGCGCGAGGTTGCGGAGCATCACCTGCGCGGGCGCGTCGGTCAACGGGCGCGTCGCATATGCGGACGATACGTCGAACGTGAACAAGCGGCGCCGACGGAGGCGCCGAGGCGCGAGCCGAGGCTCCCTAGCCTCGGAGGCGCCCACGAAGGCACCGACGCGCCGCGGACACTGCGGAATGCCATGGTTGCAGCGGCAACAAGCGAGGTTTCTGAGGTAGCACCGGTGCTAGTGCGTCGAGATCGTGCAATTCGAGCGCCGTCTTCAATTAGGCGGTTCAACTACTTGGCGATGCTGTTCAATATCAACTACAACTCCTTTCAAGCAGCCCCGCGCCGTCCAATCTCCACTGCTGGAGGTCGCCTTTCGGCGTCCGCGACGATGTACTACTACGTGTCCGCGCGGAAGGGCGCCGTCGTGCGCAAGGGCGTCGAGCTCCAGTCGTCCATCGCCGGCATCATCGAGCCCGGCACGCGCGTCGTCGCCGAACGCGAGGCGACGGCGAGCGACGGCACGCGGCGCGTCAAGGTGCGCACGGAGGACGTGGAAGGCTGGGTGTCGCTCCGAGTCCTCGACGTCGACAAAGAAGCGACCAAGTCCGCCGAGAAGCGCGAGACCGAGGACCGGGCGACGCGCGCGCGGCGAGTGAGAGCGGAGCGCGACGCGGGCGAGCTCTCCGCGTTTTGCGAGTCGTGCCGGCGCCTCGGCCACCGGGACCTCGACGCCCTCGCGCTCGCGGGCGCCCAGACCTTCACGAGCGCGGCGCAGCTGCTCCTCTTCTGGTTCGGCCGCCAGTTCTACAGCGGCCCGGGGAGCCCGTTCGCCGCGGCGGGCGATTATTTCCAAAACCGCATGCCGCTCTGGTTCGGCGGCGGCTCGCGCCTGTCGACGCTCTTCGACGCCGCGCAGCTCAACGCGGGGCCCCTCATCGACGCCGCGGCGTCGGGGGCGCTCGACGGCGACGCGCGCTGGGGTGGCCCCCGCGGCGCGTTGGCGAGGCTGCTCCTCCTCGACCAGTTCCCGCGCGTCGCCTACCGCGGCTCGCCGAAGGCCTTCGCCAACGACGGCGCGGCCTGCGCCCTCGCGGCGTCGATGACGCGCTTCGGCAAGGACGAGGCGTCGGGCCGCTGGTACGAGGAGACGCTGGCCCCGGGCAGTGCGGATTCCACCCACTGGTTTGGGGGGTCCCCACCAAACTTCAGAACTCTCTAGCTCGGTCAAATCGACGTCGATTCGGCTGATTTTTGGACGAATCGATTGCTCTTGTCGAGTTCTCGAAGCACGGCAGAAAGCCTCGCGTCGAAACCGTGGAATACGCGCACATTGAAGTCGGGTTGAAGATTTGGAATCCACACAGGCCCCGGGCGAGCGGTTCTGGGTCTGCCTCGCGCTGTCGCACAGCGAGGACGTCGGCCGCAACGCGTCGCACGTGGCCCTGGCCCGGGGCCTCTGCGAAGGGCCCCTCGTGCCCGCGAGCGCGCGCGACTTCTTCGAGCACCTGCCGGGCTTCCCGAACGAGCACCACGACTGCGTGCTGACGTTCGGCCGCTTCCCGCAGCGGAACAAGGTGCTGGGTCGCGCGTCCACGGCGGAGGAGGAGGCCTTCCTCGCGTCGCCGACGCGCCCGGCCTGGGCGGCGCCGCCGCGGGCCCACGCGGTGCTCTACTGGGCCGGCGGGCGGGGTTTAGCGGACCCGATCCGCTTCGTGCTCGCGCTGGCCATGCGGCCCCTCGTCGACGCGCCCATCGCGTCGAAGAACAAGTTCCACAAGTTCCGGGCGACGGGGGGGCTCCCCTTCGACGCCGTGCCCGTGCTCTTCGACGTCGACGCGGGCGACGCGCTCGACGCCGACGCCGTCTGCCGGCGTTTGGAGGCGGGCGACGCCGTCGCCGAGTCCGCGGCCATCTGCCAGCACCTCGCGCGGCGCTTCCACCTCGACGGCGCCGACGAGGCCGAGCGCACGGCCGCGGGCGCCGTCGCGTCGGCCGTCGCCGCCGCGCGCGGCGCGCTCGCGACCGCCAGGGCAGCAAAAGGGCGCGAAATTCCCAACTTCAAAGGCTCCTATCTCGGCCGTTTTCCACTCGTTTCGGCTGATTTTTGGACGAGCGATCATCTCTCGGAACGGTCTCGAAGCGTGGATGCTTTTTCCGGAACGCGCGCGCGCGGAAACACTCATGTTGAAGAGAACTTGAATCACCCTTTTGCTGCCCAGGTGACCGCGCGGTTCGGCGACGACCCGGACCAGGCGCTCGCGGCCTTCGCCCTGGGCCCCCTGAAGCGGCTCCTCGCGCGCCTCGAGCGGCTCCTGGGCCGCCGCGCGCGGCCGGCCTTCGTCGCCGGCGGGCCCACGCCGACGTACGCGGACGCCGTCGTCCTCGAGGTCCTCGAGTACGCGGCGGACGAGTGCGGCGCCGAGGACCTGGACCGCGTCGCGCCGGAGTTCCCGAAACTCTTCGCGTTGCGGGGCGCGCTCCGCGCGCTCGCGCCCTTCCGCGAGTACCTCCGGTCGCCCGCGCGCGCGCCGCCGCCGACGGACGCCTACGTCCGCATGGTCCGCGGCCGTGCCGAATTCAAACCTTCAACCCGACTTCAATGTGCGCGTATGCGGCCGTTTCGACGCGACCTCTTCGGCTTCGCTTCGAGAACTCGACGAGGGCAATCGATGCGTCCAAAAATCAGCCGAATCGACTTGGATGTGACCGAGATAGCGAGGTTTGAAGTTCTTGCTGGAGAGGGCGTTCCACTCGTTGATTTCCGGCACAGGTCTGCGGCATCCTGGGCCTCAAGATCCCGGACTACCTGCTCGACCCCTTCACGTCGTCCCTGGGGCTCCCCCTCGCGCCCGCGGCGGCCCGCGAGCTCGCCGCGAGCGTCGCGACCAAGGGCGTCGCGGAGCTCAGCCCGCGCGCGCGAAACGCGCTCGCGCTGCGCCGGCGCGAGCCGGAGCCCGAGCCCGCGCCGGAGCCGGAGACGCCGGACACGCCCGGGGCGCTCCCGGAGCCGGAGACGGCCTTCCCCGGCGCGGCGGCGCACCCGGAGCCGGAGCGCGAGCCGGAGGCCGCGGCCGCGCCGGCGCCGGAGCCCGCGGCCGCGCCGGCGCCGGAGGCCGCGGCTACGACGGCGCCGGAGGCCGCGGCCGCGCCGGAGCCGGAGCTCGACGACGTCACGGACGCGCCCGACGTGCCGGCGACGGCGCCGCGCGCGACGCCGCCGCGCCGGAACACCGCGTTCCCCTCCGCGGCGTCGCCGGGCTTCTCCGACGCCGGCGACGGCTCGCTCCCCCCCGGCGACGCGGCCGCCCCCGCCGACGCCAAGGGCAAGGGCTGCGCCCAGCAGTAGAGCCTTACTCGAAGCTGCAGAGGTGCTGGAAATTCGGGTAGCCCTCGGCGTAGAGCGGCGGCGCGTCCTCGGGCGGGCAGTAGTCGGGCCGGACGATCGGGCTCACGTCCGCGCCCTCCACGGTCACGTTGTAGTAGAACTCCATGTCGTAGTTCTGTTTCGAGAGGCCGTGGAAGACCTTGAAGCGGTGGGCCCGCGGCAGGCCCGTCTCGAGGTCCTCCCACCAGCAGATGTTGTCGTCGACCTCGCCGTCCTCGAACGCTCCACACCACTCCTTCGCTTCGCGCGCGACACCGTCGTCGTCGGTGATGTTCACGACGCCACTGTAGTTGTAGTACGTCGTCTTGATCCAGTCGCGCGGCGGCGCGCCGTGGCCTACGAAGCATGGCGATGAGCTATCGTCAAAGTCGCTCGGACGCCGGCCGCGGCCGTGGAAGATTTTGGCGCACTTCTTCTCCGCGGGGATCCAGCCCCACGTGGAGTAGTTTTCCAGGAGCACGAAGCACTCCGGGTCCGTGTGGTGCACGTAGAGCGCCTGGTCGGCGGCGTAGCGGTAGACGTTGTCGTGCGTGTTCGTCACGTTCGCGCTCAACGCCGCGTGGACCGTCGAGAACGCGCGCCAGGCCTCGGGCAGGAGCCGCGGCGACCCGGCCAGGTCCGGCGGGTTCGGCGGCGTGCCGTCGGGGACCTCGGTCGTGTGGCAGCCGCTGCAGGTCGTCATGGCCGCGACCCTGTCCCGGAGGCGGCCGGGCGCGAGCGGCGCGCCGCGCGCCGTCGGCAGCAGCGGCAGGGTCATCGCGCGCGCGACGTCGGCGCGCGCCCCCGCCGCGAGGTGGTGCGTGTAGATGGCGATGGCGTCGCGGAGCGCGTCGCGCGCCGCGGTGCTGGCTGCTGCGAGCGTTCGCTCCTCGGCGCGCGACGCGGCCCAGTCGGACGTGCGCAAAGCGCGCTTGTCGAAATTTTCGCGGTAAATGAGGTCCAAGGCGTCGTCGCGGACGGCGAGCAGCTCCCGGCGCATCGCGTCGAGGTCGCCGAGGTCGAGCGCGTCGCAGGGGACCGCGGCGTGGCCGTAGGCGTCGAGGAGGAAGCGGTTGAGGATCGTTGCCGCCATTGGCAGGTCCTCGCCGCGGTAGGACGCGCCGGGCACGCGCTGCCACGCGCGGCCGACGTCATCGGCGGCCAGCGCGGCGGCCGCCAGAAGCCAGCCCGCCATCACGACCGCCGGAAGCCAGCCCGCCATCGGACGAATCATCGTGCGCCTTCGGGTGGGTTCCTCAACGAAGGGGGCAACGGCGACCTCAACGGCGACCTCAAGTTACCCTTCGCGTCGCCAGAAACGCGTCGACGAGCGCGCGCGCGGCGTCGCGCGGCGTCGCGCGCGCGGCGTCGAGGTCCGCGCCGAGGACGCCGTCGAAGAGCGCCCGGACGTCGGCGTCGCGCTCGAACGCGTCGAGGAGGCTCCGCCGCGCGAGGTCCCACGTGGACGCCGCGCGCTGGCCCCGGCGCCGCGCGAGCAGCGGGCCGTCGAGGGCGGAGAGCCGCCCGTCGCCGCCCAGGGCGCCGCCGCCGAGGGCCGCGCGGCAGTCCAGCGCGGCGGCCCAGACGCCGCCGACGGTCTCCGGCGCGCGCGCCGCGGAGCACTTGAGCGCGACGGGCCGCCAGGCGTCGCCGTGCTTCGCGCGGCTCGCCGACGCCCCGCGCAGGGCGCGCCGCACGTCCCCCAACGCGCGCGTCGCCGCGGCCGCCGTCGAGCCGTCGTCCTTCGTGACCGCGACGACGTCCGCGATCTCCATGATGCCTGTGTGGAAATCAAATCAACGACTTCAATGTGCGCGTATGCGACAGTTTCGATGCAAGCTCTTCGGCTTCGCTTCGAGAACTCGACGAGGGCAATCGATGCGTCCAAGAATCAGCCGAATCGACTTCGATGTGATCGAGATAGAGAGGTTTGAAGTTTTTGCTGGACGGGGCGTTCCACTGGTTGATTTCCACACAGCATGATGCCCGCCTTGACGCCCTGCAAATCGTCGCCGCCCGCCGGCGGCAGGAGCAGGACGACGACGTCCGCGACGTCGTCGATGGCGAGCTCCGACTGGCCCACGCCGACGCTCTCGACGATGACGACGTCGTGGCCCGCGGATTCGCAGAGCGCGACGGCCGCGTGCGTGTGCGCCGCGACGCCGCCGAGGTGGCCCTTCGCCGGCGACGGCCGCACGAAGGTCCGCCGCCCGAGCTCCGGCATGCGCGTGCGGTCGCCCAGGATGGAGCCGCCGAGCCGCCGCGACGACGGGTCGATCGCTATTACCGCGACGCCGAGCCCGCCGTCGAGGAGCCGCGCGCCGAGCGCCTCGACGAAGGACGACTTGCCGACGCCCGGCGGGCCGCAGACGCCCAGGCGGAGCGTGCGCAGGCTCGGCGCCGGCAGCGCGGCGAGGAGCGCCTCGGCCTCGGCGCAGTCGTCGGCGCGCGACGACTCCACGAGGGTGACGGCGCGCGCGAGGGCGGCCCGCGACCCGGCGAGCACGCCGTCGAGCACCTCCCGCGTCTCCGGCTGGAGATGCGACTGCGGCCGCCGCGCGAGCGACGACAGCGGCCGTCCCAGCGCGGTCGCCGCTCGACGCATGCCGCGCTTCTTCTGCCACAGCTCGCGGCTCTCAGTCTGTGAGAGGAAGCATCGGCCTCCCGAACGAACGATGCATGAGCATGAGCATTGGGGCAGCGTGATGATGCTCTAAGGTCTGCGGGAGCCGACGAGTAATGTTCTCCCACTCCGTGAAGGTCCACCCCGGCGGCGGCGGCCGGCCGGGCCGGCGCGACGAGCAAAAGGCCCGGGAGCTGGACCTCGACGCCCTGGAGCAGACGGTCTACGCGAGCGCGACGGACCTCGACGCGCTCGAGGCGGCCATGGAGATGGCGACCTACTCGGCGCACGTGCCGCAGGACGCCGCGCCGGGCGACGAGCTGGAGCTGCGGAACCCGGACGGCCTCGTCGTCCGCGCGCGGCTCGTCGAGTTCGGGGGCAGCCCGCGAAACGCCGCGCCGCGCCGCGCCCCGTCCGGCGGACGCGCGACCCCGCGTCGCCTAGGCGCCGCGCGACGCCCGAGGCGCACGCCTTCCTGCCGCCGCCCTTCGACGTCGAGGGCCTGCTCGCCGCCCTGCGCAGGGACGGCGCGACGTCGATCGCCGAGCGCGCCGCCGCGCGGAAACGTCTCGGGGGGTCTTGAGCAATTTCGAAGACGCGCGCGTCGAAGTCGGGTCGAAGATGACGTCCGCGCAGGCGCACCGCGGGCTTCGTCGCCGCGCTCGCGCGCGCGCCCGGGTCGCTCCCGCCGACGCCGCCCCAGCTCGCGACGCTCTTCGCGAGCCTGCGCCTGGGCAGGAAACAAAACTATTCAACAATACTTCAACATTCATGTATTCGAACGGATTTGACGTACTTTTCTCACTGTGTAAGAAGAACTCGCCGAGAGAAAACGATCCGTCCAAAAATCAGTCGAATCGACTCCGATGTGACCGAGCTAGCGAGGTTTGAAGTTTTTGCTGGACCGGCGTTCCACTGGTTGTCTCCGGCACAGGCCTGCGGCTCTCGTTCTACGCCGCGGACGTCGCCAAGGGGCTCGCGGAGGCGCTCGCCGTCGCGGAGTCCGCGGGCGAGCTGCCGCCCGCGTGGCGCGGCGCCCTCGGCGTCGACGGCGTCGTCGCCGCCGCGGGGGCCTGCCAGCCCATGGTCCGCGGCGACGTCCTCAAGGTGCTGCTCCGGCGGCTCGGGGGCGACGACCGACGGGCCGCGCTCGACCGCGTCGGCCTCAGCGACACGGAGGCCTGGAACCTGCCCCTCGCGTCGCCGCGCGGCGCGTCCCCGGCGCGGCGCGGCCCCCGGTCGACGCGATTCTAAGGCGCCTGCTTCTTCGCCGCGAGGTACGCCGCGGCCTTGGCGCGCGCGTCGCCCGCGGCGCCGCCCTGCTTCGCGAGGTACGCCGCCGCCGCGGCCATCTTGTCGCCCGCGGCCTTCTCGCGCGCGTCGGCGCCGCCGACGAGCTCCCGCTTCAGGTCGCTGACGAAGTTCGCGTTGCGGTCCTGGGCCGCGAGGAAGCCCGGCTCGACCGCGTCGAGCCTCCGCCGCGCGGCTTCGAGCGCCGCGCCGGAGCCCTTGAGCCCCGCCGTCGACGCCTCGGCGTCGACGTAGTTGTAGAGCGCCGACAGCGCGGCGACGTAGGCCGGCCGCGCGGCCTCGGCGTCGTCGCACGCGCCGTCGAGCGCGCGCTCCGCGGCCGCGCCGGCGGCCGAGAACGCGTCGCCGTGCGCCTCGAGCCAGCCGTCGTAGGCGCTCGGCCCGAGCTCCGCGTCGAGCGCCGTCGCGCAGGCCCAGCCGTAGGCCCGCGTCACGGCCGCGACGGCCGCGAGGGACGAGGGGTAGTCGCCCACGCCCGCCAAGGACGCCGCGCCGCCGCTCGTCCGCACGACGGCCGCGAGCGCGCGCGCCTGGGCAGGACAAGAGTGATTCAACGTCGCTTCAACGTGAGTGTTCCGCGCGCGCGCGTCCCGGAAAAAGCATCCACGCTTCGAGACCGTTCCAAGAGATGATCGCTCGTCCAAAAATCAGCCGAAACGAGTGGAAAACGGCCGAGATATGAGGCTTTGAAGTTGGGAATTTCGCTCTCTTGTCCTGCCCTGGCGCGCGCCGCGTTCGACGGCGCCAGCTCGTCCGGGCAGTCCATGTTCAGGTGCGGGCCCCCGCAGCCGTAGCACGCGACGCCGTCGGCCTCGATGCTCTTGCCCGCGGCCGCGGCCGCGGACCGGAGCGCCGCGACGGCGTCGCCGTTCGCCGTTCGCGCCGCGGCGAGGCCCGCCGCCGCGGGCGACGTCCCCGCGGCGGCGACGAGGCCGTCGAGGATCGTCGCCCGGTCCTCGCAGAGGCGCAGGAACGAGCCGTAGGGCAGGTCGCCGGTCGCGAGCTGGATCTGGAGCGGGTGGTTCAGGAGGTTGAGCAGCTCGCCGCGGTTCGACGCCCAGAGCGTCGCCGACGGACTCAGGCCCTGTGTTATTGGGAGGAGGGCGACGAGCAGGAGCAAAGCCATCCCTTGAGGAGCTTGTCTTGATCGTCGACGAGGACGAGGGCCGCGCTGAACGTCGTCACGCACGAGGAGTCCTTGAGCCCATAACTGATCAATATCACATTCCTGCCGGGTTGGTGCTGAAGCTTCATTGAAGGGAGCAGCCCGAGTTTAGGAGAGCATGGCCGCATTCCACGCGCCGCTCCACCGCTTCGAGACGCGATCCCTGCGCGACGGCGCGTCGTCGCTGCGGCTGCACCGCGACGACGTCGAGGACCGGCACCGCAGGCGCGACGCGGCGGCCGCGGCCGCGGCCGCGGAGGCCTTCGCCGCGCTGCCGGCCGTCGAGGCCCCGACGATCGTCGACGGCTTCGAGGTCGAGGAGCTCGCGACGGTCGAGGTCGTCGCGCGCCTGCGGAGCGCCGCCCAGGTGCGCGCGGGCGCGGCCATGGACTCGCCCAAGGTCGGAATCCTGCCCGCGGCGACGGCCGCGCGCTGCGACCGCCGCGTCGTGCTGCCGTCGGGCGCCGCGCGGGTGCGGATCGTCGAGCCCGCCGCGGGCTGGCTGTCGGCGAAGATGCTCGAGCCCCTGCGCTGCGTCGCGCCGCGGCCGCCGCCGGAGGACCCGCCGGAGCTCGCGGCGTCGACGCGCGCGCGGCCGCCGCCGCCGGCCGCGGCCGCGCGGCGGGGCGACGACGCGCCGGACCTGCGGGAGATCCTGCGCCGCCAGCGCGAGGCGCGGCGGCGCGAGCCCCTCCTCGACGAGTTCGAGGAGTTCTCGCGCTTCCACCACGAAACGACGCGGCGCCGGCCGGGGCCGCGAACGCGCGCGACGGTCCCGCGGGCTCCGATCTCGGCCGGGTGCCACTCGCTCCGGGCTGCTTTTTGGACGAGCGATCCTCTCTCGGAGCGCTCTCGACGCGCGGATGCTTCTGTTTCCGGAACGCGCGCGCGCGGGACGCTCGCGTCGAAGCGGCGTCGCATCGCCCGTCCCAGGCACCAGCGCGCGCCCGCGGCCGCGACGTGCCCCTGCGAGCGGTCGGACGACTTCGTCCGCGACCGCGCCGTCCACGCGGCGCTCCGGGACCGGGGCATCGCCGTCGCGCCCGACGCGTTCTCCGCCGAGGAGGCCGGGGCCATGGAGCGCGAGGCGTCGGCGCTCGACGCCGTGCCGCATTCAAATCTTCGACCCGACTTCAATGTGAGCGCATGCGACAGTTTCGACGCACCCTCTTCGGCTTTGCTTCGAGACCTCGACGAGAGCAATCGATTCGTCCAAAGGTCAGCCGAATCGACTTCGATGTGACCGAGCGAGAGAATTCTGAAGTTTGGTCGGGACGTCCCAAACCGGTGGTTGAATTCGGCACAGGCTCGACGCCGCGGGCGCGCTCGAGGAGACGGCGCAGAACGTCGCGGGGACGCGCGACGACCGCGTCGTCTGGCTCGCGGAGGCCCACGCGCCGCCGGCGCTGAGGCGGGCCATCGCCTGGCAGCGGGGGCTCGCCCACGCGCTGAACGCGCGCCACGGCGGCTGGCTCGGGCGGCGGCTCGAGAGCCCGGAGGCCGCGATGCTCGCGCCTGGGCAGGAAACAAACATGTGCAACACGGCTTCAATAGGCTGTGCATCGAACAGGTTCGACACGAGAGCTCGGCTCCCCGGAAAGAACTCGCCGAGAGAACACGATCCGTCCAAAAATCAGCCGAATCGACTTCGATTTGGACCGAGAGAGAGAGATTCGAAGCTTTTGCTGGACAGGGCGTTCCACTGGTTGTTTCCGGCACAGGCTCGCGTGCTACCCCGCGGGCGCCGGGGGCTACGGCTGGCACCGCGACAACGAGATCGTCGACGCGACGCCGTCGAACCCGCGGGCGCTGACGGTGATCGTCTACCTGAACCCGGACTGGGACGACGACGACGGCGGCGCGCTCCGCTTCTACGACGACAAGCACTCGAAGCGGCCCAAGCTCGGCCGCCGCGGCGCGCTCGCGGTGTCGCCGGAGGCGGGCACGGCCGTCGTCTTCGACTCGTTCCACGGCCACGAGGTGCTGCCGTCGAAGCGCAGACGATACGCGCTGACGCTCTGGCTCTTCCACGAGCCGCTTGGTGTTTAGCCTACTACCTAGGCTATGGACTCGATAAATTCGATAAATCGACTCCCGCGTGCCCCCCAAGTGTATATACACTCGTACTACCGCACGCGTCGGCGCTGGGTGCTGGCCTCCAAAGGGGCCGGGACTTCGGAGGAACGATGTGTGAGGAAAGGGGTCGTAGATCCGCGTCCTACGACCGGAGCTTGACCGTCGCGGCGGCGTCGTCGAGCCCGGCGACGCGCGCGCGGAGCGCTTACAAACCCATAATAATAATAATAATACAAAGCTGTAGGCGGGGTGCGCCTGGGGGGGTGTCGCCTACCTGGGAATGCGCTACTCAAGTAGGGTGAAGCTGTGGAGAATTATCGTAAGCTCTGCACAAGTGGCCGGTCTCGCGCCGCCTCCGAGCTTCGCGCCGCGCGCGCGGGCCCGCGACTCGTCGGAAGCGCGCGTCGGAGCCACACAACACGCAAGTTAGGCGCTCGCCGCGCTCTCGAGGCTCGCGACGGGGTCCGGCGACTCGTCCATGGCGTCGTCGAGGTCGAAGAGGACGCGCAGCTGGGCGATGGAGAGCGACCGGGACTTGGCGCGGCGGTCCGCGGCGCCGTCGTCGTCGTCGTCCGCGTCGAGGAACCGCGCGGCGTCGGCGGCCTTGTCGCGCTTCAGCTTGGCGATGGGCACCTCGACGGTCTTCTCGATGTGGAGGCGGACGACGTCCAGGGGCCGCGCGCGGCCGATGCGGTGCGCGCGCGCGACCGCCTGGTCCTCGACGGGCTCGTTCCAGTAGGGCTCGCAGAGGACGACCGCGTCCGCGGCCGTGAGGTTGAGCCCCTCGCCGCCGGCGCCGATGGTGATGAAGAGCGCCACGTTGCCCCGCGCGTCGCGGCGCTGGAAGCGCTCGCACGCGGCCTGGCGCGCGGCCAGCGACACGGCGCCGTCGATGCGCAGCGTCCGGAGGCCCGCGGCGGCGGCGGCGGCCTCCGCGGCCCGCAGGAAGGACGCGAAGCGCGAGAAGACGAGGGCGCGCTCGACGCGGGGCCGCCGGAGCACGGCGAGGAGCGCCCCGACCTTGGTCGACCGCGCGGGCGCCGCGTCGGGCCGCCGCCGCTTCCCGCGCGCGTCGCCGCCGCCGCCGTCGTCGTCGTCGTCGTCGTCCTCCGCGTCGACCTCCTCCTCGCCGGCGACGTCGTCGGCGTCGAAGAGGCAGGCGAGGCAGAGCTTCTGCAGGTAGACGAGCGCGGCCGCGCGCGCCGCGCCCGCGTCGGCCCGCTCGCGCGTGAGCTCGCGCCGCGCGTCGTCGAGGAGCCGGTCGTAGCGCCGCCGCTCCCGCGCCGTCGCGAAGGGCACGACGACGTCCTCCTCGCGCTTCTCCGGGAGCCGCACGAGCGGCCCGCCGTCGGGCGCCGGGTCGCAGCGCCGCCGCCGCAGCATGAGCCGCGCCGAGAGCCCCCGGAGCGCCGCGCGGCCGGGCCGCGGGCCGCCGTAGCCCAGGACCCGGAAGAGGCTCAGCACGTCCGTCGACGCGTTGACCACGGGCGTGCCCGTGAGGCAGTGGACGACGGGCGCGTGCCTGGCCACGTCGAGGAGCGCCGCGTGGCGCCGCGTCTTCTCGTTCCGCAGGCAGTGCGCCTCGTCGAAGACGACGCGGTCGAAGAGGCCGCGGAGCCGCGCCGCGTGGCGCGTCGCGAAGGCGTAGGTCGCCACCCGTAACACGTGCCGCCGGCCCGCGGCGCCCCAGAAGCCGCAGTCCGCCGCGTCGTCGAGCGGCCGCGCGTCGGCGTCGCCGAGGTGCCTGCGTGGAAACCAAATCTTCCACCCGACTTCAACGTGCGCGTATTCGAATGTTTTGACACAAGCTCTTCGGCCGGACTTCGAGAGCTCGACAAGGGCAATCGATTCGTCCAAAAATCAGCCGAATCGACTTCGATGTGACCGAGCGAGAGAATTCTCAAGTTGGTCAGGACCACCCAAACCAGCGGTTGGTTTCCACACGGCGAGGTGCTTCTCCGCCTCCGCGATCCACTGGAGCACGATGGACTTGGGCGCGACGACGAGCGTCTTCGACCCCCCGTCCTGGAGCGCGAGCACGGCGAGCGTCACGACGGTCTTGCCCAGGCCCGGCTCGTCGCCTAAGACGGCGCCGCGGCACCTGGGCAGGAAAAGGGTGCGAAATTCCCAACTTCAAAGGCTCCTATCTCGGTCGTGTTCCGCTCGTTTCGGCTGATTTTTGGACGAGCGATCATCCCTCGGAGCGCTCTCGAAGCGTGGGTGCTGTTTCCGGAACGCGCGCGCGCGGAACACTCATGTTGAAGCGACGTTGAATCTCTCTTGTCCCGCCCTGCGCGGCACCGGCTCCGAAACGCCGCGTCCGTCTCCGCGGCGCGGAGGAACTCGAGCGCGCGCCACTGGTGGGGCAGGAGCTCGCTGCGGAACGTCGTTTTGGCCAGGTCGACGCCGCCGCAGCGCCTCGCCGGCGCCCAGTCCGCGAGCGCGAAGGCGGAGTCGCCGAGCTCGACGGCGTCGCGGCCGGCCTCGACGAGCTCGCCGCCGGCGACGTCGGAGCTCTCCCGGTCGACCCAGGACTGGACCCAGTCGACGATGGTCCGCACCTCGCGCTCGACGTCCGGCGCGACGGGCCCCGTGCGCGCGAGGGGCTCCGCGACGTCGTCGCGCGTCAGCCCGTGGTCGCCGCGGAGGTGGAACCGGAGGCTCGCGCAGCCGCCTGGGAGATTCAACGTCGCTTCAACGTGCGTGTGCCGCGCGCGCGCGTTCCGGAAAAAGCAGCCACGCTTCGAGACCGTTCCGAGAGATGATCGCTCGTCCAAAAATCAGCCGAAACGAGTGGAACACGGCCGAGATCGGAGCCTTTGAAGTCGGGCATGTCGCGCTCTCGTCCCGCCCTGGCAGCCGCCGCGCTGCAGGTTCGCCGCCGTGTAGGAGTAGCCGTAGCACTTGAGCGTCTTCAGGCCCGCGGCGACGGCGGCGTGCGATAGAGCGATGTCCTCGAAGCGGCTGAGCACGGGGTTGTAGGCGACGGACTTGCTTCTTAAGAGGCCGTTGTTCAACAAGAGGCACTTGTAGACGGAGAGCACGTTCGTCGCGTGGGCCTGGCGCACGCAGACCGCCGTGCCGCGCTGCCGCAGGAAGCCGATCTCCGCGTACTCGGCGGCGTCGGGCAGGTTCTGCGCGTAGAGGAGCGCCTCGAGATACTTGGAGAAGTCGGCCGACGGCCGCTCCTCGGCCCGTCCCCCCTGGCGCGTCGCGACCCACTTCTGGAAGCGCACGACGTTGTCGTCGACGCTCCAGTAGAAGCCGCAGGCCGTGGCGCCGACGGAGCAGACGCGCTGGGCGACGGACCGCGCGTAGCCGACCGCGCGGCCGGCTCGCGGGAGCGCCAGAAAGAGCGCGTCCGGGTGCCGCGACGCGTACGCCTCGAGCTCCTCCGGGTCCACGACGACGACCCAGACGTGGCGCAGCCGGCCCGGCGCGTGGCCGCCCAGCGCCAGGGGCCGGTCCTGGTCCACGTAGGGCGACTCGGCGCGGCCGCGCGAGAAGACGAAGACGGGGGCGACGCGGTCGCTCGGCGGCGCGCCGCCGAGGCCCCGGACGTGCGCGCAGAGCGCGAGGTAGTCCGCGAGGCGCACCGACGGGCCCCGGAGCAGCGCGGCCTCGCCGCCGACGTCGACCTCGAGCCGCGCGGCGTCGCCCAAGGACGCGTCCAAAGCCCTCGTATTCGCCGGCCGGTGCGCGCGCGGCCGGTCGCCGTCCGGTCGCCAGGCCTTGGCCGGCCCCTCGAGGCGCCGCAGGCCCGTGTAGCGCGCCGACGGCCGGAGCTCCTCGAGCGTCGCCGCGCCCGCGTCGCGCGCCGCGCGCCGCGCTTCAACGTCGCCGGCCGCCTCCTCCGCGTCGCGCCGGATCGCGGCCAGCGCGTGCTTCGTCGCCGCGCCGACCTCCGCGGGCGCCGCCGCCGGCGGCGGTGCGTCCGCGGCGACGGGCTCCGGCAGCGCCGACGGCGCGAGGCCCGGCGTCGCGAGGAAGTCGCGCTCGTCGGCGCCTGTGTGGAAATCAAATCTTCAACCCGACTTCAATGTGCGCGTATGCGACCGTTTCGACGCGAGGCTTTCTGCTGTGCTTCGAGAACTCGATGAGAGCAATCGATTCGTCCAAAAATCAGCCGAATCGACTTCGATTTGACCGAGATAGAGAGTTCTGAAGTTCGGTTGGGACCCCCCAAACCAGTGGTTGATTTCCACACAGGTCGGCGCGGCCGCCGCGCGACGCGTGCGCCCAGCCCTGGGACACGAACCAGAGCCGGTCGCCGGCGTCGCCGCCCGCCGGGTCGAAGCCGAGGTAGGCCAGCAGCTCCCGGCGCCGCCCCGGGCCGCCGTCGCGGCACCGGAGCTGGCGCCGCGCCTCGTCGTCGCTCACGATGACGTGCGTCGTCCGCCGCGAGACGCCGCAGCCGCCGCGGTCCCGCCCGATGCGCGCGGCGTCGTAGCGGTCGCCGCTGACGGCGCAGTCCACGGACCCGCCGAGGTCCTCGACGAGCTTGCCTGTGAGGAATGCAACCACTGGTGTGGGCGGTCCTGACCAAACTTCACACCTCTCTAGCTCGGTCGAATCGAAGTCGATTCGGCTGATTTTTGGACGAACCGATGGCTTTCGCTGAGCTCTCGAAGCGCAGCCGAAGAGCTTGTGTCCAAACCGTCGAACAATCTCACATTGAAGTCGGGTTGAAGATTTGAATTCCACACGGGAGCTCGCCGAGGATCGCGCAGAGCTTCGGCGGGCAGTTCCGCGAGAACACGGCGAAGACCTTGCGCGCGCCCGCGAGGGGCCAGCGCGACGGCGCGGCCGGTGGCGGCGCGGCCGGCGGCGGCGCGGCCGGCGGCGGCGCGGCGGCCGCGGGCGGCGGCGCGGCGGCCGCGGCGTCGTCGGCGTCGTCGGCGCCGTCGGCGGCGGCGGCGCCGTCGTCGTCGTCGTCGGAGCTGTCGAGGAGGCCGCGCCGCGCGTCGGCCGGCGCCGCCGCGGGCACGGCGAGGAGCACGTGGCCCTTCTGGACGTTGTAGTGCGACAGGGGCGCGGCCCCGTCGAGGCGCGCGCCCGCGAAGACGAGGCCCGCGCAGCCGTCGACGCGGGCGACGACGGCGTCGACGGCGTCGTCCGCCGCGGTTTCGACGCGGACGTCGCCCGCGGCCGTCCTCACCGTGACCGCGAAGGGCGCCGCCGGGGCCGCCGCGAGGTCGACGACCGCGCCGCCGGCGAGGCCGAGGTCGGCCCAGCGCGCGTCGGGGTCGAGCGGCCGCCCTCCGAAGGACGCGGCGTGGCCCGCGCAGCCCGGCGTCGCCGCGAGGACGTCGCGGACCGTCGCGCCGGCGCGCGCGTCGGCGTCGACCGCGGCGTTCGTCGCCGCGAAGCGGAAGCGCGCGGGCCGCGGCGCCGCGCGCGCGGCGACGACGACGACGTCCGCGTCGCCGTCGAAGCCCTCGTCGGCGAGCGTCGCGGCGTCGTCGGCGAGCGGCCGCTGGCGGAAGATGACCGTGAAGGGCGCGGTCAGCGCCGCCGCGCCGGCGATGGCCGCCTTGAGCGCCGCGACGGCGTGCGTCCGCTGCGCGTCGACCGCGACTTCGGCGCCGCCGACGACCCTCGCGCGGACCCTGAAGGGCGCCGCGACGACGACGACGGCCGCGTCCTCGACGAGCCCGACGCCCTCGAGCGTCGCGGCGTCGTCGTCGAGCACGCGCTGGCGGAAGATGACCTTGAAGGGCGGCGCGAGCCCCGTCGTGGCCGCGAGCGACCGCCGGAGGTCGCCGACGGTCTCGCCCGCGAGGGGCCGCGCCTCGACCGACGCGTCCGCGCCGCCGACGACCGTCGCCCGGACGGCCACGGCGGGCGGCGGCGTCTCGTCGCGCGGGATGACCGTGGGCCGCGGCGGCCGCCGCGCGGCCTCCTCGAGCTTCCGCTTCAGTTCGCGGATCTCCGCGTCCTTCGCCGCGAGGAGGCTCGCGGGCTCGGGCGCGCGCGTCCGCACGCGGAAGCCGTCGCAGAAGCCGCCCTGCTTGCGCACGCGGCCCATGAGCGAGTTGCCGTCGAGGACGACGTCGTCGCCGTCCTGGAGGAGCCGCGACTCGCCGCGGCGCAGCACGTGGACGCCGTCGTCCGCGATCACGCAGGACGGGTTCATGCCCCGCTGCGTCGCGCGCCAGCCGCCCTCGCACCGCTCGAGCGCGACCTGCTCCCGCGACACGTTGAGCGTCGTCACGCCGGCCACGACGGAGTCGCCGCCGGCGCGGCCCAGCACGCAGCGGCTCCCGTCGACGGCGACGGCGTCGGCGGGCGACGAACCGTCGTCCGTGTGGCGCGACGAGCTCGTCGACGCGCGTTTCAGCGGCTCGAGCACGAGCGTCGCCGCGTCCATCGTGCCTAGCCCTACGAGCTAGGCGCGCAGGTCCGGGCCCATACGGATCGATATGCAGCTTGAAAGTCAAACCATTTTTCGTGAACTTCACAACTGGCATCCCATCGCGATGGCGCCGTGAATAGCAATGCTTCGCGCATCCGTTCTCGCGGCCTTCGCGCTCGCGTCCGCGGCGGACGACTGGGACGCGGGGACGAACGGCACGTGCCCGCGGCTCTGGAGCGCCTGCGGCGGCGACGTCGAAGCCTGGACGGGCCGCCTCGACGCGAGCGAGCTGCTCGTCATGGTCGTCACGGGCCAGGCGACGTGGAAGAAGCGCGTCGGCGCCATGATCCTGCCGACCTGGGGCCGCCGCGTGTCCGCGTCGCTCGTGCTGCTCTCCGACGCCTGCGGCAGCGACGGTACGGTCCCCACGGTGACATTACGGCTCGCAGGGCTGCCCCCGGGCGCGTGGGGCGCCTTCCCGCGGCAGGCCCGCTACGAGGCGTCGAAAGCCAACGGCTACGAGCTCGCCCAGCTCCGCTGGCCCGTGGGGCTGCAGTTCGCCGCCTGGCTCGCCGCGCGGCGGCCCTTCCGATGGGCGCTGACGCTCGACGACGACGCGTACCTCGCGGCGGGCGCCCTGCGGCGCTACGTCGCGGCCCTGCCGGACGCGCGGGCCTACTGGGGCGCGCCCTGCGCCGAGGTCCACGGCCGCAGCGACCTCGGCGCGCGGCTCTGCGGCGGCGGCGGCTGGCTCTTCGGCCGCCGGGGCCTGCTCGCGGGCGGCGCGTGCCCGACGCGGTGCCTCCAGCGCCGCGGCGAGTTCAGCGAGGCCTTCCCGCAGAGCGACAAGCTGCTGCCCCACTGCCTCGCCGAGGACGGCGTCGAGTTCCGCGCGTCGCCGAACTTCCTGCCCCTGCCGCCGTCGTTCTACGTGGCCTACGACGACGTGCGGAACAACGCCGTCGGCGGCAGGGCAGCAAAAGAGAGCGAAATTCCCAACTTCAAAGGCTTCGATCTCGGCCATTTTTCACTCGTTTCGGCTGATTTTTGGACGAGCGATCATCTCTCGGAACGGTCTCGAAGCGTGGATGCTTCTCTCGGAACGCGCGCGCGCGGAACACTCACGTTGAAGCGACGTTGAATCACCCTTTTGCTGCCCAGGTCGGCGGCGCGCCGCTGACCAAGGTCGCGCGGAAACAAAAGGCCCTGGGCTTCCTGCGGCGGGACCGGCCCTGCGGCGTGCCGCCGCCGGGGCCCGTGACCGCGCACGCGCCGAACTGTGTGGAAATCAACCAGTGGAACGCCCCGTCCAGCGAAAACTTCAAACCTCTCGAGCTCGGTCACATCGAAGTCGATTCGGCTGATTTTTGGACGGATCGATTGCTCTCGTCGAGTTCTCGAAGCGCTGCTCAAGATCTTGCGTCGAAGATGTCGCATACGCGCACATTGAAGTCGGGTTGAAGATTTGATTGCCACGCAGGCGCCGAAGAACGCGAAGCCGGGCGACGTCTTCCGAAAATTGCACGCGGAGGAGGCCGCGACCGGCGACCTCGCGGGCGCGCTGCCCCGCGCGGACGACCGCACCGTGCTCGACGAGCCGGACTGCCGGCGCGTGCTCGGGGCGGCGGCGGCGGGCATCCGGAGCGGCGGGCCCTACGCGGCGCTGCTCAGAGAGCTCGACCGGCCCCGCGGCGCCGACGGGCCACCGCGGCGGCGCCTCGCGTCCGCCGGCGGCGTCGCGCGGGCCGCCGGGGCGCCCTGGACCCTGGGCGGCGCGGCCGCCGAGCTCGTCGTCGTCGTCTCCACGCGGCGGTCCGCGTCCACGGAGGCGGCCGAGGTCGTCGGCGACCACCCGTGCGGCGCGTCGTTCAACGAGCTGCTCCACTACGACAAGTTCCCGTCCGGCTTCCCCAAGTACGCCAAGGGCAGCCACCCGAGCGACTTCCTGGACCTGCCGACGGTGCTGAAACGCGGGCGGCCGAAGAAGGGCCTCGGCCACGACGACTGGCTCGGCGACGCGACGGCCGCGCGGGCCAAGTTCTGCGAATCGCGGCCCGCCGTCGTGCGCGACGCCTGCGGCGACACCTGCGTCGTCGCGTTGAAGCTCCACGTCGACAACTTCGTCGAGGGCGACCGCGACCCCAAGTTCGCGGAGCTCGTGACGGCGCCGGGCGTCGCCGCGGTGCTCCTCGAGCGCGACGCCGCGGCCGCGCGCTGCTCCCTCGACAACGCGCGGGCCCACGGCGACTGGGGCCACACGCCGGACGCCCACGCGGCGGCGAAGGACGCCTGCCGGCCCGACGCGGCGACGCGCGACTACGAGCGCAGGGTCGCCGCGCGCTTCCGCTTCGCGCGCGAGGCGCTCGACCGCGCGGGCCGGCCCCGGCTCGAGCTGCCCTTCG
Organism: Aureococcus anophagefferens; assembly: GCF_000186865.1. Lineage (NCBI taxonomy): Eukaryota > Pelagophyceae > Pelagomonadales > Pelagomonadaceae > Aureococcus > Aureococcus anophagefferens. The sequence continues at coordinate 1,351,447 of NW_008705568.1, read as the reverse complement.
ACGCCTACGTCGCCGACGTCGCCAACGCGTCGGCGCGCATCCTCGCCGCCGCGGGGCTCGCGCTGCCGCCCGAGCCCTGGCGGCGGACCTGCGCGGAGCCGTGGTGCGCGAACGCGTCCTGGCCCGCGTGCGATCGGTGCCTCGGCGGGTAATCGCCGCTTTTTAGAGCACGCGGAGCGGGTCCCTGGCGCTGCCCGTGCCCAGGTCCGGGTTGCAGGCCTTGGAGAAGAGCGCGGGCGTCGGCGAGTCCGGCGCCGCGAGCTTCGAGAGCGCCGCGACGTCGGCCTTGGACAGGGTCCAGTCGAAGGTCGCCGCGCGCTTGCGGAGCCCGGCCGCGCAGGAGCCGTCGCCGTCGCAGGCGCTGACGCCGAGGCCGAAGCGCGTCGTCGGCCGCGCGGACACGGCGACGCCGATCTGCGTGAGCCAGCGCACCGCGACCTCCTCGGGCGATTTGCCGTACTTGGCACCGACGCGCGCGAGGGGGCCGTCCGCGAGGAGGTCGGCGCTCGGCCCCGGTTCCCCCAGCGCGCCGTAGGCGAAGGTCCGGACGCCGCGCGCCTCGCCGTGGGACCGGAGCCCGTGCGCGTCGGCGCCCATGCCCACGTGCAGCATGTAGTAGTTGACCGCGGGCGCGACGTCCGCCGTCGCGAGGAGGCAGTCGAGCTGCGCTTCGCAGAAGTTGACCGTGCCGATGGCCCGCACGGCCCCCCGCCGCCGCGCGTCCTCGAGCACGGCCCACTGGCTCCGCACGACGTCGCAGTTCGGAGAATCGCGGACGAGCCACATGTCCAATGCGTCGACGCCGAGCGCGCGCCGGTCGGCGTCGATCTGCCGGCGGCACAGGTCCGCGGCCGCCGCGGGACTGACGCCCGGGTTCCCCTGCTGCGACTGCACCTTCGTCGTGAGGAAGAGCGAGCCCCGCGGCGCCCGCCGGAGCGCGCGCGCGACGCCGTCGCGCTCGACGCCCGGGTGGAAGTCGACGTGCGAGACGCCGGCGTCGAGCGCCGCGAGCACCGCGCGCTCCGTCGACTCGACGGTGAGCCCGACGGTGTTCAGGGCCAGCGTCGGCATCGCGACGCCGTTGCCCAGGTCCCAGGTCGGCAGCGGCGCGGCGGCGGCGGCGCCGCCGGGCCAGAGCGATGCGGCCGCTGCGCAGCCGCCGCCCTGCAGCACGCGCCGCCGCTCCGCGAGGCCCCGGGCTTGCAAGGCCATCCATGCGAGCACGAGCGGCGCGCGCCGCAGATTGTGCTTTGCCATCCAAGTGCTCCTGGAGTCAGATAGTGCTCTGCCACTCTTGCAACTTCAAAGTGCACTTCAATTCGAGGTCAATTTGGCAGCACCATGTCCCGCGGTCCACGCCGAGTCCTTTTACGCGAGGCGCGAGTTCCACATGCGGATGCAGGCGAGGTTCGAGAAGTGGTCCCCGCCGAGGCCGCCGCCGTCGTCGTCGTCGTCGTCCGCCGTCGTCGCGGACGCGTCGCCCTCGTCGTCGCCGAGCGCGCGCGGCGCGCGCGTGGGCGTGTCGACGAGGCGCGGGTAGTCGGCGTCGACGGCGATGGTCGGCGGCGGCGCGCCGAGCGCCGCGCGCGCCTCGAAGTCGACCGCGCACTTGTCGAGCGCGCGCGCGAGCGCGAGCGCGCGCGACCGCCGCCGCACCGTCGACGCGCGCGTCTGGTCGAGCTTCGCGTGTAAATAAGCGAGGCGCTTCGCGGCCTCGACGGCGACGTCGCGCTGGCGCTGCGCCGCGCGGAGCGCCGCGTGCGCGTCCGCGATGTCCGCGTTCTTCTCGATGGCCGTCGACCTGGGCAGGAAAAGAGAGATTCAAGTTCGCTTCAACGTGGGTGTTCCGCGCGCGCGCGTTCCGGAAAAAGCATCCACGCTTCGAGACCGTTCCAAGAGATGATCGCTCGTCCAAAAATCAGCCGAAACGAGTGGAAAACGGCCGAGATAGGAGCCTTTGAAGTTGGGAATTTCGCTCTCTTTTCCTGCCCTGCCGTCGACTCCGCGCGCGCCTTCTGGCGCGTGATCTTGTCGATGCGCGCGTCGTGCTCGCGCTTCGCGTCGGCGAGCATCTCGCGGACGACGCGCGTGTCCCGGAGCCGCTTCGCGCGGCCCGACTGCGCCGCCAGCAGCTCGACGGCCTCCAAACTCCGCGCCTCCAGGCGCTTGCTCAGCTCCCGGTTGTGCTCCGCGGCGGTGCGCGCCTCGAGCTCGATGTTCTGCTCCGCCGACGCCTTGTAGTCGCTGTCCAGGTCGCGGAGCGTGCGGCGGCTCAGGCCCTCGATCTGCATCCGCATCTCGAACGACGCCTCCTTGACGCGCGCCTCCTCGCCGCCCATGAGGCCGTCCTCCTTCTCGAAGGCGCGCCGCGCGTCGAAGACCTCGTGCCGCAGGCGCTCGTTCGTGCCCACGGCGAGGTCGAGCGCGCCGAGCTCGACCTCGAGCGTCGCGCGCTCCGCGGACAGCTCGTCGATTCTCCCCTCCAAGTCGGAGACCGCCTCCTCGTGCCGCTCCAGCGCCCGCTCGCCGGCGTCGTCCTGCCCGCGCCGCCGCAGCTCCGCCTCCGCCTCCAGCGCCGCCAGGACCTCCATGCGCTCGAGGCGCGCCTTGCCGAGCGCCTCGCGCCGGGCGACGCCGGCCTCGTACTCCGCGGTCACCTCCTCGAGGCGCGCCTTGAGCGTCGCGCCCACCGTGTCCTGGCCCCCGGGCGTCGACGACCGCGACTTGCGGCCCTTCTTCTTCTTCTTCGGCGGCATGGCGGTGGCGCGCAGGGGGGGCTGGAGGGGTGCCCAACGCTGGGCTGCGGCTGCACCGTCGCCATACGCGGTGCAACGCCGACCTAAAATTTGGTCAGCAAAGGCTGGGCGCGAGGCTCGCACTGCTGCGCTCGCACCGCGCCGCTTCTCTCGACGCTCCTTGCATGGCTGGCGACTTTTACGGCCTTCCCCTCGCTCGAGCCAAGGAGCCGGCGCCGCCGCCGGTGCCGACGAGCCTCGTCATGGAGTTCCCGCAGCGCCTGCTCGGGAAGCGCGTCGCCATCTTCGTCGACTACGCCTTCGAGGACCTCGAGGTCACGTTCCCGAAGCTGCGCCTCGAGGAGGAGGGCGCCGAGGTGCTCGTCGTCGGCGCGCACCCGGCCGGCACGAAGTACACGGGCAAGTACGGCTACCCCGTCAAGTCGCACGTCGCGATCGACGACCTCGACGTCGCCGCGCTCGACGGCCTCGTGCTGCCCGGCGGCTTCGCGCCGGACTACATGCGGCGGAGCGCGGGCATGCTCCGGGCCGTCGTCGCCTGCGTCGAGGCGGGCAAGTGCGTCGCGGCGATCTGCCTCCGCGCGCCACTCCGACGGGCGACCCCGTGGCCAAGGGCCGGCGCTGCACGGCCTTCGCGGCCATCAAGGACGACGTCGTCAACGCCGGCGCGACCTTCGTCGACGCGGCCGTCGTCGTCGACGGCCCGCTCGTGTCGAGCCGCACGCCCGCGGACCTCGTCGACTTCTGCCACGCGATCATCGCGCACGTCGCGTCGCGGCCCTAGCGGGGAGTTAGGCGGGGGGGCGGCTAGTACTTGCGCTTGGCGAGGGAGTAGAGGAGCGCGCCGGCGATGGCGACGCCGGACCCGAGGCAGCCGAGCGGCGTGATGGGCGTCTGGAAGACGACGACGGACGCGAGGATGATGACGACGCGCTTCACCGTGTTCGTCACGGCGTGCGTGAGCGGGCCGACCTCGGAGAGCGCGAGGAAGGCGACCTCGTTGTAGAGGTAGTAGAGGAAGCCGCTCGCGCCGAGGAGGCCCCAGAGCTCGAGCGCCGAGTGGCCGTCCGCGCGCGCGGCGGCCCAGGCCGCCGCGACGGTCCCCGGGCCCTCGACGGCGAGGGACGCGGGCAGGATCATGAGGAAGCCGAGGATCGTCAGCACGGCGAACATGTTCGCCGGCGTGAGGTTCTTGCCGAGGGGCTTGCCGTCGAGGACCTTCTTCGAGAAGATGGCCTTGGACGCGGACGTCACCGCGGACAGCGTGCCGGCGACGAAGCCCACGGTCGTGAAGGACAGCTCCTTGAGCGACGCGAGGCCGACGCCGCCGATGATGGGCACGAGCGTCGCGAGCACCGGCAGCGGGAGCACCTCGCGGAAGACGACCGCGGAGATGAGCGCGGACCAGACGGGCTCCGTCGCCTTGAGGATGTGCGTGAAGGAGATCGCGCCGGCGCCGAAGGAGATGACGCCGGCGACGTGCGTGCACGCGAGGAAGAACGCGGACGGGCAGAGCGTCCGCACGTTCGCCGCGGAGAGCGACGGCGCCTTCCGGAGGCCGCTCGCCCAGAGCAGGCCCACGTAGGGCAGGCCGAAGAAGAGCTCGATGGTCGCCGACGTCCAGGGGATGGGGAGGGCGTTGAGGACCATCTTGTTGCCGATGTTGTAGCCCGTGTTGAGCGCGTACCACAAAGTGAAGAGCGCGAAGAGGCGGAGCGTCTTTTTTTCCTTCGCCGGCGCCGTCGGGCTGCAGTACTCGGGCGACTTCGGGTCCCAGGGGTCGCAGGAGCCCGGCTCGCGGCCCACGTCCGCCGCCGAGGCGCTCGACAGGTAGGGCGTGAGCCTCAGCCCAAAGTCCGCGTAGCTCACGACGCCGTCGCCGCAGGCGTCGCGCCACTCGGCGACGGTCGCACGCCGCGCCACGGTCGACAGGCGTCGCGCCGGTGCTGTGAAGGCATTGGCTGCAGTGAGCAGCGCCGCGCTGCACAGGATGGTTCGCATTGTGCTCATTTTGTTCAAGAGCGTCACTGTTGTCGAAGTTCGAGGTTCAGCACGTCACCCACAACCCCGAATCTGCGTGATCAACCTTCGATGAAACCATTGGATGAAACTCCAATAAGAAGCGCAGACGATGGCGCGCCGGGGGCGGTTCCAGCCGCTCGGCGCGCTCCTCTGGTTCGCCGCCGGCGCCGCGGCCCAGACCTGCGCGAGCGTCGCGTTCGCCGAGCGCGTCGTCACCGACTCGGCGGACTACGCCCATGCCGTCTTCGCCATCGACGTCGACGGCGACGGCGACGTCGACGTGCTGTCGGCGTCTACCAACGACGACACGGTCGCGTGGTACGACAACGACGGCTCCCAGTCCTTCGCCGAGCGCGTCATCACCGACTCGGCGGACAACGCCGGCTCCGTCTTCGCGATCGACGTCGACGGCGACGGCGACGTCGACGCGCTGTCGGCGTCCTACAGCGACGACACCGTCGCGTGGTACGAGAACGACGGCTCCCAGTCCTTCACGGAGCGCGTCATCACGAACTCGGCGGACGGCGCCCGCTCCGTCTACGCCGTCGACGTCGACGGCGACGGCGACGTCGACGCGCTGTCGGCGACGTACGTCGGCGACGACGTCGAGTGGTACGAGAGCGGCCCGGCGGAGGCGTGCTCGTGCGCCGTGACGCTCGGCGGCGCCGACTGCAACAGCCTCGCCCAGGTCCAGACCTACTGCGACGGGACCGTGGACGGCTCGTACTGGTGCCTCGACGACCCGAGCTCGGCCGGCGTCGCCGCTTACGGGAGCGGCGGGAGCTGGGACTGCGCGACGCTCGAGCTCGCGTGCGTCGCGCACGACGACGCGTACGACAGCGGGGCGACCTTCTACGGCGGCTCCGAGGACTGCGGCGCCTCCTCCGTCTTCGCGGCGCACGTCATCAGCGCCGCCGCCGACGCCGCCCACTCCGTCTTCGCGATCGACGTCGACGGCGACGGCGACGTCGACGCGCTCTCGGCGTCCGGGGTCGACGACACGGTCGCCTGGTACGAGAACGACGGGTCCCAGTCCTTCACGCAGCGCATCATCACGGCACTCGCGGACTTCGCCCGCTCCGTCTTCGCGCTCGACGTCGACGGCGACGGCGACGTCGACGCGCTCTCGGCGTCCCAGCTCGACGACACGGTCGCGTGGTACGAGAACGACGGGACCGAGTCCTTCACCGAGCGCGTCATCACAAACTCGGCGGACGCCGCCTACTCCGTCTTCGCGCTCGACGTCGACGGCGACGGCGACGTCGACGCGCTGTCGGCGTCGGGCGACGACGACACGGTCGCGTGGTACGAGAACGACGGCTCCCAGTCCTTCACCGAACACATCATCACGACGCTGGCAAATGGCGCCAAATCCGTCTTCGCGCTCGACGTCGACGGCGACGGCGACGTCGACGCGCTGTCGGCGTCGGGCGACGACGACACGGTCGCGTGGTACGAGAACGACTGCGGCACGCACGCGCCGACGGCGACGCCGACGCCGCGGCCGACGGCCAACTGCGCGAGCGTCTCGTTCACGAAGACCGTCATAACGACGCTGGCGGACGTCGTGAGACAAGTCTTCGCGTTCGACGTCGACGGCGACGGCGACGTCGACGTGCTGTCGGCGTCCCGCGACGACGACACCGTCGCGTGGTACGAGAACGACGGGTCCGAGTCCTTCACGAAGCGCGTCATCACGAACTCGGCGGATGGCGCCTTCTCCGTCTTCGCGATCGACGTCGACGGCGACGGCGACGTCGACGTGCTGTCGGCGTCCTCCTACGACGACACGGTCAGGTGGCACGAGAACGACGGATCGCAAGCGTTCGCGGCGCGCGTCATCAAGAACGCGGCGGACGGCGTCCGCTGCGTCTTCGCGATCGACGTCGACGGCGACGGCGACGTCGACGCGCTCGCGGCAGTGCAGTATGACGACACGGTCGCGTGGTACCAGAACGACGGGTCCGAGTCCTTCACCGCGCGCGTGATCACGGACTCGGCGGACGCCACCATCTGGGTCTTCGCCATCGACGTCGACGGCGACGGCGACACGGACGCGCTTTCCGCGATCTGGGACGACGACACGGTCGCGTGGTACGAGAACGACGGGTCCCAGTCCTTCACGCAGCGCGTCATCACGAACACGGCGGACGGCGCCGTCTCCGTCTACGCGATGGACGTCGACGGCGACGGCGACGTCGACGCGCTGTCGGCGTCCGCCTTGGACGATACTGTCGCGTGGTACGAGAACGACGGGTCCGAGGCTTTCACCGAGCGCGTCATCACGAACTCGGCGGACTACGCCTACTCCGTCTTCGCGATCGACGTCGACGGCAACGGCGGCGTCGACGCGCTGTCGGCGTCCTACTTCGACAACACGGTCGCCTGGTACGAGAACGACGGGTCCGAGTCCTTCACTGAGCGTGAGATCACGAACTCGGCGGACGGTGCCATCGCCGTCTACGCCATCGACGTCGACGGCGACGGCGACGTCGACGCGCTGTCGGCGTCCATCGACGACGACACGGTCGCGTGGTACGAGAACGACTGCGGCACGCACGCGCCGACGGCGACGCCGACGCCGCGGCCGACGGCCAACTGCGCGAGCGTCTCGTTCTCCGGGCGCGTCATCACGAACTCGGCGGACGGCACCATCTCAGTCTTCGCGATCGACGTCGACGGCGACGGCGACGCGGACGCGCTGTCGGCCTCCGGCCTCGACGACACGGTCGCGTGGTACGAGAACGACGGGTCCGAGTCCTTCACGGAGTACGTCGTCGGCACACCCGACAACGCCCTCTCCGTCTTCGCGATCGATCTCGACGGCGACGGCGACGTCGACGCGCTCTCGGCGTCCTACAACGACGACACGGTCGCGTGGTACGAGAACGACGGCTCCCAGTCCTTCACGCAGCGTGTCATTACAAACTCGGCGGACGGCGCCTACTCCGTCTTCGCGATCGACGTCGACGGCGACGGCGACGCGGACGCGCTGTCGGCCTCCGGCCTCGACGACACGGTCGCGTGGTACGAGAACGACGGGTCCGAGTCCTTCACGGAGTACGTCGTCGGCACACCCGACAACGCCCTCTCCGTCTTCGCGATCGATCTCGACGGTGACGGCGACGTCGACGCGCTGTCGGCGTCCTACAACGACGACACGGTCGCGTGGTACGAGAACGGCGGCTCCCAGTCCTTCACGCAGCGTGTCATTACAAACTCGGCGGACGGCGCCTACTCCGTCTTCGCGATCGACGTCGACGGCGACGGCGACGTCGACGCGCTCTCGGCCTCCGGCCTCGACGACACCGTCGCGTGGTACGAGAACGACGGGTCCCAGTCTTTCACCGAGCGCATCATCACGACGCTCGCCGACTACGCCCTCTCCGTCCTCGCGATCGACGTCGACGGCGACGGCGACGTCGACGCGCTCTCGGCGTCCATCGGCGACGACACGGTCGCGTGGTACGAGAACGACGGCTCGCAGTCTTTCACGGAGCGCGTCATCGCCGACTCGGCGGACGGTGCCCGCTCCGTCTACGCCATCGACGTCGACGGCGACGGCGACATCGACGCACTCTCGGCGTCCTACAACGACGACACGGTCGCGTGGTACGAGAACGACTGCGCGACGGCGCCGCCGAGCGCGCGGCCGACGATGGCGCTCTGCGGCGAGGTCGCCTTCGCCGAGCACCTCGTCGACGACGCGTGCGACAATTCCGCGTTCGCGTTCGCCGCCGGGGCCGACGAGGGGTGATTCGACGCGAGCGCTCCGCGCGCGTTCGTTCCGGAGCGAGCGCCCGCGCGTCGAGAGACGATCGCTCGTCCACAACCGGGCCGAACCGAGTGGGAACCGACGGAGGCGCGGGCCTCGGACGTCGGGCGCACCCGTCGGCCGCCAGGTTCGCGTTCGACGCGGACGGCGACGGCGACGTCGACTTCGTCGTCGCTGAGCAGAGCGACGACGTCATCGCCTGGTGGGAGAACGACGGCGCCGAGTCCTTCACGGAGCGCGTCGTCGTCGACGCGGGCGTCGCCAAGCCCGCGTCCATCTGGGCCGCCGACGTCGACGGCGACGGCGACTGGGACCTCGTCTACGGAGCGACGAACGGCGACGAGGTCGCCTGGTGCGCCAACGACGGCCAGCTGAGCTTCGCCTGCGGCCGGGCCATCGACGGCGCCGCGGCGGGCGTGAAGCAGATCTACGCCGTCGACGTCGACGGCGACGGCGACGTCGACGCGCTCGCCGCGAACATGGACGACGACGCCGTCGCCTGGTACGCGAACGACGCCGAGGCCTTCTCCAAGGCCGTCGTCGAGGCGGCGGCCGACGGCGTCTACGCCGTCTTCGCCGTCGACGTCGACGGCGACGGCGACGTCGACGTGCTGTCGGCGTCCACCGACGACGACACGGTCGCGTGGTACGAGAACGACGGGGCCCAGTCCTTCGCGGAGCGCGTCGTCACGACGCTCTGCGGCGGCGCGCGCTTCGTCCGCGGCCGCGCCCCGGGGCTCGAGGGATCCTCGGCCGGGGGGGGGAACGCGCCGCGCGCCGCAGGTCTACGGCCGCGACCAGGACGGCGACGGCGACGTGGACGTGCTCTCCGCGTGCATGCAGGGCGACACGGCGTCCTGGTACGAGAACGACGGCGGCGCGCCCGTCGGCCTCGCGGAGCGGGTCATCGACGCGCACGCGCCGGGCGCGCGGTTCCTCTTCCCCGCGGACTTCGACGGCGACGGCGACGTCGACGTCGCGCTCGGGGCAGCACAAGAGAGCGAAATTCCCAACTTCAAAGGCTCATATCTCGGCCGTTTTCCACTCGTTTCGGCTGATTTTTGGACGAGCGATCATCTCTCGGAACGGTCTCGAAGCGTGGATGTGTTTTTCGTTACGCGCGCGCGCGGAACACTCACGTTGAAGCGACGTTGAATCACCCTTGTGCTGCCCAGGTCGCGCTCGCGCTCTACACCGACGACGCGGTCGCCTGGTACGAGAACGACGGCGCCATGTCCTTCGCCGAGCACGTCGTCGCCGACGGCAAGGACGGGCCCGCGTTCGTCTTTGGCGAGGACGTCGACGGCGACGGCGACGTCGACGTCCTCACCGCGGCGTCGAAGGACGACACGCTGCTCTGGTACGAGAACGTCTGCGCGCCCTGGTCCAAGTACCCGACGGCCGCGCCGAGCCTCTCGCCGACGGCGACGCGGCGGCCGTCGACGGCCGCGCCGACGACGCCCGCGCCGTCGACGGCGCCGACGCCCCGGCCCACGCCGCTCCCGACGCCCGCGCCGACGCCCGCGCGCGCCCCGCGCCTTCGGACGCGGACTGCTTTCGGTGACCGGCGCGCCCAGGTCCCGACGCCGGTCCCGACGCCGGCTCCGACGCCGCAGCCGACGCCGCAGCCGACGCCGCAGCCGACGCCGCTGCCGACGCCGCTGCCGACGCCCCACCCGTCGCCGAGTCCCTCGCTGCCGCCTTCGGGGGCACCCACGAGCTCGCCGTCGTACTTTCCGACGCCGGCGCCGTCCGAGGAGCCCACCGACGCGCCGCGAGCTCCGGCGTCCCGCGCCCGGGCAGGCCAACGCATCCCGTCTCTCTAGGTTGCCGCAGCCGACGATCGTCCCGAGGAGTCCCGCGCCGTCCTACGCGCCGACGTCGCCGCCGTCGGCCGAGCCGGTTCCGCTTCCCACCGTCCAACCGCTGCCCGCGCCGTCGGCGGCGCCTTCCTCGATTCCGTCAGCAACGCCGAGCGGCGCGCCGTCGAGCGCGCCCAGCGCGCAGCCATTCAGCGCTCCTACGGAAACGCCAACGACAGCAGCACCCAGCGCGTGTCCCTCGGCCGCGCCGACTTCGCCTCCGTCGGCGGGGCCGTCGAGCGCGCCGTCGGGGGCGCCCAGTCCGGCGCCCTCGGAGACGCCTACGACGGCGGCACCGAGCGGGATCCCTTCGAGCGCGCCTTCTGGTTGTCCCACCACGCTCCCCAGCTCGCGTCCGTCCGCGCACCCAACCGGTGCGCCGTCTCCACCGCCTTCGGCGACTCCCTCCGCGACACCTTCGGCCCACCCAACGCCCGCGCCGTCCTCGTCCCCGAGCTCCCCGCCCTCCGGCGCGCCGAGCCCGCATCCGTCGAGCAGCCCCAGCGCCCTGCCCTCCAGCGCGCCGACCGCGACCTTCATCCAGATCGAGAGCATCGGCACGGGCTGGACGTGCGTCGCGGGCCTCGCATGCGAGACGACGTGGACGTACCGCGGCAGCGCCGACGCCTGCGCGACGGTCCAGGTGACGGTCGCGCTGCGCGACGGCGAAGTCGTCGCGACGCAGACGGGCGTGGCCAACGACGGCGACAGCGAGGTCAACGTCGCGGACGCGGCGCAGGTCGACGATTACACGCTCGATGTCGTCTGCGAGGACGCTCCGGAAGTCGGCGATTCCGCGGACTTTGAGGTGAGCCACACGCCGGCGCCGACGCGCTCGCCGACGACCGCCGAGCCCAGCGGTGCTCCGTCGTCGAGTCCGTCGGCGAGTCCGTCTGCGTGTCCGACGGCCGAGCCGAAAGCGGCTCCCACAAGCTATCCTAGCTTGTTCCCGTCGCCGGGTCCTACCCGCATACCCGCATCGGTGAGCGTAGCGCATCTCACTGACGCAGCGTTGACTCATTTCGGTAGGTTCCCACGCACGCCCCGACGGCCGCGCCGAGCTTCCTGCCGACGAATACGCCGAGTGCGAGTCCCAGCGCGAGTCCCAGTGGGACGCCGACTGGATCTCCCACGAGCGCTCCGTCGTCGAGTCCGAGCGCCAGTCCTACCCGGATGCCGACTGGATCTCCCACGCCTATTCCCGCGTCGGCGCGGACCGGCGTCTCGCGCAAAATTCATTCGAGAGGCATCCTATTCTTACCGCGGCTCCCCTTGCAGGTCCCGACACACGCTCCCACGCCGAGCCGCAGCTTCGCGCCGTCGTCGACGCCGTCCGCGTCGCCCACCCCCACTCCGAGCCCGTCGGCGCTTCCGTCGGCATCTCCGACCGGGTTTCCCACGCCGCTCCCCTCCATCCAGCCGACCCCCGTACCCTCGTTCATCTCCTGCGACCCGGACGGCAACAGCCAGGCGCGCTTCCCGGTGCGCGTCACCTACGAGAACAACAAGCTCGGTCGGAGTACGGAC
>NW_008705568.1:1337379-1339455 GCF_000186865.1 Aureococcus anophagefferens | reverse complement strand
CATCCTCGCGTCTGGCGCGCCGGCCAGCGCGGGTCTCCGCCCGACGCTTGCTACTGTCGGTGGTTCCGGTGCGGGAGGCCCGCGGCGGGAGGCCTGAGAGATCTCGTTCGAACCCGCGCCGGGGCCCCGCGCCCACCGGCCCTCGACCCGCGGCGTGCCTCCTCCCGAGCATGCTTCGGAGGCTCGAGCCGCCGCCGCGGTGCGGGGGCGAGGAGGTGCGGGGTCACCGCGGCGAAGCGCGGAAATACCCGGCGATTCAGCGAGAGTCTACACAGCAGCGGTTCCGGAAAAGCCCTTGGCCACGAGCGAGCACCGATCACTCACAGCCCTCGTGCGTCCTCCGTGGGCTCGCTCCAGGGAACCAGCGCTTGCGACTCGAATTGGACGCCGGAATCGACCGTCGGAGGGCGGATCGCCCGACGAGAATGAAATCGAGTGCCCGACAACTCGAAGCCCGCCGCGGACGCCTCCTCCGACGAACGGTTGACTGTTCCACAGTCTTCACGCGTCTGTGGCTGCTCTGGATCTTCACGGACATACCGTGCGACTGACGAGAACGGCCGGCTCGCGGAACGCTCGACGCGGTGACGACTGGCGTGCAAGTGATCCTCCGCAGGACGACATGCCAGTTCGGAACCTCGCGCGGGCCGCCCGCGGCGTCGTGGAGACGCTCGTCGAGTACGACGGTGTGAAGTCGAAATCGACGACCGCGGGGCCGTCGGACGTGCCTCGGTCGCGAGGATCTCGGACGGTCCGCGAGTCGAAGAGATGTCCCCCCGGTGTGGGTCGGCGGGCCCGGGCGCTTCGGCACGCTCGTGAGACACCGGACGGAGCGACGGTGACATTTTGGCCTCGTTCCACGTCCGGGACAAGAACTGCAACATAAAAGATCACAAAGATCATGCATTTGCCACAAATTCGAGCGAGTCCTTCAAAAGTTGCGCTCAGCAAACGCAGCAAACGCGACGACTGAAAGGTGCGGTTCCCGGGGTCCGCGCGCGTCGCGTACGCCCTCCCGACCCCCCCTGACCCTTTTCCGACCCTTCCACGCCCCCACATCGCGAGGGGTCACCCTGGGTCACTGTGGTGAAACATTTCGCTTTTAGGCGCCGAGGAGCAAAAAGCGAGGGCGAGCGCCGATCATCATGATGTGCCGCGTGCTCGCGATGACGGTGGCGACGGCGGCGGCGCTCACGAACGGCACGGTCTTCGGCCTCCCCTACGCCGCGCGCCGCGGCGGGTCGGGCGTCGGCACGGCCGACGGCACGGAGCCGAACGTGACGTGCGACGTGGACTTCGACGTGGACGAGGACATGTACCCGTCGAGAGCGTCCTCGGACATCTTCTACGACGCCTTCGGCGAGGGGGGGACGCACGTCGAGTTCGGCTGGTCGCTCTACGACGCGCTCTACGACGAAGTGTTCAACGGCACGTCGGGCTACGGCACGCTGCGCGACGACTTCGCGTTCAACGGCACGTCGGGCTACGACACGATGCCCAACCCCGTCGACTACGAGTCCTTCAACGTTACGCCGGGCTACTTCCAGACCCCCCCCGAGGACCTCATCCACGTCCGCGGCATTATCGTCGGCGACGACGGCGACGCCGTCGACGGATTCCTCTACGCGGGCGGCGGCGGCGGCGACCAGGGCGGCCCCGGCGGCGGCGGGGGTGGAGGCGGCGGTCCCACCGCGGCGAGGCTCGACGGCTACCTTCGGGTGGGGGCCTCCCTCTACAAGATTGAGGACTACGCGAAGCTCAAGTCGCAGGAGTTCTACCTACCCCTACCTACCTACCGCAAGTACATCCGCGACATCAACGAGGCGACGTGGCGGTCGCTCAAGGTCGACGAGGGCCGCGGCGACGAGGGCGACACGCTCTTGCCGGCGGCAGCGCCCTCGGCCGCGGCCGCGACGTCCGCGGCGCCCTCGGCTGCGACGCCGAAGCCGAAGCCGAAGCCGAAGCGCCGAGGCTGGTTCTTCGGCCGGCTCAGGGCGACGAAGGCGAAGAAGAAGAATGTCGGCGCGCCGAACCGCGTCGAGGACGCGACGGGCCTCGAGGGCGAGGGCGACGTCG
>NW_008705568.1:1303512-1337167 GCF_000186865.1 Aureococcus anophagefferens | reverse complement strand
TTTCGTGGCCAACGGCCACGTCTACGGCAGCTCCGCCAACTTCGCGCTGGACCGCAAGAAGATAAAGTGCAACAGCGACATCGACGTCCACGTGTACGGTCGACCTCTAGACAAAGCCGCCGCGTCGGTCCAGCGCGTCTTCAAGGACGCGGGCCTCGATGTGCGCACGAAGTACTACAACTCCAAGCTCTACACGCTCGTCGTAAAGATCGGCGGCCGCGACTTCGAGGTCGGCGTGGCCCACGAGCCCGCGTTCCGCCACGAGTTGAGCCGTTGGCTGGACGGGGACTGTACGCAGCTCACTTTGGTTCAGAAAAGGCTTGTCTTTTCGTGGGTCCCCGACGTCGAGCGCCACGCCATGGAGGTGGGCGACCTCGCACCGGCGCTGGACCGGATCTCCCAGGGCACGACCACGGTCGTCGTCTCGGAGGCCCAGCTCGAGAAGCCCCGGAACCGACGCGCGGTCCTCAACCGAGTCTGCCGGAAGCGCGACCAAGGCCTGACTGTCGTGTGGGGACGCCAGCTGTCAAGGGGGGCCGTTGACGGCATGGAGGAATACCTCATCAAGCACACGATGGTGCCCTGCCCGGGCGCCGGGCCGCGTCGACGTCAACACGACTTCACCGTGGGCGCATTCGAGCGGTCTCGACGCGAATCTTTCGTCCTCCGTCGAGGACTCGTCGGGGTGGAAGATCGCTCGTCGAAAAATTCGTCAAATCGACTTCGATTCGACCGAGCTGGAGAATCTTCGACCGCGACGTCGCGGCTCACTGGTTGATTCCCGCACAGGCGCCGGGCGCATGGGCTTCTTCGGGAACTGGAAGACGATGATGGAGAACCTCGTCATGTCCGAGGTCGCCGACGAGTGCGACCGGTCCGGCGCTCCCGTCCGGCTCGTCCCTCGCTGGTTCGACGAGGACGATGTCGTGGACGCGGTGCTGGTCCACGAGGACGACTTCGAGGCGGCGACGATCGTCAGCCGCGTGCCCGCCATCGGGTTCGACGGCGCCGCCCTTGGAGTACAGTTCAAGACGCAGCGGTGCTTCTGGAGCGGCGCCAGGGTGCTTTCGCTGTACCCGAGTGACGTCGAGGCCTACGCGCACGTCCCGTACGTACGCTACGACTACGAGCTCGACCGTTTCCTCTTCTTCAGCACGGGCCAGGAGCTCCTCGACCGCATGACGCCAACTGGGCACGCTCAGCAGCGGCCTGATATCGAGGACGGCCCCTGGTACATCAGTACGATGCCCGCGTCCGTCGCGATCGTCGTCGACCCGAACCACGACGAGGGCAAGGCACTCTGGGACGCCGAGGGCATCACGAAGGAGCAGCTCGTGGCCAAGCTCGCGGCGCTCTGGGTCGACGGGGAGACCACGAAGACGTGCTACGAGGACATGATGACGTCAAACGAGGCTGGAAACTTCCGCGCTTTCCAGCAAGTCACCGACATTGCCATCAAGATCACGGATTTCCCATGCCAGATCATCGACGCGTTCATCCTGGTCGACGACCTAGAAGTGAAGATGCAAGAAAAATCTACCAACGCACCCCGTGGTGATCGGCTCGCGTTCCCCATGCGCAAGCACTACGACGAGCAAAGCTTCGACGTGTTCCTGCTCAACGTCCGCGTCGAGGGTCGCGTCGTTGGGTTTTGCTTGCTGCCGACTTCGATGCTTTGGAAGCACCGATACTTTCCAGGGCAAGAGAAGCTTCGATGCCCGTACACGGGCGAGGTCTTCCAGAACCCCCGTATGCGTACTATCAAGCTCGCGTCCGTCCCCGGGCTGGAGCTGCCTGGGTTAAAAACGGTCCTCGGCCAAGATCACCAATTATTCGAATTCATGATGGAGATCAAGAATAAAGGGTATTACGTACCGGTCAAAGAAGACGGCGAGGGCTACTTACAATTGGGAGACGAAGCGAAGCAACATGTTGCAAAGATCCTACGTGAATCGACGCGGCCGTGGGACAAGTCCTACGTCGTCGGCGGCTACGAGGACGCCTCCATCTCACCGCAGATGCTCTTCGAGTCCCACGTCGACCACCCTCGCTATGCCTACGTGACGGGCGGGACGTCGGCGCGCTACGTCGGTACGTCGAATAACCACAAGGCTCGCAGCCACGTGTCGACGTACGACGGCCGCGACTTCGGTTTGGGGCCGGGCTGGACGATCGAAGTCGTTAGACGCGACGACATCGTTAAACGCGATGTGAAGAACGCAAAAGACGTGGTGTATCACTTCTACCCACCGGCCTACTATCTCTTCGGCTCCGCGTTTCCCGGGACCTTCGTCGACGCCATCAAGAACACCTCGCCGAAGGCCACAAACTCGTTTTTACGTTACACGAAGTCGCCGCTAGTCGCCCTCTCGCTCGCGGAGCGCGTCGCCAGCGCGCTCCAAGACGCCCGGACCGACGACCAAAGCGCCATCGACAAGCTGGTCGCGGACGCGGCTCTTGCCGCAATCATCGAGTCGAGGAAGGATGGCGTCGAGTCGACGTTCGTCAAGCGCATCCTCGAGAGCGGCTTCTTCGTGGGCACGCCCCCGCTGATTCCCGAGCCGGCGCCCGAGCCTGTGGAGACGCCGCGCCGCCGCCGAGGCGCGTCGCCGCCACCGAAAGCACGGCCGCCGAAGCGAACGAAGACGGAGCCGCCGCCGCCCCTGGAGTACACCGATTTCCGCCGGCGCGGCACCGGCAAAAGACGCGGCTCGTGAAGTCGCGACACGCGAAGCCGCGCCTCGAAGAGCGTCGCGATCCAGACCGTTGCTTCTCCGAGTCGAAGCGTCGCTCCCGGACATCGACGCGCCGCATCCATGGGCCACCTGTTAGCATCCCTGGGCCACTAGTTCAAGCTATAACTAGTCTAGACTCGCGAGCCGCGATGGCCGAGGCCGGAACGCTGCTCCGAGAGTCCGGACCGCGGCTCCGGCTCCGAACGTGCTGCTCCGGAGCCATCCACGGGCAACCGACGGAGCGGTCGGCGGGGACCGACGACGTTGCGCGATCGCCGAGGCCCACGGCTGCGGGGCGCGGCCCGGAGCCGTCGGCGGGTGACGAGCCTAGACGGCGGCGACAACGCGACGACGGCAGCGGCGGACGCGGCTCCCTCGCTCGGGATTTCTTCTCCTTTTGTTTTTAATGTAATGACACGCGACCTCACTCCCGCCGGAAGCACGCGCAGTCATGACCCTCGATATCGTAGGCGCGCCCTCTTACGCGCCGACGTCATCGCCATCTTACACGCCGACAACAAACCCGTCGAGCAAACCGTCCTACGCGCCGACGTCGCCGCCGTCGGCCGAGCCGGTGCCGCTTCCCACCGTCCAACCGCTGCCCGCGCCGTCGGCGGCGCCGTCGTCGATTCCGTCAGCAACGCCGAGCGGCGCGCCGTCGAGCGCGCCCAGCGCGCAGCCATTCAGCGCTCCTACGGAAACGCCAACGACGGCAGCACCCAGCGCCTGTCCCTCGGCCGCGCCGACTTCGCCCCCGTCCGCCGCGCCGATGCCCGAGCCGTCCGCCACGCCCAGCTCGGCGCCCACGGAGACGCCTACGACGGCGGCACCGAGCGGAATCCCTTCGAGCGCGCCTTCTGGTTGTCCCACCACGCTCCCCAGCTCGCGTCCATCCGCGCACCCAACCGGTGCGCCGTCTCTACCGCCTTCGGCGACTCCCTCCGCGACGCCTTCGGCCCACCCGATGCCCGCGCCGTCCTCGCCACCGAGCGCGACGCCCTCCGCGACGCCCTCGGCCCACCCGATGCCCGCGCCGTCCTCGTCCCCCAGCTCGACGCCCTCCGGCGCGCCGAGCCCGCATCCGTCGAGCAGCCCCAGCGCCCTGCCCTCCAGCGCGCCGACCGCGACCTTCATCCAGATCGAGAGCATCGGCACGGGCTGGACGTGCGTCGCGGGCCTCGCGTGCGAGACGACGTGGACGTACCGCGGCAGCGCCGACGCCTGCGCGACGGTTCAGGTGACGGTCGCGCTGCGCGACGGCGACGTCGTCGCGACGCAGACGGGCGTGGCCAACGACGGCGACAGCGAGGTCAACGTCGCGGACGCGGCGCAGGTCGACGATTACACGCTCGATGTCGTCTGCGAGAACGCTCCGGAAGTCGGCGATTCCGCGGACTTTGAGGTGAGCCACACGCCGGCGCCGACGCGCTCGCCGACGACCGCCGAGCCCAGCGGTGCTCCGTCGTCGAGTCCGTCGGCGAGTCCGTCTGCGTGTCCGACGGCCGAGCCGAAAGCGGCTCCCACAAGCTATCCTAGCTTGTTCCCGTCGCCGGGTCCTACCCGCATACCCGCATCGGTGAGCGTAGCGCATCTCACTGACGCAGCGTTGACTCATTTCGGTAGGTTCCCACGCACGCCCCGACGGCCGCGCCGAGCTTCCTGCCGACGAATACGCCGAGTGCGAGTCCGTCTGGTCTGGCCCGAGAGTCCGAACAAAACGTGTGTCTTTGCGTCGAAGTTCCGCAGGATATCCCGAGGAGTGGCGATGCCCTACTGTTGCTGCGGCGGCACGACGTCGACCAGGGCTTCGACGGCCGCCCCGCGTCCGCTTTTTGATTCGCAGACTTCGTACTTCGGACTTCAAACTGGCTCCATACGTCGTCCGAGCGACTTCGCCGTTCGTTTTTGGACGAGCGCGACGGCAGCGGATACGGACGGCCCGCGCGCTTCCGGCCGGCAATCCAACGCGTCCTCGCGTCTGGAGCGCCGGCCAGCGCGGGTCTCCGCCCGACGCTTGCTACTGTCGGCGCAGCGCGGAAACACCCGGCGATTCAGCGAGAGTCTACACAGCAGCGGTTCCGGACACGCCCTTGACCACGAGCGAGCACCGATCACTCAAAGCCCTTGTGCGTCCTCCGTGGGCACGCTCGAGAGAACCAGCGCTTGCGACTCGAAATGGACGCCGGAATCGATCGTTGGAGAGCGGATCGCCCGACTTCACCCCGAGAGTCGAATCAAGGGCCACTTCAACCTTGTGTACACGACTAATCGAGCACGATTTTGACGGGCAGTTGACCGTGCCACCTTCAGGTCGTGACCGAGGCGCGCCGTGGTGCGCCGTGGCGCTGCACCACCGACGGGGGCCGTCGCTGCGGGTGGCTCGCCCCTGCGCGGCGGCGCTCCCGAGCGGGGCCGTCGCCGCGAGGGCTCGCCCTGCGCGCGGTGGCTCTTCCCGTCGAGAGCGCCATCGTTCCTTTTGGGTCCGTCTTCAACGGTTTGATGGCTGCTCTGGAGCTTCACGGACACGCCGTACGACTTCGAGCGTCGCGGACGGCCGGCGCGCGGACCGCTCGACGGGGCAACAACTGGCGTGCAAATGATCCTCCGCAGGACGACATGACTAATCGAAGCCCCCGAGGGCGCCCTGCGCCGCGCTGTCATCGACACCTCCGCGAGGCCACGCGCAACTCCTACGGCTGCGAGTGCCGCGCGTCGCGTCGTCGCCGAACATCGAAGCCGGGGGGGCTCGGGTCCCCCGGGGCCTCGGAGGGGTCCCTACTGTACCTCCGGATGGCGTTTATCATCGCGACCCGCGGCATGTGGCGCCCGAAGAGGCCGCGGGTCGCCCGTGACCCGACTCCGCCCCTTGGTGACCCGGACAGCTGGCGGGCCTCGACCTCGGGCTGAGGTCCCCCGAAGCTCCCCGCCGGGTCCACGATACTTCCCCGGGCGGCGCCGAATGCGACTTGTGCCCCCCTGCTCCTCAAATCGCCGATTTGCCTTTTTTTTATCAAAGAGTTGGCGCCCAGAGTTGCGATCCCTCCAAATATGCCCCGCCGCATCAAAAAGGTCAGTTCTTTTTCGCCTCCGCCTTCGCGCATGTGCATCCCACACGCCCCTCGCGCGCGCCGAGCGAAATTTGGTGCTCTGAGCCTCCTCCAAAGCCCCCCCTCGGGCACTCTGAAAGTGCGAAATTTCGTGCGCTTTTTTAGGTACGCCAAGCGCCGATGGCCACGGTCATGCAGCGGCGCCTGCGACTGCGCGTCGGGCGGGTGCGGCTTGAGCGCGCCCGGCGGTCGGGCCTGGCCCAAATGTTCGAGCGCGCGCTCGAGCGAGCGACGTCGCGCTCGCCGCCGCTCCTCGGCGACGAGCCCGCGGACTTCAAGATCGCGCCGCTCGACCTCACCCTGCTCCCCGCGGTCCCCGAGAAAGACGAGTTCTGCGGGAGCGTCGAGTTCACGCCCCTCCACTTCGAGGCGCCCGCGGTGCTCGAATCCGAGCGGCGGGTCGTGCTCCGGCGTCGCGTGCCCCTGTGGACGCGCGTCGGCGGCCGCGTCGCGCGGCGGCGGCTGGGCCACCCCAAGAACGACGCCGGCGGCGCCGCCGCGCACGCCGTCGGCCGCGGCCGCTTCGCGGTCCTCGGCGACGACGACACGGACGAGGACGAGGACGTCGACCGCGACGACCGCGCCGCGAAGCTGACCTCGGCCCTGGCCCTGCAGCAGCCCGGCGACGGCGCGTCGAAGAAGAAGCCGACGCCGTCGAAGGCGCTCCAGTCGAAGAAGAAAAAGAAGCCGACGACGAAGAAGGCCACGAAGCTCGAGAAGCCGAAGACGGACGACGGCGACGAGCGCGCGGCGCCGGAGTGCCCCGCGGCGCCGCCTTCAGCGTCGACATCGACGGCGTCGGTCCCCACGGCGGCGCCCGCGGCGACGACTCCGGCGGCGGCGACGATGGCCGCGGTCGAGAAGCCGAAGAGCCTGCTCCGCAAAGCCCGCGCTGCACTTCGCGGTGTGGCTCGTGGAGTCTCGCGGCTCGCGCGCATGGGCATCTGCGGCGGCAAGGCGACGACGGTCTGCGTGACCGCGCCGGACGGCGAGGAGGGCGAGAAGAAGAAGCCCGCGAAGGCCAAGGCCGGCAAGCCCAACAAGGCCGCGGAGCTGACGGAGGAGGAGCTGTACTGGGCGCGCGCGTTCATGATCGCGCGCCGCTTTCCCTGCGGCGCTCCTCTTCGCGCAGGAGGTCGGCGGCGCCGGCCGCCTCGGGCTCGCAAACGCCCCCTCTTCTCGTCCGCGAACGTCGCGGGCGGCTACGGCGACGCGGCCGCGCCGCGCGACGAGGGCATCGTCGCCGGCGACCGGGGCGAGGGCGTCGACGGCACGAGCTGCGGCGGCGCGGGCGTCGACGGCGAGGGGCGAAGCGACGGCGGCGGCGGCTGCGCGAACGACTGCGCGTCCTCGAAGGGCGCGGGCGGCTACGGCGACGCGGCCGCGCCGCGCGACGAGGGCATCGTCGCCGGCGACCGGGGCGAGGGCGTCGACGGCACGAGCTGCGGCGGCGCGGGCGTCGACGGCGAGGGGCGAAGCGACGGCGGCGGCGGCTGCGCGAACGACTGCGCGTCCTCGAAGGGCGCGGGCGGCTACGGCGACGCGGCCGCGCCGCGCGACGAGGGCATCGTCGCCGGCGACCGGGGCGAGGGCGTCGACGGCACGAGCTGCGGCGGCGCGGGCGTCGACGGCGAGGGGCGAAGCGACGGCGGCGGCGGCTGCGCGAACGACTGCGCGTCCTCGAAGGGCGCGGGCGGCTACGGCGACGCGGCCGCGCCGCGCGACGAGGGCATCGTCGCCGGCGACCGGGGCGAGGGCGTCGACGGCACGAGCTGCGGCGGCGCGGGCGTCGACGGCGAGGGGCGAAGCGACGGCGGCGGCGGCTGCGCGAACGACTGCGCGTCCTCGAAGGGCGCGGGTGGCTACGGCGACGCGGCCGCGCCGCGCGACGAGGGCCTCGTCGCCGGCGACCGGGGCGAGGGCGTCGACGGCACGCGCTGCGGCGGCGCGGGCTACGAGTTGATCGCCTTCTTGACGAAGGGCAAGAAGGGGCCCGCGAAGAAGGGGCCCGCGAAGGCCAAGGCCGGCAAGGCCGGCAAGGCCAAGGGCGGCAAGAACCTGCAGAAGGGCGACCAGGAGGAGGAGCCCGGCGACCAGGGCGACGAGGGCGGCGACGGGTCCAACGGCGGCAACTCCGGCGGCAACGACGGCGGCGGGTCCGGCGACCAGAGCAGCGGCGGCGACGCGACGATGGCCGACGCGTCCAAGGCCGACGAGGCCAAGATCGACAAGGAGCTGAAACGCCTTTACGGCGCCTGGCTCCCTACCGCCTGGGGCGGCGACAAGGCGCCGCCGCGGAGGAAATCAAAACGGACGGCGACCGCGCTCTACACGGGCGCGGAGCGGTCCAATGAATCTGTCACGTGGGACGTCACGTCGGTTTGGGACCCCACGGAACCACTGACTCTCCGACAGAAACTGACCCTGTTGCTGCTCAGCACCCGGATTTCTATCTTCGGCGGGTCAGCTTGCTGGATGGCGAACCCGAAGCGCGAGTACGACTCGGACTTCGACATGTACATGGGCACCACACGCCTCGACCCGCTCGAGAAGAATGTGAGGGATCTGCTGAAGCGCGCGAAGCTCGACGACCCGAGCTACAAGTACGGCAAGCGCGGCGAGTCGCCGCGCTTACGGTGCTTGACGATGAAGGTCGACGGCGCGTCGTTCGATATCGACGTCACGTACCAGCCGGAGTTCAAAAGGGAACCGCAGTACGTCCACGACGCCGACTGCCTCGTGGCGACGCTCGTAGGGAAGCAGTTCGTCTGGAAGTGGAACCCCAGCGTGACGAACAACGACATCCGCGTGGACAGTTTAGGAAACGTCATCGACCGTACGCAGAAGATGATCACGTGGATGCTCGTGAACGACGAGGAGATGGCCGCGAACAAGGATCTCTCGATGAAGTGCCACCAGCGCTCCGTTAAGAAGCAAGCGTGCGACAGCGGCGTCTCGAATTTCGGGGACTTTGAGTGTCGCGACGTCCCGGAGCTTCGATCGAGAGAGCCGCGTTGCAACTACGACTCCTGGTGGTACGGCGACGTCGCCTTCGACGCCCGGTCCTACGGCGAACTCGCGGCCCGGACCGACGTGGCGACGTCGTCCGCGAGCTGCGAGAGCCGCGAGCCTCGAGGCCTTTGTGTCGCGACGGCCGGGACTTCGATCGAGCCGCGTTCCCAGAGCACGCTCGACTGCGAGGCCTCCGGTGGGTTCGGGGCGCCGGGGCTTCGGGGCTTCGAGCAGAGACCGGGTCGACGTCGCAGAGGGGGTTCGACGCGCGAGAGGACCGGGCCGACGTCGATTTCACGGTGGGCAATGACCGTCGACGTACGCGCAGGCAAAACTGGAATCTCATCTTCAAGTACTTGAAGGGCTACGACGAGAAGAAGATGAAGAGCTTCGTCGACCGGCACGCGGGCATCGAGAAGATGACGAGTGCGCCGGGCTTCCGAGGGCGCAAATCGGCAGCCGTTGAAGCCGCGCTGATCGCGACGCTGGCGGGCGAGCTCGAGCGACGGAAATCGTCTGTTCGAATCGCGCGGGCGCCGGACGGCGACCCCGTCTACGACTTCGTCATCGTCGACGCGAAGGACGCGGCCAAGGCGATCCTGGAGGGCTGGGTGCCAAACCTGCTCTGGGACGGCCGCGTCCTCGGCGGCCAAGCGAAGACGTCGCGTGGTGTCAAGCATGACGCTTCGTTTACGCAGACGAGCAAGGCCCTGCTCCTGAAGTACAAGGACGCCGTCTTCGTGAAGTACGACTACGCCACGGGGCGCTTCCTCATCGTGCGAGACGGGAAGGTCCTGGCGGATCTCGTGAAGGAGGGCCGACGTGTTGATCTTCCAGCGTGCCAGCGACGGCACAAGAAGGACGACCACTCCGACGTCTCCCGAGCGTACCAGGTCTACCTCGATCCACGGCACCCGGACGGCGCCGAGCTCTGGGAGGCGCACGGCTGCGCGACGATGGACGAGGCCGTCGCCAAGCTCGAGGGCATCTTCAAGACCTCGAAGAAGAAGAAGAAGACCTACGACCAGCTCTTCAGCACCATGGAGTACAAGGAGCTCGCGTCGTTGGCGACGTTCCTCGGCGACGACGGCGAGCTGCGGCTCTCGTCGGTGCCTTTCCAACTGGTGGACGCGTACCTCCTCATCGTCATCGACGGCCACCACATCAAGCTCAAGTTGCAGGCCAAGGGGACGGAGACGAAGACCCGGAACCGGTATATATTCGCGATGCATCAAGCCGGCTACGACAAGGACTCGTTTCACCTCTTCCTCTGCACGATTCGGGAAGGCGACGAGATCCGAGGCCACTTTCTGCTCCCGCGGCAGGTGCTCTGGCGCCACCGCCACTTCCCCGGACAGAAGAAGCGGCGCTCGCAAGAGAATCTAGCGACGAAGGAACCGGTCGTCAACACGAACATGCTCGACGTCATAGTGGCGTCCATCGAAGGGGGCCTCGACGTGCCCGGGCTCGAGAAGGCGAAGCCGTCGCGGATCCACGAGGAATCGGGGCTGGAGGCCTTCATGAAGGACGCCCAGGACTACTACATCCCCGCCGACGCCGACCCGGCGGCGGCTCGGTCGCGGATCCTCAAGATCGTCCAAGAGTCCAGCCGCGACCTCAACGAAGACGACGAAGTGCCCCTCGACGACGTCGCGGACACGCCCGAGGCTCGCTTCAAGGCGGGCATCTGTCGGGCGGGGTACCGCTACGTGCTCGGGAAGAAGGGCGGGACGCGCATCCAGGAGGTGAACGGCGGCCACAAGTACGAGCCCACTTACGAGGGACGCGAGACGTTTGGTCTGGACGGCTGGACGGTCGCGGTTGCTTTGAAGTATCAGCACAGGAGCAAGAGGCCTGGAGAGGCCAGACCGGAACATCTTGAATTCGAGTATTTCCCGCCGCCTTCGTATTTCTTCAAGAAGGACGCGACGTACAGCACCGTGACGTCTGGGGCTTACTACGCGACTACACCCAAACCCGCGCTGGACCTGAAGAAAGCATTCGACGATGGCGGCACCGAAGCGGCCATGAACGAGATGATCCGCTGGAAGTCGGAGACGAACGTGGAGGTCATCAAGATCCTCAGTTCTGTGAAGCACTACAAAGGCAAGCCGCGGCCGAAGGTGCTCGCGGACGCGCAGGCCGAGGTCGCGAAGAAGAAGGCGGAGAAGGAAGCGGAGAAAGAAGCGAAGAAGGCCACCCATGCGGCCAAGCCGAAGCGCGGTCGCGAGGAGCGCGACCCCGCGGAATTATCCCGACTTCTTGGGCAGACGGTGCAAGGAGACATGCCTTCCCGGAAACAGGCCAACAAGAAACACAGAGGCGAGGCTAAATACAGGCGCCGAAAGCAGAAGCGGGAGGAGGCGGAGGAGGAGGAGGAGGAGGAGGAGTCGTAGTCGAAGAAGCGACGGTGACGCGGCGGCGGGCGCTACCGCTTGATGTGGCGGACGGCGGCGCGGCGTGGCGACGCGTCGATGTGCGACGGCGGCGGCGGACGCGGCTCCCTCGGGATTCCTTTTCTTTCTCCTTGTTATAATGTAATGTCACGCGCCCTCTCTCCCGCCGAAAGCGCGCGCAATCACGACCCTCGAAACCGTAGGCGCTCCGTCGGGTCTTCCCACGATGCAACCCACCCCTGCTCCATCCAGCGTCCTGTGGCCGTGACGATTTTCGAGAGATTTTGGGTGGGGAAACAATGAGTCACCGTCATGCTTGGTAGGCTCCATCGTCGCTTCCGAGCGGCGCGCCCACTCGGACGCCCTCGGCGGAACCGACGCCTATTCCCGCGTCGGTCCCGACACACGCTCCCACGCCGAGCCCGTCGGCGCTTCCGTCGGCATCTCCGACCGGGCTTCCCACGCCGCTCCCCTCCATCCAGCCGACCCCCGTACCCTCGTTCATCTCCTGCGACCCGGACGGCAACAGCCAGGCGCGCTTCCCGGTGCGCGTCACCTACGAGAACAACAAGCTCTGGTCGGAGTACGTGACGTTCGCGACGTTCGTGAGCACGCCGAGCCGCAACTTCACGAACGAGAGGCTCCTCTTCTCGTGCGAGCGCGACGACGACGGCCAGTGCCAGTACCCGCCGACCCGCTACGCGTGCGTGTCCGCCGCGTGCTTCACCTACGTCTTCCACTCGAAGAAGCCCAAGGACACGAGCGGTCTGACGCAGCGCATCTGGTTCCTCGACGGCACCGGCAGCGACGTCTTCAAGCTGGGCAAGGGCCGCACCACTTACTACGACTTCTGCATCGACGAGGACGGGTCCGTCGTGAGCGCGCCGACGTCCGCGCCGACGGCGTCGGCCGTGCCGACCGCGGCTCCGTCGTCCGCGCCGAGTCCGAGTCCGTCGTCGTCGCCCACGCTGGATCCCAGCCCGAGTCCGTCGAATATTCCGTCGGCGCTACCGACGACGACTCCGAGCGCCGCGCCGACGGCCGCGCCGAGCCCCGCGCCGTCGAACGCGCCGAGCCCGTCGCCGTCCGGCGCGCCGAGCGCGCTCCCGTCGCTCTCGCCGACGACCTCGGCGCCGTCTCCGACGCCCTCCCTGGCGCCCACGTCCTACCCCACGCCGGACTGCGCGTCGGGCGAGTCCGTGCTGCTGCTCAAGCGCGCGCCGTCCGCCGAGGCCTGGGCGTCGGCGACCGTCTCGGTCTCGGTCGACGGCTCGGACGAGTCGATCTCCCTCGAGCCCGGCTCGGCGCTCGCGACCTACGTCTGCGCCGCCGACGGGTGCTACACGGCGACCTTCGACTTTGGCGACGAGGGGCCGGCGGCGGACGTGAGCTTCACGGTCGGCGACGTCGAGACGGTCCCCGGGGGAGACGGGGCCTACACCTTCTGCCTCGAGGGCGGCGCCGTCGTGAGCCACCCGTCGCCGCCGCCGTCCCCCCCGCCGTCGGCCGCGCCGTCGTTCGCCGTCAAGTCCTACGCGTCGTCCCTGACGCTTAGCGGCTTCTCGCCGGACGACTTCGGCGACGAGGAAGCGGAGGCCTTCGAGAGCGCGACGGAGGCCGCGCTCGACGACGGCGCGAGCTCCGTGTCCGTCACGGGCGTGACGTCCGCCGCGCGGCGGAGGCTCGACGAGGGCGAGTCGACCTACATCAGCTTCACCATCGACTCGGAGCGCTACTTCGTCGAGCTCGCGCCCTCGCTGCGGCTCTCGCTCGAGGACGGCTCCTGGGCGGCGCACCTGCTGAACCACAGCGCGTCCTTCGCCAACGTGACGATCGACGAGGATTCGCTCGTCATCGTCCCGCCGCCGAGCGCGGCTCCGAGCCCGAGCCCTACGGCTGCTCCTATACCCGCGCCCTCAGCCGCGCCGTCGGCCGCGCCGCGGCCGCGGCCGACGGGCGTCCCCGCGCCCGCGCCGTCCGCGCCGCCCACGCGCCGCCCGTCGCCCGGGCCGACGCCGCGGCCCACATCCGCGACGCCGCGCCCCACGGTGCGCCTCGGCGACCCCACCGCGCGGCCGTCCGCGCCGCCGACGCTCCTCCCGACGACGTCGGCGCCGTCGGCCGCGCCGACGCCCGTGCCCTGCTACGTGCTCCGGGACCAGGGCCTCCTGCCCGACTCGCCCATGCTCGCCGGCGCGACGTTCACGTCGACGGGCGCGGAGATGCTCGTCGAGTTCGACGCGCCCACGGACCAGTTCGGCTACGAGGCCGGCGTCGAATTCGGCTGCGGCGCCGTGCTCACCTTCGCGGACGCGGGCGCCGCGACGTGCTTCTGGAGCGACGCGGCGACGCTCCGGAGCGACGTGTCGGCGGCCTGGGGCCTCGTGCCCGGCGAGCCCGTGTCGCTCAGGGCGGGCGTCGTCAAGCTCTACTCTGTGCCGGAAACAACCAGCGAGCTTGGACTGGTCCAGCAAAACCTCTCGCGCTCGGTCGCATCGCCGTCGTTTCGGCTGATTTTTGGACGCATCGTTTCTCTCGCCGTGTCGACTATTTTTGTTCCCGCCCAGGCTCTACTGCGCCGCGGGCGCGCGCTGCGACTGCTACGACTACGCGAACGCGTCCGCGGTGCCCGCGGAGGCGCCGGACCCGCCCCTCGTGCCCGCGGCCGTCGTCTCCGGGCCGACGACGGCGTCGGCCTGCGAGGGCCTGACCCTCGAGAGCTCGCAGTCGTCGGGCGGCGGCGGCCGGCCCATGACGTACTCCTGGGCCGTCGCGGCGGCGCCGAACGCGAGTTACTGGGTCCCGGGCAACGGCTCGAACGCGTCGCTCGCTTTGAGCGCGCTCGACGCCATGGCCGCGCGCGGCGGCGACGCCCTCGCCGCGACGTCCGCGGAGCTCGTCGCGCTCGCGAGCGTGGGCGTGACGTCGCTCGAGGCGACGCTCGGCCTCGAGAACTTTTTGGGCGGGGCCGCGACGTCCGCGCCCTTCACCGTCGCCCTGCGGAGCGACACGCCGCCGAACGTCGTCGTCGTCGGCGGCGTCGCGCGGTCGCTCGCGAACCGCGCGACGCCGCTCGCCGTCAACGTCGACGCGATCGCGACGTCCTGCGACGGCCGCGCGGCCGCGGACCGCGACGTCGCCTACGTCTGGACGGCCTACGACGCCGCGGGCGGCGCCCTGGACCTCGCGTCGACGTCGCGGGACCCGCGCGCCTTCAAGCTCGGCGCCTACGCGCTACAAGCGGCCGCGGCGTACACGCTCGCCGTCGTCGTCACGGACGTGTCCCTGGGGCTCAACGTCACGGCGGCCGTCGCCGTCGACGTGGGCCGCGGCGACGTCGTCGCGCTCATCCTCGGCGGCGACCGCGTCGTGCCGCTGTCGGGGGTCGTCTTCGTCGACGCTTCGGCCTCGTACGACGCGGACGTCGAGGGCGTCAGCGGCGAGGCCGCTGGCCTGCGCTTCGCCTGGGCCTGCGAGGGCCCCGCCTGCCCCGCCGGCGACGCGCTCGCGGCGGAGACGTCGGAGGCCCTGGGGCTCGCGGGCCTGTCCCAAGTCGGGCGGGCGACGTTCGCCGTGAACGTCACGGCCGCCGACGGCCGGTCGTCGACGGCGTCCGTTGCCCTCGAGCTCGTCGACGACGATCCGCCCTTCGCCGCCATCGACGCCTCCGAGGTGCCGAGCCGCGTCCCGAGCGCGGCCAAGGTCGTCCTCTACGGGGCCGTCGCGCCGAGTAGCCTCGGCGCGGCCGCGGACCCGGCGCTCGGGCTCAACAGCACGTGGCGCCTCACGGGCGGCGCCCTCGAGGACGCGTTGCCCCTCGAGGCCTGGGCGAACACGGCGACGACCATCGCCTTTAACGCGGTCGCCTACGCTCACGACCTCGTGCTCTCGCCGGGGTCGCTCGTCGCGGGCGCGGCCTACGAGCTCACGCTCACCGCCTCCCTGCAACACAAGGACGCCCGGGGCGCGGCGAGCGTGCGCTTCGTCGCCGTCGCGCCGCCGGCGGCGGGCCGCATCTCCGCGTCGCCCGCGGCCGGCGTCGCCTTGGAGACGTTGTTCTCGTTCAGGACGTCCGGCTGGGTGTCGGAGGACCTGCCCCTGACCTACGCGTTCACGAGCCTCGAGGACGACGGCGACGAGTCGACGCTCCGCGTGGCGACGCTCCAGCCGGACGTCGGCGACGTCGTCCTCCCCGCGGGGCGGCCCAACGTCACCGTCGCCGCGGTCGCCTACGACGCCGTCGGCGGCGACGCGCGCGCGAGCCTGAGCGTCCGCGTCGCGGAGACGACGCTCGCGGGCGCGGCGCTCGCGAACGCGACGGACCTGCGGTTGTCCACGGCCTTCGCGCTCGGCGAGTCGGAGACCGTGTGCCAGGTCGTCGTCGCGACCTCGAAAGCCGCGGCCGACGACTCGAAAGTCGTCGGCGACCTCGTCGCGTCGGTCGCCGCCGTGTCCGCGTCCCTCGACGCGGACAGCTCCCTCGTCGAGCAGGCGGCCCTCGCGCTCCAGGGCCCGGCCGCGGCGCTCGCGACCTTGAACAACGGCGCCGCGGCGACGACGGCCCTGGACACCGCGCTCGCGCTCGCGGCGTCGTCGACGGCCGTCGGCGTCACGGCCAACGCCGCGGCGTCCGTCGCCCGGACGCTGAGCTCGCTGCTCGAGTCCGACCTCTTCTCGGCCCCGGGGAACAACTCGAACGCGTCCGACGCGCTCGCGGCAACCGTCGACGCGCTCCTCGAGGCCCAGCTCGTGGCCGCCGTGCCGGGAGAGTTCGCCGCGACGACGTCGTCCAAAATGCTCAAGACGTCGTCGCAGCGCCTCGCGGCCAACGCCACGGGCGCCGCGCGCGCGCTGCGGCCGCCCGGCTCGAACTCGTCCGTGGACCTGCCCGACGCGCTCGGCGGGTCCGGAAACTACGACGTCCAGGTCGCCGAGGTCGCCGACGACTACCGGTCCGACGCGCGCCTCGCGGGCGCCGTCGTGCGCCTCGGCGTCTACGCCGTCGAGGACGCCGGCGACGCGGCCGCGCGGCGGCGGCGCCTCGCGCGCGCGAACGCGTCCGCGGGAAACTCGCGCAACGTCTCCGCGTCCCTCGTCATCGGCGACCCCGCGGGCGGCGCCGTGGCGTCGCCCTTCAACAAGAGCGACTTCGCGAACGTGACCTGCCTCTGCGGCTTCGTCGGCAACGTGTCCTACGCCTGCCCCTCCGGCGACGTCGTCACGAAATACTGCAACGGCCTCCCGGGCACGTACGAGGTCGCGTGCCCCCGGGGCGTCAAGGCCTGCGCCATCTACTCGACGGGCTTCACGATCTGGGAGGCGCCCAAGTGCGTCTTCAGCGTCGACGCGCTCACGGGCCTGGCCCGGTGCGACTGCGACGTCGCGACGGGCGCGCCCGAGGACTGCTCCACGGAGCTCACGCCGACGTCGCTCGTCGCGTCCTACGCGGGCGACCTCGCGGTGTTGCCGGACCCGCGCCGCGCGGCCTACATGCTCTACGCGCTCGCGGCGCTCGTCGGCCTCGTCGCCGCGATGTGCGCCGTCGGCAGACGCCTCGACGCGCGCGACCGGAAGCGGCGGCTGAAGCGGCGCAACTTCGGCAGCTCCCTGGCGCTCGCGGCGCGCGCGGCGGCGGCGCAGGCGGCGTCGGCGTCCTACGACGCGTCAGACGTCTACGAGGGCGTCGTCGGCGACTGGCGGAGACGCATCTCGCGGGGCCTGCGGACGGGCCACCCGTTCCTCAACTTCTGGGGCGTCTACTCGAGGACCGTGAGCCGCGCGGCGCGGGCCTTGCTCTGCGGCTTCGAGTGCCTCATGTTCATGTACGCCATGGCGCTCCAGAACTCGCTCGAATACCCGGACTTCGACGACCGGTGCGCGGGCCAGCGGACCGCGCGCGACTGCGGCGACCCGAAGCACTGGCTCCGCGGGGAGCTCCACGTCCACTACGAGGCCCGCTTCCCCTACGTCGCCGGCGCGCGCTTCGAGGCCGCGCGCGCGTGCGACTGGAAGCTCTGCTCGCAGGAGTGCGTCTCCGCGCCCGTGCCCGACGACTCGACGACGAAGAGCTCGCACTACCTCCTGCTCTGCCTCATCCTGCTCTGCCTGTTGCCGGCCGTCAAGCTCTTCGAACATTTGGTGGAGAACTACCTCCTCGCGCCCGCGCCGGAGTTCGGATGGTGCCAGTCGCTCCGGCTCGGCCGCAAGGACTCCGTCGGCGACGCGTCGGACCGCCTGCCGCGGCGCCACGTCCGCGGGCGGGGCAGCGTCGTCATGGAGAACAGGGACCTGCGCAAGGGCATCTCGAAGCGGCTCCGCGCGGAGCTCCGGGACGACGAGGGCTTCGGCGCGCCCCCGGCGCCGGACCGCGACGACGGGCGCGTCGGCGCGCCCCCGGCCGCGGACCACGACCCCCGGGCGGACCACGACCCCCGGACGTCCGGCGACGTCGACGACGAGATCTTCGACCATCCGCCCGGCGCCGACGTCGAGCCGCGGCGCGTCGTCATCGACTTCAACGACGTCGAGTCGACGATCCACCACTTCGTCGCGCCCGGGCCGCGGTTCGCGGATTCCGACGACGACGAGGGGCACGCCGTCGACGACGAGGACCCCCGCGGGCCCCTCGAGTCGCGGCGGGCGGCGCTGACGAGCGCCATCGCGCGCCTCGGCGACTCCGAGGCGCGGCTCGTCGCCGGGAACCGCGACCGCCCGCCGTCGCCGGGCGCGGCGCCCGTGCCGTCGGCGCCGCCGCCGTCCGACGCGTCCGCGAAGAAGCTCGCCGCGGCCATCGACCAGCTCGAGACGACGGAGGCGGGCCTCGCGCGCGAGCTGGAACCCGCGCGGGCCCCCGAGTGGCACGCGACCATCGATTCGCTGTCCGAGGCGCGGGAGCGGCTCGACGGCGTGCTCTCGGTCGCGCGGGAGCGGCTGAGCGTCGCGCCCGAGGCGCCGATGGAGCCCGAGGAAGCACGACCGTCCCACAGCGAGCGCGCGGCCTTCCGGGGCGCCTTCGACGACGACGACGACGACGACCTCGAGCTCGAAGCGTCGGCGCCGTCGGCGGACTGGCGGTGCGCGCTCCTGGCCAAGTTGGAGCAGGAGGCCGGCGCGGCGCCCGCGCGCGCCGCGGACCGCCACGGCGTCGGCGAGCAGCTCGCGGGCGCCTGTGTGGAATTCAAATCTTCAACCCGACTTCAATGTGAGCGTATGCGACATTTTTGACGCAATCTCTTCGGCTGTGCTTCGAGAACTCGACGAGAGCAATCGATTCGTCCAAAAATCAGCCGAATCGACTTCGATTTGACCGAGCTAGAGAATTCTGAAGTTTGGTGGGGACCCCCCGAAACCAGTGGTTGAATTCCACACAGGCGGGCGCCGCGCGCACCGTGACGCACCTCCTGGCGCGGGCCGCGTCGGAGGCGCCGGCGCGGGGGCTCCGCACGCTGGGCTCGAGCAAGGCGCTCGGCGACGCGCCGCTGGAGGCGTGCCACGCGCCCGCGGCGCTCGAGTGCCACCACTTTGCGAAGCAACTCGCGCCGCTCGTTTTGCGGGCCATCGAGGCGCGGCGGGCCCAGCTCCGGCGCCACGGCGCCGTGCTCCGGAAGAAGGGCTGCCCGCGGGCGACGCACGCGGCGTCGTTCTGCGACCATCTGGAGCGGAAGATGTTGGGTTATTGGCACTACGAGCTCGACGAGCGCCAGTGGTTGTTGTCCATCGCGGCCAAGGCCGAGCACCAGCTCCGGCGCGCGGAGCGCTGGGAGCGCGAGCTCGCGGACGTCGAGGCCGGCGGCGGGTCGCCCCGGGACGTGGAAGACAAGCTCGCGGACTTCGTGCGCCGCGAGCAGTTCGCGCGATCCGAGCGGCGCATCATCCGGACGTGCCAGGAGCGCTTCGGCGGCGAGCTCGAGGCGCCGGAGGAGCCGCCGACGCCGAGGGCCTACGCGCTCGCCTGGGCGCTGGCGATCCTCATCAACGCGTACTTCGCGTACTTCCTCGTGGCCATGGGCAGCGGCCTCGGCCGCCGGGAGTCGAAGCTCTGGCTCTTCGACTGCGGCTTCTCCCTGGCGCTCTACTTCCTCATCATCAAGCCGGGCGTCATCGCCATCTTCTTCGTGCTGATTCCCGCGACGGTCAAAAACCACGTGTCGACGCACATGGACCCGCTGAAAAGCGCCGCGTTCCCCTACGAGGCGACGCTGCCGGGCTCGGCGACGTTCTACGTGCTCCTGCGGCGGCCGGACCTGCGCCACACGCCCATCGGCCGCCAGATCAACACGCTCGCCGGCGGCAACGCGGATGTGGCCGACGGCGCGATCGAGGACGTCGTCGACGACCAGCGCATCGCTGTGTGGAAATCAAACACTGGTGTGGGACGTCCCGACCAAACTTTTGAAATTCTCTAGCTCGGCCAAATCGAAGTCGATTCGGCTGATTTTTGGACGAATCGATCGCTCTCGTCGAGTTCTCGAAGCAAAGCGAAAGAGTCTGGTCCAAATTCTTCGATTACGAGCACATTGAAGTCGGGTTGAAGATTTGATTTCCACACAGGCGCATCGACGAGCAGCTCGCGGACGTGTCGCGCGCGAAGAAGGTGCTCATCTCGCTGCTGGGCGTGTTTTTGGCCATGCAGGAAGACCTACAAGGCGCGATCCTCGAGGAGATCTTCGCCTTCGCGCCCCTCGTCTTCGGGCCCGCGGTCTCGGCGTTGCCCTTCGCGATTACCGAGGGGGGCGGCCGCGGGTCCACGGGGACGGCGCTCGTCCTGGGCGCCATGGTCTTGGCCGGCGCGCTCGGCGTCGCGCTCGTCAACGCGTGCGCCTGCCTGCGGGGCTGGGCCGGCGGCGGCACGCAGGCGAAGCTCCGGCGCCTCGAGACGGAGCGCGACCTCCTGCGGACGAAGTCGAGCGCGCACTTCAAGCGGTCGAGCCTCGCGTGGCTCGGCTGACCCTCGCTGTATCTTGTATAGTCATGCTTCTCTATAAGGCGCGTCTAGCGCCGATCGTCGCAGCAACCGAGTGCGACGCCCGCGGCCGTGGGGCAGCAGTCGCCGGTGAGCGCCGCGCAGCCCGCGTGGGCCGCGCAGGCGGCGGGCGAGTCGGGAGACGCGTCGCTGCCGGAGGCGGGCGCGCCGGTGGTGGCCGGGGCGGGCGCGGCGGCCGCGTCGTCGTCCGCGGCCGCCGTCGAAGCGCCGGCCGCGGTCGAAGCGCCGGCCGCGGTCGTCGATCCGGCCGCGGCCGTCGTCGTCGTCGCGGCGTCCGCGGCGGCGCGCGCGGCGGCGGCGCCCGGCGTCGGCGGCGCCGCGTCGGGCCGCGTCGACGCCCAGTAGAGCAGCGCGGGCAGCGACTGCGTCGCGTCGAGCGCCGGCGGCGACGCCTCCGCCGCGAGCGCCCGGACCTCGCCGTAGGCCGCGGCGCCGTCGGCGACGGCGAGGAGCTGGAGGCCCAACGCGCGCCAGGGCCCCTGGAGCGCGTCGTAGGCGTCGCCGGGGACGCCGCCGGAGGTTGCGCCGCTCTCGGGCGCGCCCGGCGCGCGCGCGCCCGCCGGGTCCGGGAGCCCGGCGAGCGCCGCCTTGGCGGCCCGGCCGGCGTAGGCCGGCGGCGCGAGGAGCGCCGCCGACGCGGGCGTGAAGGGCAGCGCGTTGATGAGGATGGAGTAGGCCGCCGCGCTCCCGAACCACGTCCGCGCGGACGCGTCGGCCGCGCCGACGACGCCGACGACGACGTTCGCGGCGGCGAAGGCGCCGCCGTAGACGTTGGCCTCGTCGACGTGCCAGTAGGCCCGGCCCGCGCGCGCCTCGAGCGCGAGGAGCAGGCGGCCGAAGTCGCGGAGCTCCGGGTCGTTTCGGACGACGCCCCAGAGGCCGACGGCGTAGTAGCAGTGGAGCGCCTCGGACACGCTCTCCTGGCTCTTGCCGTCGGCGAGCGAGAAGAGCCCCGACGCCCAGGAGTGGCCGTCGTAGGCGTCCTTGTGGCGCGCGAACGCCGCGACGCGCGACGACCGCGGCGCGTAGAAGTTCGGATCGGTAGCCGCGGCGAACCACCGCTCGCGGCCCGCGACGTTGGCGACGTCGGACACGAGGGCGTCGACGGCCGCGCGGTCCACGGTCTCGCCGAGGTGTGCCGCGACGGCGGCGGCGTAGACGAGGTAGCCGTAGTGGAAGTGGTGGTCGTTGTATTTGCCGTTCCCGAAGTCCGCCTCGGGATCCTTGTAGCCGCTCCTCGTCACGACGCCGCCGACGTCGCCGTCGTAGACGAGCAGCCCGCGCTTCCCCGTCGCGAGCCAGGGTCGGAGCGCCTTGGCGAGCTTGCGGGCCCATTTCGCGCCCGTCTCGTCGTCGCCCGCGGCGCGCGCGGTCAGCGCGACGTTCGCGAGGCGGAAGAGCCGCTTGCCCGACGTGTAGACGCCCGTGCGCTCGGCGAGGTCCCGCTCGTCGAGGCCGTTGGGCGCGACGTCCGCGACGGTCTCGAGCGCGGCCAGAACGTCGCTTTTCGCGCTTCGCGGCAGCGGGCCGTGGTCCCAGCGGAGGTCGGCGAGCCGCTCCTTGAACGTCCACGTCGGCCCCGCGACGGCGACCAGCGGCCCCTTGAGGCCCGCCCAGCTCGTCTTCTTCGAGGACCCCGCGAGCGTGTCCGCATGATGCGGCAGCGCCAACCCGAGCAGCGGCGCCCCGTCGAAGGTCCGCGTCGCCCAGCGGAAGCGCAGGACCGCCGCGTCGCCCCGCGCGGCCCAGGACACCCTGCCGCCGACGGCGTAGGTCCCCGCGTGGGCGACGAGCAGTTCCTCGCTCGCGCGGTCCGGCGCGTAGGCCAACCGCGCGACGACGTCCGTCGGCGCGCGGAGGCGCCAGGACGCCCCGGCCTTGGCCAGGGACACGTCCGCCGACGCGAAGAGCAGCCAGCGCGCGCCGTCGCCGAGCGTCAGCGCGAAGCTCCGGCCCGTTGCCTCTTCCGCGAGGCGCCGCCAGCCGCCGCCGCAGCACTCGAGGAAGACGCCCTCCGCCGCGGGGCAGCAGTCGCCCGAGAGGCCGCCGCAGCCCTCGTGGGCCGCGCACGCGCGCGGCGGCCCCCGGCCGCCCGTGTCCGCCGGCACGCCGCCCGCGCCGAGCGCCACGACGGACGGCACGCCCGCCGCGGACCCGAGCTCGACGTCCGCGCCGCGGTCGAGCTCGACGGTGACGTAGGGCGAGCCGCGCGCGAAGAGCGCGCGCGCGCCGCGGCCGAAGGCGTAGGTCGCCGTGAGCTCGTCGGCCCGGACGACGGACCGCGTGCCGTTGCCCGCCGCGGTCACCGTGACGTCGGCGACGAACGCGTCGACGACGACCGTCGCCGTGTTCGACCGGTGTTTCGCGCCGTAGCACACCTCGAGGGCGGACCCGGACCCGCGCACGGCGTAGGGGCCCGGCACGGCCTGCTCGCCCTCGTCGAGATGCAGGTTCGTCCACCACGCGCCCGGTGGCCAGCGGCGTCCTCGTCGGCGGGCCCTCGCCGACGCGCTCGAAGGGCGGCGCGACGTCGAGCTTCTTCGCGCGCAGGTCGCGCGCCGCGCCGATCCAGCGGAAGACGGCGCCCGTGAGCGCCGTGAGGAACATGAAGAGCGCGGAAGTGATGAGGAGGCGCCGCGACAGCGGCATCATTTTTTCTGCTGAGAAGTCACGCGCGTCGGCGTGTCCTCGCGATGCCGCGGATGCCCGTTGTACGCGCGCGGACGGTGCAAGATGGACGCGGAGGCTCGCGGATGCGGTCGCTGATGCGGCAGAGATAGGAGCCACCACCTCGTCAAAGGAAAACTTCTCCGGGCAACATGATGTTGCGGCACAGTCGGCCGGGCAGCCTACGAGGCATCGTAGGCCGGCGCAAGCCCAAGAGAACGCAGCTCGCCGACCTCGGTGTCAAGCATGAGCTCCATCGTCGACGCCGCCGCGCCCAAGGAGGACAAGGAGCGCAGCGCCCCGCGCCGCTCGAAAAACAAGGCCAGCAAGCCCCGGAGCGGCCGCGGGCCGCGCAAGCCCGCCGACGGCGCCCCGCAGCAAAAGAGTTCGCGCCCGAAGAAGGCGGCGGCCCCGGCGTCGGGCGTCGGCGACGACGGCGTGACGAAGCGCGGCTCCGTCGCGCGCGAGAGCGACGTCAAGTCCGTCGCGGGCTACGTCGCCCAGGCGCTGCGGAGCGACGGCAAGGTCGAGCTCCTCGCCGCGGGCCCCCCCAGCGTGAACCGCGCGGTCAAGGCCGTCTGCCTCGCGCGCAACTACCTCGAGGCGGATCGCATGGACCTCGTCGTCGACCCGACCTTCCTCGGCACGGAGGCGAGCCCGGCGTCCAACGAGGCCGTCATCCGCATCGCCGCCGCGCCGCGCGACGGCGCGCCCGCGGCGGCCGACGCGGCGGACGCGCAGGAGTTCAACGTCGCGTCCGGGTCCGTGCCGACGGCCGTCGCCGGCGCCATCGCCAAGGCCGTGCGCAAGGGCGACGGCGTCGTCGCCTTCGCCATGGGCGCCCAGGCCGTCACGCGGGGGATCAAGGCCGTGTGGAAGGCCAAAACGTACCTCGCGGAGGAGGGCGTCGCGCTCACGGTGCGGCCCGAGTTCTGCAAGCCCGAGCCCGACGAGGCGTGGTCCACGAAGATCGCCTTCAAGTGCCTCGTCGCCGGCGCGCCCGCGGAGCCCGCGGCCGAGCCCGAGCCCGCGGACGCGGCCGCGAACTAGCCCGGTAAACGCGGCCGCTCGCTTTTTTAAGTGCCGGCGCGCCCGCGGAGCCCGCGGCCGAGCCCGGGCCGGCGGGCGCGGGCGCGAACGAGGGTAGAACGCGGCTGCTTTCCTTTTAGCGGTGCGGCCCTAGCTCATGGCGCCCGCGCGCAGCACGTCGATCATGTCGAAGAGCCGCGTGGAGGGCTCGCCCTTGGCGAGCTCGGCCGCGAGGAAGAGGGTCGCGTCGCAGACGCCCTCGGCGTAGGTCGACCGGCCGTTGACGTTGTGGCGGAGCTCGAAGCGCACGGTGCCGTCGCCGGACGTGAGGCCGTACGTGTGGTACGCGTGGCCCGCCAGGTGCTCCGCCGGCACCTTGCCCAGCAGGCCGCCCGCGCCGTCGAGCTGGGACGCCTCGTCGCGCACCTTGTCGATGCGCTCGATGGCGGCAGAAACCTTGGCGTTGGCGCTGGACCAGATCTGCTCGTCCTGCAGCGCGGCGAGGGACGCGACGACGGCCTTGGCCGTGCCCGACCTGGGCAGGAAAAGGGTGCGAAATTCCCAACTTCAAAGGCTCCTATCTCGGTCGTTTTCCGCTCGTTTCGGCTGATTTTTGGACGAGCGATCATCTCTTGGAGCGCTCTCGAAGCGTGGGTGCTGTTTCCGAAACGCGCGCGCGCGGAACACTCACATTGAAGCGACGTTGAATCACCCTTGTCCTGCCCCGTGCCCGACGTGTCGATCTTCGACGCCTGGTGGCTTTCGGTGACGTCCAGAGCGTACCCGGCGAAGGCCCCGGGGAAGTCCTTGGCCGCGCGCTCGACGACGGCCTGCAGCGCGACGATCTGCTTCGACATGTTCGGCGCGATGACCGCGGAGTGCGTCCCGTCGAGGACGCTCTTGCTCAGCGCGCCCGCGTCCGCGCCCGTCGTGCCCATGACGAAGCTCAGGCCGTGGGCCGCGTAGTAGCGCGCGTTCGCCTCCGCCGCCGCGGGCACGGTGAAGTCCACGGCGACGAGCGTCTTGCCGCGCGCCGCGCAGTCGGCTTTGAGCGCGCCGGCCGCGGCGTCCGCGGCGTCCGTGCCGCCGGCGACGAGCGTTACACTCGTGCCGGCGACGTCGACGACGTCGCCGGCGAAGTCGGGGCCCGTCAGCGCCGTCGGCGCGAGCTCCATGCCGCGCGCGACGATGGCCTCGCCGACGCTGCAGCCCATCTTGCCGGGTAAACCGTTCATCATGACGACGATGTCGCCGGGCGCGACGGCCATGCGCGGCGCCGACCGCCGGGCGTGAGCGGCGCGCGCGACGCTCCGCGGCGCCGCGAGGGACGACGTGGGAGTCGCGAGGAGCAGAGCTATGAAGGCAAGGGCGCCCATGCTTGCTTGCGCTCGCTGCAGCTTTGGCCTGTGCCTTGAGGTTGAACGCGATGAGGTCCTCGTCGACGCTCTCCGCGTGGTGCGCTTTCGCGGCTCTCGCGTCGGCGTTCCGGCCCGGGCCGACGTCGCTGAGGCCGCCGGCGCGCCGCGCCGCCGAGGCGTCGGTCAACGAGCGGAGCTTCACGCGGCAGGAGGCGCTCTACGATCTCGTCTACGTCGAGCGCCTGGCGCCGCCGCAGACGTCGTCCGGCGGCCTCATCCTCCTCGAGCCCGAGGACCCGCCCATGCACCTCGCGCGCGTCGTCTCCGTCGGCGACGGCGCCGTCGGCGACTCGGGCGCGGTGACGAAGAACGCGGGCGTCGCCGCGGGCGACCTCGTCTACTGCAAGTTCCCCTGGGGCATCGGCCCCAAGGACGAGCAGTTCGGCGAGGAGGGCGAGGTGCGCCGCTTCTCCTTCCTCCGCTACCAGGACATCGCCGCCGTCGTCAAGAAGTGAGCGGGCCGCGCGCGCGGCCGATCGCGCGCGCGCGCGGCGGCGCTCGGAGACGTCGGGCGGCGCGTCGGTCTCGCGCGGGGGAGATTAAAGGCTTCTGGTTGCCTGTGCGGCGCGGGGGCGGCGTCGGCGATGGCGTCGCGAGACCGGCCAGTCGTCGTCGTGGCGGCGCTCGCCCCGGACGTTCGCCCCGGCGCCCCGGCCAAGGCGCTGTGTCCAGAGAGCTGCCACAGAGAGCGCCTCCCGCGTCGTCCGTCGACGCGCCGTACGGCTACAGGCAGCCACCGGTACCCGCCCCCGGGCGGCGCGCCACCCATGGATTCGACAGAACGCATCTTCCAGCTTGAGCGGCACGTCTCGCTCCTCGAGGCGTTGGCCAGTCGCCTCGGCGCGAGCCCCGTCGACCTCCTACGGTTTCGCCTCGCCGCGCGCGGCGCGGCGCCGCCCCCGGCCGCGGAGGTTTCGCGGTCGGCGGCGGCCCCGGGCGCGACCCCCGTCCCGGACCCGCCCGCGGCCCCGGCGGCCGCGCGGCGCGGCGCGACCGCCGACGACGCCGCGGTTCCGCCGGCGCCGCCGGCCGTGACCCTCGACGCCCCGCCGGCGCCGGCGCTCGACGCCCCGGCCCCCGGCGCCCCGGCCGCGCCGGCTCGGGACGCCCCGGCCGCGACCCCCGCCGCGCCCGCCGCGCCGACCCCCGCCGCGCCGGCCGCGCCGGCGCTCGACGCGCCGGCCGCGACCCCCGACGCCCGAGGCCTCGCGCCGCCGACCGCGCCCGCCCCCGCGCCGGCCGCGTCTCCCCTGCCGGCCGCGCCCGCGCCGCCGGCCTGGCTCCGGCGGGACGAGGCGTCGCGCGCCGACGACGCGGAGCTGCGCCGCGCGCTCGCGGACGCGCTCCTCGCGGGCGACGGCGCCGGCGCCGGCGCGGACGACAGCGACTGCGAGGAGCTCGAGGCGACGACGTACACGCCCGCGGAGCTGTCGCGGCGCCGCTACGAGGCGGCCGTCGCGAACGGCGAGGTCATCGAGATCGCGTCCGACGACGAGGCGGAGCTCGGCGTCGACGACGCGACGCGCGCCGCGGAGGAGGCGGCGGCGGCCCAGCGCGACGCCGAGCAGCAGCGCGTCAAGCGGCGGAAGACGGCCGACGACGCGGACCGCGACCGCCGCGTCGCGCAGTTCGTCGTCAACGCGCGCGCGCTCAACCTCGGCCAGCTCGCGGCGCACTGCAAGTCCGCGGGCCTCAAAGTCGGCGGCACGAAGCAGGAGCGCATCGCCCGCCTCGTCTACGCCATCGAGTACAAGGTCTACGAGCGGCCCCGCTCCGACTTCTTCACGCGCCAGATCGTCGCCGCCTTCGCGACGAAGCTCGACGCCATCGTCTCCCAGAACGCGGCGTAGGCGCCGCGCCCGTTTTTTTTATATACCCGCTCGGGAGACCTCGGCTTTCTGGTTGCTAAAACAAGCGGCATGTTGCCGGCAGCGTGGCATGAATTTTTCTGTAAAAACCTATGTATGTTTTTGCATTCTTAAGGTTGATTGTTGAGGTTTGATGTTCAAGTTGCACGGCATCATCGTTCGGGCAGCATGGCTGCCACAGCCGCCGCAGCCCCGAGCGACGCCGAGCCGCTGCTGGCCGCGGGCGATCCGCACGTCGTGCTGAACAAGGCCGGCGTCATCGTGCGCGCCGGCGTGAGCAAGTCGTCGGCCCTCGTCGGCGAGGTCGGCCTCGACGGCATGGTCGCCGTCGACGCCTACGCCAAGGACGAGCGCGGCACCGTGCGGCTCCGGCTGGCGTCGCCGCGGGGCTGGGTCTCCGCGAAGCTGCTGCGGCCCCTGTCCGTCGTCGAGGCCGTCGGCCGGAGCGGCGCGTCGCTCGTCGTGGTCTACGCGGTCAACGCGAAGGTCGGCGCCAAGTGGTACTACGGCTGGCTCCGCGACGTGCTCCTCGCGGACGTCGACGCCGTCTTCGTGCCCGTCGGCGACGACTTCTTCGGCGAGGCCGGCCGGCGGCGCGCGGCGTGGCTCCCGGCGAACGGCGACGACAGAGTCGCGGCGCGCGCGCGGCTGCTCGCGGGCGCGGCGCGGTGCCTCGTCGTCTGGAACGACTTCGAGCACGACCGGTCCGTCGTCGAGCGCTTCGTAGACGCGGCGCCCTGCCCCCTGGCGCTCTTCCACGTGGGCGACGAGCGGACGTCCGACGCGCTCGCCGCCTGGGAGCCGTCGTGGCCCGGGCGGGAAAAGAGTGATTCCAAGTTCGCTTCAACGGGAGTGTTCCGCGCGCGCGCGTTCCGAAAAAGCATCCACGCGTCGAGAGCGCTCCGAGAGATGATCGCTCGTCCAAAAATTAGCCGAACGAGTGGAAAACGACCGAGAGAGGAGCCTCCAAAGTTGGGAATTTCGCACTCTTTTCCTGCCCAGGTCCTGGCCCGAGGCCATCCGCGCGGACTTCGAGGCGCTCGAGCGCGAGGACCCGGCGGCGGCCAAGGCGGCGGACCTGCGGCGGCTCTACGGCAAGTGCGGCTGCGTGCTCCGCTGCTACCGCGACGAGGCCTACGGCGACCTGGGCAACGTGCTCGCGGTCCCGCTCGGGTACAAGACCGGCTTCCGAAAGCCCCCCGGCGGCGCGGCGCGGACGAACGCGTGGGCCTTCGCGGGCCAGGGCACGAAGAGCTCGCGGCGCGCCATGCTCGGTGCGCTCGGCGCGCTCCCCGGAACGCGGGCGTCCCACGTCTCCGAGGCCCTCGACTGGGACGCGCCGGGCAATTTGGCGACGGACGCGTACGCGCGGCTTTTGGCGTCCGCGGCGCTCGCGCCGTGCCCCGTGGGCTGGATCCACCCGGACTCGTTCCGCCTCTACGAGGCCCTCGAGTGCGGCTGCCTCCCCGTCGTCGAGCGGCCGGCCTACTTTGCCGCGCTCCTCGGGGACGACCTCGCGGGCTCGCTCGTCGCGGCGACGGCGGGCTGGGACGCGGCCGACGTTTCGCGCCTCGCGGCGCTCCTCGCCGACGGCGCCGCGCTCGAGGCGCGGCGCGCGCGGTGCGCCGCGGCGTGGGCCGCGAAGAAGGTTTCGCTCGGCCGGGACGTGCGCGCGCACCTCGATCGTTACCTGTAGTACCGCGCGACGGACGACGCGTAGCGCCGGCCGAGGTCCGGGCCCCGGTCCGCGATCCACGCGAGGAGCGACCGGCGCCCGGCGATGGCCGGGTCGTCGGGGTCGTCCGCGCGCGTGAGGCCGGAGGTGAGCAGGTCCAGGTCGTCGGCGTCGAGGAGCGTGTCGCCCGTGTACCAGTCGATGGGCCGCGTGAGCGCCGTGATCGCGCGCGTCGACAACAGGCCCCGCGCGGGCACGACGACGCCCGGCCCGCCGACGGCGTCGCGGAGGGCGCCGAAGAGCTCCAGCGACGTGGGCGCGTCGGGACCGCACGCGTCGCGCTCCTCGCCCGTCGTCGCCGGGTCGCCGAGCGCCTCGAGCAGCGCCGCGGCGTCGCGGACGTGCACGGGCTGGAAGACGTGGTCGCCGGCGCCGGCGACCAAAAAAACGGGCACGCGGCGCAGCACCCACGCGGCGTTGTTCATCAGGATCGACTCCTCGGGCGTGTCGCCGAAGATGCCGCAGGGCCGCGCGATCGCGTAGTTGAGATCCGCCTCGCGCAGCAAGTCTTCCGCCTTCGCCTTGCCGGCGATGTACGGAAAGGGGCTACTCGTCGACGTCCGCGTGTGCGACATGAGCA
The DNA here is from genome assembly GCF_000186865.1 of Aureococcus anophagefferens. Classification (NCBI taxonomy): domain Eukaryota; class Pelagophyceae; order Pelagomonadales; family Pelagomonadaceae; genus Aureococcus; species Aureococcus anophagefferens. Next base: position 1,307,637 of record NW_008705568.1, on the reverse strand, counting down.
CGACCTTGGCGACGCCCGCGCGCTTCGCCGCAGCGAAGAGGCGGCCGTTCGCCGCGGCCGCGGCGGCGTGCGGGTCGCCGTCGCCGGCGACGAAGCGGACCCAGTGCGAGCAGTAGACCACGTCGCAGCCCTCGAGCGCGCGCGCCATCGCGTCGACGTCGTCGAAATCGAGCGCGACGCGGTCCGCGGCGAGGGCGTCCGCCTGCCGCTGCGAGAGCGGCGCCAATGCGATGGGCGTCGCTCTTCTGCTCAAATTCAGCACGTCGTGGCCCTTCTCCAGGAGGCGCGCCGCTAGGTAGCGGCCCGTGTAGGACAGCGCGCCCGTGATGGCGCAGCGCATGGTGGTCTCTTGCGTCGCGTCAGCCCGGCGGCAGCGGCGCGTACAAAAAACACCTCAGCCCTTACATCGATTGCCACAAAAAAGGCACCTTGACCTCAATCACTTTTATGTTGCACCAAGACCGCGCGCCTAGCGGAGCGCGGCCTTGACGAGGCGGCGCGTCGCGGCCTTGGCGATCTTGGGCGCCTGGCGCTCGCCCTTCTTGGCGACCTTGGCCCGGAGCGCCTTGACGGTCTTGGGCTTGTTCTTGGCCGCCGCGGCCGTCTTCTTCTTGCCGAGCTCGACGACGAGCTTCTTCGGCGCGGGCGCCTTCTTCTTCGTCGCGTTGAGGTCGACGACGAAGGTCGCCGGCGCCCTCTTGTTCGCGACGGCCGTCTTCGCGGCCTTCTTCGGCGGCGCCGCGGCCTTCTTCGGCGGCGCCTTCGCCGCGGGCTTGGGCGCCGCGGCCTTGGCGCCGCCGGCCTGCTCGAGGCTCAGGCCCATGACGCGGCCGTCGAGCGTGCGCTGGTCGAAGCGCACGCAGGCCTCGCGCGCGGACGCCGCGTCCGCGAAGTCGACCTCGTACGTGACGACCGTCGACGACGCGCCCAAAACCGCCCGGACCTCCTTGACCGTGCCGACGGTGGCGAAGAGGGACCGCACGTCGACGGCGCTCACGGAGGCGCCGATGTTCTTCGCGACGAGGCGCGTCATCTTGGGCTTCGACGGGCCCACGCGGTCCAGGATGTTGCGGTTCGCGTCGGCGGCCGCCGACCGGCGCGTGCGCGACGCGACCTGCGCGTTCTGCGCCCGCCGCGCGCGCGCCGCCGACATGGTCTCGTTTTGCGCTTCGCGGGCTTTGCGGTCGCAACGGCGGCGACGGCGCGATCGCGGCGGCTAGTGGCTGCCCCAAACAATCGTGTACGGGTGGGGCAACGAGTCGATGATCACCCCCAGGTGAACGAACGTTGAGCCATCAAACTCGGTGGATCAGCCACTCCCCACCTCGTCAACGTTCGCGGATCCAGCGCCGCCCGCCTGCACCACCAACCAGCCATGTTCGCGTCGCGGCTCGCCCTGCGCGGCCTGCGCGCGGCCCCGCTCGCGGCCTGCGCCGCCGGCGCGACGCAGAAGCCCGCCGACTGCGGCTGGTTCGGCGGCAAGAGCGAGGCCGCGAAGCTCGAGGCGGAGAAGAAGCGGCTCGAGGAGGAGATGGCCGCCGTGCGCGAGAAGCTGGGCGTGCTCGCGGCGCTGGATCTGAACGGCGACGGCAAGGTCGACGAGAAGGACGCGGCGCTCGCGCTCGCGCTGGCCAAGAACCGGGCGATGACGGCCGGCGGCGACGAGCTCCTCGCGGAGATCGGCAAGCACGCGTCGACGGCGTTGGCGACGGGCGTGCCGAGCCAGCTGAGCTGGGGCTTCTGCAGCGGCTACTGCGCGGGCTTCGCGGCGAAGAAGGCGTCCAAGGTCGTCGCCGCGGGCCTCGGCGGCATCTTCGCGCTCATGCAGGCCCTCGCCTACAACGGCTACATCGTCGTCGACCAGGAGAAGCTGAGCAAGGACTTCCAGGACCGCTTCGACGTGAACCACGACGGGAAGATCGACATGGCCGACGCGGAGAACCTGTACGGCCAGGCCATGGAGGTGCTCCAGTACAACATGCCCTCGGGCACGGGCTTCGCCACGGGCGTCGTCCTCGGCCTCCGGAGCGGCTGAGCGCCGGCCTCGCCGCGTAAGGGGGGTTACGACCGGAGGAACGCGCGGACCACGGCCCGGGCGACGGCCACCGCCGACGGCCGGAGCTTCCCCGAGAGCGAGTCGCAGTCGCGCGCCTCGAGCTCGTCGACGATGCTCTCGAGCAGCTCGACGATGGCCGCCACGGGCAGCCGCGACGCCTTGGGCAGGTCCGGGATCGCGAGGCGCGCGGACGCGTAGAGGTCGCGCGCGCGCGATATCTGCAGCCGCACGGCGTCCTTGTAGGGCGCCGTCAGCCGCCCCTTCCGCACGTCCTCCAGGTCGCAGCCGCAGGCCGCGAGGTCCGCCAGGGGCAGGTAGACCCGGTCGTAGTCGCGCGCGTCCGCCCCTACATCTCTCAGCACGTTCGTCAGCTGGATGGCGACGCCCAGGTCCACGGCCCGCCGCTCCACGACGGGGTCGGGTGTCGCGCCGAGCAGCGGGAGCAGCATGAGCCCCACGCCGCCCGCGACGCGCTCGCAGTACGTTTTCAGGTCCGGGTCCCAGCGCTCGAACCGTAGACTCTCCGGCCGCAGGTCGCCGCGCATGCCCTCGAGCATGGCCTCGAAGGGCGCCGTCGACAGCGCCGGGTAGGCCTCGAAGGTCGCGGCGAGCGCCGCGTCGATGGCGTTCCGCGGGCTCCCGCGGAGCGCCGCCGCCAGATCGGCCTCGATCTCGTCGAGGCTCGCGAGCGCCAAACCCTTGTTCACGCCGACCTCGTCGGCGACGTCGTCGGCGCGCCGGCACCAGGCGTAGATGGACCGGATGCCCCGCCGCGCGTCGTCGTCGCGGATGAGGCGCGACGCGAGGTGCAGCAACGGGTCGTTGCGCCGCAGGGCCTCGTCGACCTTCCGCGGGCTCGTGAACGGCAGCGGCGCGGCGCGGAGGACCGTGGATGTCGCGCGCGCGCAGCGCGGGGCTGGTGCCGGGGGGGCGACGAGGGCCGCGGCCAACCCGGCGCTGAGAAACAGCAAGTGCGTGGAGGAACCCATAAGTCGACCGAGATCGATGACGGGTCGATGTTGGACTAGTTATTGAAGGGGATGCCACGAATGTGTCCGTCCGGGGATGTTGGGCCTCATTAGTGGTGCGACGGCTCGGCCAGTGAGGCTCATGTTTGAGGACTTCGCCATGGCCGAGACATCTACAAGTCCATGCGGTCGCTATTCTTGCGTCCCCCCCCTACGTCCCCCCGGACTCGCCGTCGGCCATGAGGGCCGGCTTCGGGTCGTCGTCGAGGACCGCGGCGACGGCGCGGAGCACCGCGGGGACGTCGACGGCGCCGCCCGACCGCATCGTGCAGCCCGCGCAGAGCACGCCCCGGTACGTCGCGCCCACGGCGACGGCGACGTGGGCGAACATGGACGGGTGGCCGCAGGAGTGCTCCCGGGGCGTGATCTCCACGAGGCCCTGGCCCGGCGAGAGGAAGAGCGCGTTCGCGAGCGCCCCGCCGTGCAACCCGACGACGAGTTTCGCGCGGCGCCAGAGCGCGACCTGGAGCGCCCAGGGGATGGACCCGTCGAAGGCCACGGGCCGCACGTCCAGCTCGGGCCGCGCCGCCCGGAGCGCCGCCAGCAGGTCGCCCATGTTGTGCACGTGGCGCCGCCGCGCGTCGCCCTTGCCGCCGAGGCGCCGCCGGCGCTCCGGCTCGGGCGCCCTCCGCTCGACGACCAATGCGTAGCCCCGCGACGCGTTGGGCAAACGCGGCAGCAGCGCGTCCGCGTGCGCGTCCAGGAACGCGTCGGCGCGCCGCCGCAGCGTCGCGAGCACGTCGGACCGGACCTGCGCCTTGCAGTTCTTCGGGCCCCACGTGATCGCGGCCATCGCCGCGGGCGCGGTGACGGCCGTCGCCGCGACGAAGGCCGCGCCGGCGGGGCCGCCGTAGGTCGCGTCGTCGTCGACGGCGTCGGCGAGGCGGTCCACGGCCGCCGCGCCCGCGCGCCACAAAAGATAGAGCGCGACGTCGTCCGCTTTCGCGCCCCCCTCGCCGCCCCACGCGGCGAGGCCGTCGTAGCCGTAGGCGTAGCCGTGGCCGAGGAGCACGCGCGTGGCGTCCCGCGTCGCGTTCGCGC
>NW_008705568.1:1264123-1303120 GCF_000186865.1 Aureococcus anophagefferens | reverse complement strand
CGACGCGCCGCCGGCCCAGCGCCAGGAAGCAGGCGACGGCTCGCCACAGGACCATGGGACTGCTACGATCGCGGTGACATGTCCATCGTAATCGCTGCAAGTTGGGATGTTGAAGTGCTCATTCCGGCCGGGCTGCTCCATCGCGATGGCCTTCTCGAACATGGAGGCGGCCCTGGACGCGCCGCTCCTCAGAGTCGACGACGCCTCGATCTCCGCCTCTTCCGTCTCGACGCAGAAGCGCGACGCCTCCGCCGGCGCCGGCGTCTTCGCGCTGTTGATCGCTTTGACCGTCGGCGACATCGTGCTGGGCGCGATCCTCTTCGACCGCTTCGGCGAGATCTATGCCCAGTACCTGAATTTAGCAACGGCCGCGTGCTACTGCGTCGCGAGCACGGCCGCCGTGCTCTGGCGCCGCGCGCCGCGCCGCGCGCCGGCGCGCCTGCTCGTCGTCATCGGCGTGCTCAACGGCGGCGGCAACTTCTTCCAGGCCGTGGGCCAGCCCCACACGCCGGGCATCACGCAGTCGCTCCTCAGCGCGACGCTGAGCGTGCCCCTCGTCCTGTCGCTCTCGCTGCTGTTCCTCGGGAAGCGGCCGTCGCGGACGGCGGCGGCCGCCGCGGCGCTCGTCGTCGCCGGCGCGGCGTGCAGCGCGTTCCGGTCCCGGCTTTTCGCGTCCCGCGCGCTCATCGACGCCGGCGGCGAGGACGACGGCGGCGCCGGCGGCATCGTCGTCGAGTGGTACGCCGTCGCGCTCTTCGCGTTCGCGCAGTTGATATTCTCCGCGGAGCGCGTCTTCGAGGAGTCGGTCTTCGCGCGGGCGCTCGAGGGCCTCGACGCGACGACCATGTTCTGCTGGACCATGTGGGTCCAATTCGTCCTGTACCTGCCCCTGCTGCCCTCGCAGCAGCTCCCGGCGCTCGGGGGGCTGACGCCGCCGCAGATCCTCCCCGTGGAGCGCGACGGCCTGTGGTGCACGCTCGGCCGCACCGCGGCCACGCCGGCGGGGTTGGATCTCCCGGGGTGCGACCTCGTGAACACGGCGCTGTTCTTCGCGTACGTCGCCGTCGACGGCTGCTGCTACTGCTACGGCCTCTACGTCATCAAGCGGTACGGCGCGTCGGCCATGGTCGTCGCGGGCTCCGTGGCGCTGCCGCTGCAGCAGGTCGTCTTCTGCGCGCCCTTCCTCGTCGGCCGGCGCTACGCCGAGAGCCTCTACGGCGCGGACGTCGCCGCGCTGGTCCTGGTTCTCGCGGGCTTCGTCGGCTTCCACCGCCTCAGCCCGGAGGGCGCGCTGCGCGGGTAAGGCTCTTGTGGATCGTTGCGGGGTAGTGTGGGGGTCGCGGTGGGTTCCGTCGTCCGAGGCGCGATTGCGAACCGGGACAAGAGGAAGGGCAACGTCAAGGGAAACGTTTACAAAAAGACGGTGGTCCCTTTGTGATGGACTGCGCCCAAGCAGGGCCGACGGGAGACGACGCAAACGACCCGATACTTGCCGAGGTTTTTTGGACCGATAAATCGACCGACACTTGCCGTAGATTGGGCGACACCGACCGCCACCGCCACCGATACCAAGCGCCAGCGCGATCATCACCAAGCGACATCAACCGACACCCCCGGCCAGAAAGGCGTCTCGGACCAAAGATCGCATCATTTAAGTTATGGCGCGCAGCGCCTCAACCCGGCGTCGTTTTGGAAGGTCGCCGCGCCGCAATTGCCGGCGACGGCGCTTCTTCTCCGCGGCGTGCTCACGCACTCGACGAACTCCGCGCCTCCCGAGCGCGTGTTTTCCATCCTCAACGACACCTTCGACTCGAGCATGACCCAGTCGCTCAACGACTACATCGAGTTGAGCCTCCAACTGCAGTACAACGAGCGCGGCCGCGGCCGCGGCGCGTAGGCACGACGGTCGATACCAATCGATATTTTTCGATACCGCCACCGACTCCGATCGATACCCCGACCGAGACCGGCCGACACCTCGGCCGAGACCGGCCGAACCGGCCGGAATCGACCGATAAATCGTCGATACTTGCCGTAATTACCCGAGGGGGTTGACCGCCGGTATGCCTGGTAGTATGCGCCCGCTATGCGGGCTTTATGCGGGCTTTATGCGGGTGTTATGCGGGTGGTATGCGGGTGGTATGCGGGTGGTATGCGGGTGGTATGCTGGTGGTATGCGGGTGGTATGCGGGTGGTATGCGTCTGCTATGCCGGTGGTATGCGTCTGCTATGCCGGTGGTATGCGGCTGCTATGCTGGTGGTATGCGCCTGCTATGCTGGTGGTATGCTGGTGGGCTGCTATGCTGGTCTTATGCGCCTGCTATGCTGGTGGTATGCGGCTGCTATGCTGGTCTTATGCGCCTGCTATGCTGGTGGTATGCGCCTGCTATGCGCCTGCTATGCGCCTGCTATGCGCCTGCTATGCGCCCGCTATGCGCCCGCTATGCGCCCGCTATGCGTCTGCTATGCGGCTGCTATGCGGCTGCTATGCTGGTGTATGCCGTGGCTGGTGTATGCCTGGTGGTCGGCCCCCTCTGGTAATTACGGCAATACCTCGACACGACACTTGCCGTGAAACGTATCCACTCCCGTCGGACTTGCTTGACTGCGCCCGACGGGTTTGACGCGTCGCAACCCCGCATGCCGACAATTCCCCGCGCCGAGTCGCAGTCGTCGGCCTCGAGCGACGGTAAGGCCTACGCCATCGTTGACGTACAAGGCCAGGGACGCGGACTCGTCGCCGCGAGGGCACTAACCCGGGGCGACGTTGTTCTGAGGGACCGCGCCGTCGCCGTGGGCCTCGACGAGGTCGAGTTACTGCGCAACTGCGCCGCGGACCCCGCAGCCCGCGCGGTCATCGACGAGCTGTGCTCGCTGTCCTACGACGCGCTCGACGGCGCCGCGCGGCGGCGCCTCGCGGACGCCGTCGACGGCGCGGCCGACCTCGCCGCGTTCTTCGCGCCCCACGACGACGCCGACGAGTTCGACGAGGCCTGGGCGAAGCGCGCGAGCCTGCGGCTCGAGTGCAATGTCTTCACCCTGTGGACCGTTGACTACGAGCGGCGGTCCATGGGTCTCTTTCCCGTCGCGAGGCTGCTGAACCACGCGTGCGCGCCGAACTGCGTCCGCGAGCAGGACGGCGACGACCTGCGATTCACGGCCCTCGCGGACATCCCCGCGGGCGGCGCGCTGACCTTCAGCTACGTCCCCGCGGCCTACGGCCGCGCCGCGCGCCGGCGGCTCCTCCGGGACTACTTCCAGTTCGCCTGCGGCTGCCCGCGCTGCGCGGGCGACCCCGCGGCCGACGAGCGCGCCCGGGGCGCCCTCGCGCACGTCGGCTGCGGCGGGTCCTGGAACGCGGCGGGCCGCTGCGCGATCTGCGGCGCGCCGAAGCCGACCGGGCGTTAAACCGGGGCCTCCTAGTTTGTGGCCCCCGCGTCGACGGCGTCGAGGATGTCGAGCGCCAACGGCCGGGCGCCGCGGTCGCGGTCCTTGAGGAGCAGATCCGTCGACACGGAGAGCACGGACCAGGCGCCCGCGTTGATCTCGCGCTCCAGATCGCCCGGCCGCCACGTCGTCGCCTGCGCGAAGAGGCGGAAGCGGAAGGGGTTCGCCATGCCCTTGCCCGCGAGCATGGTCGCGCTGGACCAGGCGCCGCCGACGAAGAGGCCGTCGTCGTTGAGGGGCTCCGCGCCGACGACGGTGCGGTAGGGATGCACGGCGACGATGCCCGTGGTCGTCGCCTCGTCGCCGGCCGCGCCGACCGTGCGCCGCCCGTCGGCCTCGTCGCGGTGCGGCCCGCCGATCCAGAGCGGCTGGAGCCGGAAGTTCTCCACGGAGAGCTCCGAGAAGTCGCCCATCATGTAGCCGCTGCGCCGGCCCATCAATACGCCCGTAAAGCCCGACCGCTTCGACGCGTCGAGGAGGAGCACGACGGGCGCCAGCGCCGCCTGGCGCTCGGGCGGGATGCGGTCCGCCGCGTCCTCGGGGAGGCCCACGCGGGCCAGCGACGCTTTGGCCTCGCGCCCGGGGTCGTCGGCGAAGAAGTAGCTCTCGCTGCCCACGAGGACGACGCCCGCCGCGGGCTTGGCCGCCGCGCGCGCCCACTCCGACGGGCCCTCGTCGCCCTCGGGCGCCGCGGCGACGGACGCGACGGCGTCGAGGCCGCCGCTCACGAGCCGCGCGCGGAAGGCGGCGATGCGAGCGGCCTCCGCTTCGTCATCTATGCTCTCGTCGTCCCCGGCGCGCAGGGGTCGCGCGCGTCGCAGCGATCGTCGCGGCGTGGCCTGGAAGGCGACGCAGGACAGCGCGCAGAGCGCGAAGGCGCAGAGGCGCGCCATGGGCGCTCCTGAGGTGGCGCTTCGAGGGTGAACCATCGGAGAGAGCGTGTCGCACAGCCGCTCCAACACCGCCGTCGACGCCGCCTTCGCCGCGTCGCGACGCGCCGCAGCGCTCTCCGCCGCGCCCGCGCCCGCCACCGAGGCCCGCGCCGCCGCCGAGGCCCCGCCGCGCCCGCGCCCGCGCGCCACCGAGGCCCGCGCCCGCGCCCGCGCCGCCACCGAGGCCCGCGCCCGCCACAGAGGCCCGCGCCCACCGCCGCGCCCCGCGCCCGCGCGCCAACCCGCGCCCCCGAGACCGACAAGAAGCCGCCAAAAAACCTCGACCATGGGTGGTGATGGGGGCTGCATCGCGACGCAGCGGGAATTCATGCGGGGCACCTACGGGTCGTCGCACAAGGCCAAGGGCTGGGCCGGGGGCCAGAACCACGGCGCCGGCTGCACGGGCGGCGACGAGGAGAAGGGCGACTTCCGCGTGCGGCGGAAGGCCATCCAGGTCCGGTCCTGCGCGCTCACGTCGCAGACGCTCGCGGCGCCCGTCGTCGCCGACGAGCTCGGGAACCTGTTCAACAAGCTGCCGCTCTTGGAGGCGCTGTCGGCGAAGGCCGTCCCGGAGCGGTTCTCCTACGTGCGGGGTTTGCGGGACCTCGTCGACTGCAAGTTCGCGCCCGTGACGGAGTCGGCGTACCTCAACGGGGAGGGCGCCGCGCTCTGCGCCTGCCCGGTGGGCGGCGAGCCCCTGGACGGGTCGAAGCCCTTCGTCGTCAGCCGCACGTCGGGGTGGATCTTAGGGGAGAAGTGCGTCACCGAGATGGGCGTGGCCGCGCTCCAGGCCGAGTACGGGCCCTTCACGGCGGCGGACCTCGTCCGCGTCTGCCCCGCCGACGATGAGCTCAAGAGCCTCGCGGACGCCATGCTCGCGCGGCGCGCCGAGGAGAAGCGGCGCAAGAAGGACGACAAGAAGCGGAAGCGCGCGGAGCGGGCCGCGGCCGGCGGCGACGCCGGCGACGGCGACGGCCGCGCCGCCGCGAAGCCCAGGGCGCCGGCGCCGAAGCCGCCGCCGAAGAAGCAGGCGTCCATCGGCATGTCCGCCGCGGCGGACGTCGCCAAGCAGGCGCGCGAGCGGACGACGCAGGACCACGCGTCCGCGGCGCTCCAGGGCCTCTTCCACGACGAGTCCAAGACGACGGCGCCCAAGGACCTCTTCATCGCCACGGCCGCGCGGCGCTATAACCTGAACTGAAGCGCAAACTGGGCGTGTTAGAACGGACGCGGAGCGGCTAGTCCGAGTCCTCCGCGAGGCGCCGCGTGTAGGCCGCGTTCGCGTCTACGGTGTACCAGTCGAAGGTCGCCTGGACGGCGTCCGCCAGCGGCGTCGGACACCAGGCCGGCAGGGCCTCGAGCGCGCGCGCCACGCTGATGGGCCCGACGTCGACGGAGAGCAGCTCCGCGCGGCGGCCGGGGTCGAGCTTCGGCGGCCGGTCGAGGCCCCGCGCCTCGGCGATGAGCTCGACGAGCTCCGCGAAAGACGGCGTCTCCGCGCAGGCCACGTGCAGGACCGGCGGTTTCGTTTCGCCCCTGATCAGCAGCATGATCGCCAAGGCGACGTCCGGCGCGAACGCGATGGACGCGCGATGCGCCGCGCCGTCGCGGACGCCGCCGACGCGGCAGCCGACGGACGCGCGCGACACCTTGTTGGCGAGGTCCAAAAAGCCGCCGAGGTTGTCGCGCGGGCCGATGACGTCCGGGAGCCGGAGCGCCGTGCACTCGAGCCCTCGCGTCGCCCAGTTCGCGAGCTCCTCCTCGCCCGCGAGCTTGCCCGAGCCGTAGCGGTACTGGTACCCGTCGCGCTTCTTGCACGCGGCGATGCCCGCGCGGCTCGTCTCGCGGACCGCGTCGGATTCGTCGAGGCCGCGGCCCGCGGCGCGCGCGGCGTCGATGCGGTGTCGCTCGCAGGCCATGTAGACCGAGTCCGACGAGATGTAGACGTAATACGGCGACGGGTCCCACCGCGACTCGAGCGCGGCAGCCGCGACGTCGGCCACGTCGTCGGCGGAAAACGCGACGAAGTCGACGATGGCCTCCCAACATCCCTCCTGAACGACCTTCATCAGCAAGTTGGGTTGGGCGAAGCGGTCGAGCCGGATGTGCGTGACGTCATCGCCGAAGGGCGACGGCGTCACGCCGCGATTCAAGACGGTTACGGCGTAGCCCTTCTTGCAAAGCAACTCGACGGTGTGCACGCCCATGAATTGCGTGCCGCCGATGACGAGCACCTTGGGCACCTCCTCATCCCTCCTGGTCGCAAGCAGCGCATCTATGGCCGCTTCCTTTGCATCCCGGCGGTCATCATGGAGGGGTCCGAATCGACTGGCAGGTTTTTTTGTCCTACGAAGCATGTACCGGTGCAGCTCGTGTTCGAGATGTCGTCCTTCGCGCGCGAGCTGTGGAGCTCCGGTGCACTGCGAGCGCCAGTTGCTCGAGCCCAAGCTTGAGTGCGGTTCAAACGGTCAAGTTGCACTACAACTTGTGACCTTACCAGTAGGGCGACGGCTCGGGCGTCGCCCGGTGCCCGACCTCGCCGTCGCCGAAGAGGGCCGCGTAGAGCGCGTCCATGGCGAGGGTCCCGCCCGGCGCGAGGGCCGCCAAATCCGCGGCCGTGACGTCGACGAGCGCCTTCCGCCCGAGCTCCGCGGCCAGCAAATCGACGGGCACGGCCCTGCCGTGGCCCGCGCGGCCGAGCGCGTGGAACACGTCCGCGAGCACGGACACGGGCACGGCGACGAAGTCGTCCCGGAGCGCGTCCAGCGACTTCGGCGGCCGCCGCTGTTCGCGGTAGTACGCGTGCTCGCTGTCGCCAAAGTCCATGCCCCCGCAGATCGCGTGCGCGAACTCGGGCAAAGAAACCGCCCCATCGTGGTCGATGTCCATCTCGGCCATGACCTCGTCGTAGGCGCCCTGGGAGAAGTCGACGCCGGCGATCGAGAGGCCCTTCCGGAGCTCGTCCCGCTGGATGACGCCGTCGCCCGACGCGTCGAAGCGCCGGAAGATGGACCGCAAAAGGCCGAGCGACGCGCCCGCGCCCGCGCCGTGGCAGGCGACGTTGATCGCCTTCCGTAGTTTCTCGACGGCCGAGCCGCCGGGTTCGCTCTTCCGGCTCGGCGGCGCCGCCGGCGCGTCGACGAGCGCCGAGGGCACGACGATGTCGTAGCCGACCTGCTGCCACTCGGCGATGGCGCCGCCGTCGCGGCGCCGCCGGTCGCGCTCCACGGGGGACGTCTCGCCCGCGGGCGCGGCCGACGTGTCCGCGACGAGGGGCGCGCAGTCCTCGCGGTCGTCGGCGATGGCCCGTGCCAATTCCAGCAGCGTCACGCGGCCGTCGTGGTCCCGGTCCAGCGCGGCCCAAAAGTCCTCGAAGCGCGTCACGTCCCGGTTCCGGCCTTCGAGGGCTAATCTTAGCTCGTCGCGGCTCAGGCTGCCGTCGCCGTTGGCGTCGAAGCGCTTGAAGATCTGGCGCAGCAAACCCATGGACGCGCCGGCGCCGCCGCCGAAGCACTCCATCTTGAAGCGGTGGATCGCCGTCTTCTCGTCGCTCGGCGGCCGTCGGTTGACCGCGTCGCGGTAGCGCTCGCCGCTCGGGTTCACGAGGTCGTAGCCGACCTGCTGCCACTTGGCGATGCCGTCGACGGCCTTGCGCACGCGCCGCGCCTCGACCGCCGCGGACTCGCGCTGCATCGGCTCGACGGCGCGCGGCGGCTTCAGGCGCAAACGGTCCCGCGCGTCCTCGGCGCTCTCGAGGGGCGACGGGTTCGTCCCGTAGGGCGCGGGGATGCTCCGCACGCCGCGCCGGTTCTGCGGGCTCTGGCTCAGGTCCTGGAGCCGCCGCTCGGCCTCGGCGAAGTGGCGCCGCCGGCAGGGCTTCGGCGGGCCCGCGAGGGGGATGGGCTCGTCGACGATCTGCTGGCCGAGGCGCGCCATGCTCAGGCGCCGCCCGCCGACGGTCGGGCCCACGAAGGGGTCCGACGAGCTGTGCCCCAAACAATACTTCTGCATCGGCGCCGGTTAGGGAAGCAGCCCCATGTCGTAAATCGGCGCTCCGCGGGGCGATACTGCTGCGGCTCTTGTACTCAAACAACAACTTTTCGGGTTTCGCAACTTTTGCTCAGCATGTGTCGGGAGGGCAGCCTTCCCAAACACAACAATGCTCCTCCGCCTCCTCCCGCTCGTCGCTATGGCACTCGGCGCGCCCCTGGCCCTGAACGCGTCGCAGACGCCGTCGCTCTTCATCCCGGGCATCGACAAGGGCGGCACGTCCGAGGCCTACCTCGCCCTCCTCGACGCGGCGCCCTTCGTCGAGGGCGCGACGAAGGAGCCGGGCTGCCTCTACCAGCGCGACGTCGCCGGCTGCTACCGGCGGTCCTTCCCCGAAAGCGGTGCCAGCGTCGACGCGACCCCGAACTACGCGTGGGCGTACCTCGTCGACGCCGCGGCCGCCGCGCGCGCCGCGGCGCCCAAGGCCGTGTCCATCTTCTTCCTGCGCCGCCCCGCGAAGCGCATCCGGTCCCTGCACAACTACTGGAAGGCCGACCAGCGCATCGGCGCGCGCCTCGGCGCCGCGGTGGACGCGCACGTGCGCGTCTGTGTGGAATTCAACCACTGGTTTGGGTGGTCCTGACCAAACTTCAGAATTCTCTTTCTCGGTCAAATCGAAGTCGATTCGGCTGATTTTTGGACGAATCGATTGCTCTCGTCGAGTTCTCGAAGCACAGCCGAAGCGCTTGTGTCAAAACGGTCGCGTACGCTCACATTGAAGTCGAGTTGAAGATTTGAATTCCACACAGGTGCGCGTCGAGCTCGACTATTTGAAAACGCCCGCGGCGGCGCGGCTCCTGGCGGCGCTCCTCGGGCCCGCGCCGACGCACGCGGCCTACGCGGCCCTCTGCCGGGGCCTCGGGCCCTGGATCGCGGCCGAGCGGCCCGCGTCGTGCGCGGCCGTCACGGGGCCCGGCTCGGTGGACCGCGGCGGCGGCACGTCCCCTTCCTGCCCCGTGCACGTCCCCTTCCTGGCGACGACGCTCTACTACGCGCTCCTCAAAAACTGGCTCGCGCACTACGACGCCGACGACGTCGCGGTGCTGGAGAGCGAGTCCTACTGGCGCGACCCGGAGCTGCTACTCCGGCTCTTCCCGGGCCGCGCGGGCCGGCGCCGGCTCCACGCGAACGAGGCGGCCTACCGGACGCCGCCCCTGTCGCCGGCGCTCGAGGCCGAGCTCGAGGCCTTCTTCGAGGCGCCGAACGCGGCGCTCCGGGGCCTGCTGGCCGCCTGGCCGTCGGAGCACGCGCGCGTCGCGCCGGACCCCAACGCGCCGGGGACGTGGTGGCGCGAGGTGCCCCACCGCGGGGTCATTAAGCCCTAGAAACATCCTTACGCGTCCGCCGCGCGTTTTAGGATGGTCACGGTGCCCTGGGCGCCGTCAACCTCGACGACGTCGCCCGTCGCGAGCACGTCCGTCGCGTGCGCGCAGCCGCAGACCGCGGGGATCGCCGCCTCGCGCGCGCAGATGGCCGCGTGGCTCAGCGCGCCGCCCGTGTTCGTGACGACGGCGCCGCAGCGGTTCAGGTAGGCGTTGAACGACGAGTTCGTGAAGTTGAGCACGGCGACCTCGCCCCGCCGCAGCTCGGGGAACGTGGCCTCGTCCACCACCCGCACCCGCGCCCGCAGCGCGCCCTCGGCGCCGGAAGACGCGGGCATGCCCCGGAGCACGGCCGCGCCCGGCGCCAGGTTCCCCGCCGCGAACTCGTCCTCGCAGTCCGAGCCCATGAGCGCGACGTTGATGACCGCGAGGAACGCGTCCGTGAGCTCGCCGCAGCCGCCCTTGGGGAACCATTTCCCGAGCTGGGGCGGCGGGTGGCGCGGCCCGTTGATGACCGCGGGGCTGTCGAGCATCTGGTTGAAGGCCCGGGCGCGGTCCGCGCGGCCCTTGCAGCGGTGCTCCCAGTGGAGGAGCTTCTCCGGCCGCGACCGCGGCCGACTCCGGTGCCTCAGCAGCTCGCCGGCCTCGGCGGCCGAGAGCCACGCGCCGCGCGCCGCGTCGACGAAGCGCCGCGCGCCGACCTCGAGGAGCGCGCGCCGGCCGACGCCGTTGAGCCAGGCGTCGTTGAACAGGGCCCGCTCGTCGCGGACGCGGTAGGCCTCGCGGCAGTCGGCGAGGAGCTCGCCGACGAGTTTGCGATGCTCCGGCTTCGCGCGCGCCGCCACGGCCGCGTCCGCGGCCGCCGTCGCCGCCGCCGTCGCGACTTCCGGCGGGGGCGTCGTCGCGGCCGCGTGAAATAAATCGAAGAGCGCCGCGGGCGACTCGCGGAGCGCCGGCGCCGCGACGTCGTAGGCGCCGACGACGCGGTCGCTCACCGCGGCGAGGTAGTCCGCCGCGGCCTCTCGCACGGGCGACGCCGCGTCGACGACCTCGCCGAGGTAGATCGCCGCGGCGCTGTCGCTCTTCGACCGCACGACCTTGCGGGCCCAGCCGAGGGCCTTGAGCGCCTCGGGGCAGGCGGAAAAGGCCTCGTAGAGCGGGCGATCGGGCGAGTGGTCCCAGAAGTCGCGCCTGTTGCTCCCGGCCGCCGCGACGTCCGCGAGCAAGGCGCGCCGGCCCGCGGCGTCGCCGGGGTCGCACCGGGCGAAGACGGCGGCCGTCGTGAGGAGGCAGGGCGCCGTGTAGCGCTGGTGGCTCGCCCAGGCCTTTGCCATCTCGACCGCGGCGGTTTCGACGTGGTCCGCGAGGTCGCCGTCGCCGAGCTGTTTCGGGTCGACGGCGCCGAGCGCCCGCGCGGCGGCCTCGCGCGCGGCGCGCTCGGTGTCCTTCCACGCGCGGATGTCGGCCATCCAGCCCCGACATTTCAGCGTCCGCCGCGCGACGCGGTCGTTTCTCCGGAGCGCGGGGTGCAGCCGCGAGAGCGCCGCGAGCACGGGGCCCGGCGGCGGCGGGCCGACGGGCGGCGGGTCCGGCGCGCCGAGGGGCACGGGCTGGAGGTAGGGAATGCCGTTGACGAGGTCGCAGCGCAGCTTCGCGAGGCCCAGGCCGTACTTGGTCTGCGCGCGCGTGACCTCGTCCGCCAAAACGTCTCCGAAGAAGTCGTTCATGGGCGGCACGGGCCGCGTCGCGTGGGCGTCGCGCTCCCAGGTGCCGTCGTTGGCGCCGCGCCAGGGCCCGACGCTCGCCGGGCCGTCCATCGTCGCCGTCACCGCGCGCGCCTGGAGGAGCCAGAGCTTCCGGCCGCCGAAACGTTTCGAGGCCTCGACGGCGAACTCGACGTCCGCGCCGCGGCCGAGCGCGTCGGCGATCTGGGCGCCGGCGCCGCAGAGCAGGGCGAGGTCGCGCCGCGGGAGGACGCGGTCGCGCTGGGACGCCTCCGGCACGTCCACGGTCTCGACGCCGCCGCCCGGTAAAGCGACGATCATCTGCTCCTTCCGCGCGACGCGCTCCCGGAGGAACCGCGGCTTGCCGGCGTCGAGCGTGTCGACCCAGTAGGAGTCGGGCGTCACGAGGCCAGACACGAGGCCCTCGCCCTGGCCGAAGACGGCCTCGACGACGGCCTCGGCCTCGCAGCCGTTCCGCGGATTCACCGTAAATAAAACCCCCGCGGCGTCGGAGCGCACCTGGCGCTGGAGCACGACGGCCATGGCGACGGCCTTGAGGAACTTGGGGAGCCGCGCCGCGCCGCCGGCGTAGGCCAGGACGCCCGCGGCCAGCGTCGACGCCCAGACTTTTCGGACGCCGTCCTCGCAGGCCGCCGCGGACGCGCAGTTCAGCACCGTCTCGAACTGGCCCGCGTAGGACGCGTCGAGGGCGTCCTCGCAGGACGCCGACGACCGGCAGGCGACGCCGCGCGACCCGTGGCGCGCCGCGAAGGCCGCGATTTCCCTTCGCAGCCCGTCGGGCAGGTCGCACCGCTCGACGGCCGCGCGCGCGCGCGCGAGCGCCGCCTCGCTTTCCGCCGGATCGTCGGCGGCGGCGGCGGTTCGCAGGAGCGCCGCGATGGCCGGCGACGCGACGACGGCCCGGTAGCAGCGCGCGGGCACGACGATGGCGTCGGGCACGCCGAGGCGCCGGTTGCCGGCGCCGAAGGATTTGAAGAGGAGGTTGAGCTGCGCGCCCTTGCCGCCGAGCTCGCCGTCGCCGCCGGCGCACGGCAGCGCGTAGCAGACCGAGGCCGGCGCGGGCGCGACGCGGCCCAGGCCGAGGCGGCCTTTGCCCATGCTGCCCGACCAACGCGGCACGATCGTTTGCGACAACGTCGGCCTGGGGCTGCCTCATCACGATGGCTCTCCGCGCTTTGGAGGCCTTCCACCGCCTCGACGAGCTCATCTCGCGGCCCATCCAAAAGTTCCAGCTGCCGGCCCTCGTCGAGAATGCGCTGGCCTACCCGGACGGGGAGTGCTTCTTCGGAAAAGACACGGCCATGACGACCTGCTGGGGCGCCTCGATGGTCGCCCAACTGCTCTATCCCGGCGAAAACGCCATGGCCGCGGGCTTGAGCTGCACCATGTCGGCCTACCTCGCCGTCGTCGCCGGCAAGACGCTCCTGAAGCGCGCGCGGCCGGACCCCGACGCCGTCGGCCTCGCGCCGCGGACGGCGGCGGGCCTCGCCGCGCGGAGCCGCTTCGCGGACTCGCCCAAGTGGCTCAACACGTCCTTCCCGTCCGGCGGCGCCATGATATCCATGGGCTTCGGGGCCTTCTTCGCCGAGTGGACGGGCAGCCCGCTGTGGTACGCGGTGCCGGCGGTGACGAGCTTCGCGCGCGTCTACTTCTGCTGCCACTGGCTCGGCGACGCGCTCGTCGGCGCCGCCGTCGGCTACCGCGTCGTCCGCACGATCGTCGCCCTCGGCGGGCCCCTCGGCCTCCGCGGCATCTCGGCCGCGTCGCCGTTGTGCTACGCGCCGACGGCGCTGATGACGCTCCTGGCGACGGCGAAGTACCTCAAGGAGCGCAAGCTCGCCCAGAAGGACCGCGGACCCTAGGTTAACTTGCCCCGCTTCTCAATTAAGATCAAACGGCGCCCTCGTCCATGTCCTCCTCCTCGCCGGAGGAGCTGTCGGCGGGCGCCTCCGCGGGCGGCGCCGCCGCGGGCGGCCGGAGCAGGTGCGCCGCGTGGCGCGCGAGGTCCGCCTGCGCCGCGGCGGCGGCCGCCGCGTCGGGCGCGGGCGCCGGCGCCTCGTCGTCGTCGTCGTCGTCGTCGACGACGACGCGGCGGCGCCGCGCGGGCGCCGGCGGCTTGCCCCACTCGTCCTCGTCGTCGTCGTCGTCCGCGCGGCCGCCGCCGGCGGACGAGTCGTCGGAGTCGTCGGCGTCGGAGTCGTCGCGCGCGGCCGCGGCCGCGGTCGGCGTGCGCGCCCGGCCGCTGCGGCGCGGCGCGCAGGCGAGGTCGTCGGCGGGCGCCGCGCGGCGGCGCTTGAGCTGGCTCAGGGGCACGTCCGAGTCGTCCGAGTCGTCGTCCGAGTCCCAGTCGTCCGCGCGCTTCTTCCGCTTCGGCGGCGCCTTCTTCGGCGCCGGCGCCTTCTTCGGCGGCGGCGCCCGCGGCGCCGGCGCGGGCGCCCGGGCCGGCGGCGCGAGGTTCCGCGCGGCCGCTTTGGGCGACTTGGCGTCGTCGAAGGTCCGGATCGACGGCCGCGGCTTGGCGTCGAAGGACCGGATGGGCTGGAGGTTCCGGGCCGGCTCGGCCCGGCGCGAGAGCTGGGGCCGCGACTCGGAGAAGGTGCGGATGACGTTGGGCTTGCGCTTCTCGTCGTCGAAGGACGACGCGCGCGGCCGCGGCGCCGCCGCGGCGTCGTCGAGCGAGGTCGACCGCGGCCGCGGCGGTCCGCCGCGGGGCGTCGGGCCGTTCTGCGAGTTGGCCCGGGGCCGGTCGGCCTTGGCGAAGAGGTCGCGGCAGCGCGCGGAGAGGCGCGGCAGGAGCGTGACCTCCTCCTCGAGCGCCTGCGACGAGAGCGGCCGGCGGACGTCGTACTGGGGCACGACCCAGACGTAGCGCGCCGCGTAGGCCTCCCAGGCCGTCGGGTTGTCGTCGAGGATGACGCACTTGGAGCCGTTGCCCGCGCGCAGCGCCGCGGCGACGTCCGCGGGGAGCTTCTTGGAGCCGGCCTGTGTGGAAATCAACCAGTGAGCTGGGACGTCGGGGCCAAACTTGAGAATTCTCTAGCTCGATCAAATCGAAGTCGATTCGGCTGATTTTTGGACGAATCGATTGCTCTCGTCGAGTTCTCGAAGCGTGGAAGAAGAGCTTGCGTCGAAACCGTCGCATACGCTCACATTGAAGTCGGGTTGAAGATTTGATTTCCACACAGGAGCCCGCCGCGCGGTCTCGGACGACCTCGACGTGCGCGACGCGCGCCCAGCCCCTGGGCTCGGCGCCGTCGGCCTCGCTCGCCGCGAGGGCGGCGATGGCCTCGACGCCGATCAAGTTCGCCGTGACGACGCGGACGACCGCGCCCGCGGCGTGCAGGTCGCAGAGGAGCTTCCTAGCGCCGCGCCTGACCGCCATGACCTGGCGCGGGCCGTCGGGCCCGTCGACGGGCACGACGCCCTCGCAGATCACGTCGAGGCCGCCCGGGAGCTCGCCCTCGGGCATCATGTGGAAGAGCGTGCCGTCGAGGTCCAGGAGCGCGAAGAGTTTCGCGGGTTCCGGCGCGGGGATGAGAGCGCGGATCGAGTCGACGCGCCGCGCGCGCTTCGGCGGCTTCGCCTCCTCGTTCGACGGCTTGCGCGCGGGCACGAGCTTCGGCATGTCCGCGCGCGCGGAGGCGAGCTTCGGCATGTCCGCGAGCCGCGGCGCGGCGGGCGCGGCGGGCGCGGGCGCGGGCGCGGCGGCGGGCGTCGCGGGCCGCTTGGCCTCCGCCGGCGCGTCGGGCCGCTTCGTCTTGGCGATGCGGAACTTGTCGAGGTTGCCGACGAAGGGGTTGTGCAGCTTGCCCTTGGGCGCGGCGGCCTTGGGCCGCGCGGTTGTCGTCGGGCGCCGCGCGGCGGGCGCGACGGCGCTGAGGTGCTTCTCGCTCGTCGCGTACTCGGAGCCGTCGTCGTCGTAGCGCACGACCCAGACGCGCGCCTCCTCCGTCTCGCCCTCGTCCTCGAGGCGCACGATCTTGCCGCGGTAGAGCGCGTCGCCGGGGACGGACGCGGCGAATTTCGCGCCGAATGCGATGGGCTTGGCAGCGACGGTCGTCCCGACGCGGAACGTCGCCTGGGCCGATTTCTCGGCGCGGGCCGCGAGCATGGCGGGTGCTTGGGGCTGGTTTTCGCTGGGCTTACGCTGGGATGGGCTGTTTTTTTGGCTGGTTGGTAGGAGGCTTTTCACAGCCCCATGCTCGCGCAGCTCTCTCTCTCGCTGCAGCTCAACGGCAAGTTTGGCCTCGCTGGCGTCCTGCCGACCGCGCGCGCGCCAGTGTCGAGCATACACACACACACATCGCCGCAGCTTACCCCTCGCCCCGCCGCTTCGCGGCGTCCGGCGCCAGGAGCGCGACGAGCGCGGCGATTTCGGCGAGCTCGCGCGCCGGGTAGTGGCGGCCGTCCTTGGTCTCGTCGCAGCGGCCGTCCGTGAGGCCGAAGCCGTCGACGACGCCGACGTCCGCGTCGAGGCCCCCGAGCGTCGCGAGGAGCCGCGCGTTGAGCCGCGCGACGCCGTCGCGCGTGAACGTCGACGCGAGGCACTGCGCGCGGATTTCCGCGTCCATGCCCATGGGGAACTTGGGCCGCAGCGCGCGGACGCAGGACACGGCGTAGCCGTGCGGGTCGTTTCGGAGCTGGTCGACGAGCCGCGCGTAGTCGCGGTTGTAGCGGTCCTCGCAGATCGCCTGGGCAGGAAACAACCAGTGGAACGCCCCGTCCAGCGAAAGCTTCGAACCTCTCTAGCTCGGTCACATCGAAGTCGTTTCGGCTGATTTTTGGACGGATCGCTTTCTCTCGGAATCTCTTTAGACTGCGAAAAAGATATGTCAAACCCGTGCGATTACTTTCATATTGAAGTCGTTTCGAACATTTTTGTGTCCTGCCCGGCAGATCGCGTGGCCCGTCATGAAGACCAACGTCGCGCCCGCGTAGCGCCGCCGGCTCTCAACAACAAAACGCCGTAGGAAAAACTCCGCCGAGGCCCAGCACTGGAAGCACTCGAAATCTCTAGCCGGCAAGAGATGCAGATAATGAAGCCCGCCGTTCGCGTAGATGGCCGTCGGCGCCCTCCCGAGCGCTTCTGCCACGTGGCCGAGCGCCTCGAGGCCCTTGTGGAACCCAAAGTCGCCGCGGTCCTTGGGCGACATCCAGGCCACCGTGACGTTGCGACCGGCGCAGGCGAAGACGAGCGGCTTCGCCGGCGTCCGGGCGGCCGATGCGTTGAGGAGGCCGCAGAGCCGCTCGAACTGGGTCCGCATGGTCGAGTCGCCGACCATGGCGATCGTGGAGCCGCGGAGCGTCGCCACGTCGACGGCGCCGGCGACGACGCAGGAGAGCAGCGCGCGCCGCAGGAGCGCGGTCATGCAGACCGCTAGGCATCCTTGGGGCAGCCATGCCGTCTCGAAGTGATGCAACGAGCCGATGTTTGAGATTCGGGACTTTTTGCACGGCGATGACAGCTCCCGCGGCTGCTCCCCGCATCGAAGATGAGCCGTGGCTATCCGCATTCACGGACCGGCACCATGGAACCAGGAGAGGCATGGCTCTGTGCATTTGCGACCGTCCTCGGACTGTTTAGCGTCGCTTTCCCGACAAGCATGAACAACTTCGTCGCGAGGCTGCTATGCATCGCACAGATCGCGCCGGCGACGCGCGCGCTCGACGCGCCGCGGGGCGCGCGTCGACGGATGGTGCGCGGCGCCCACCGCCGGGGCCGCGCGATTCGGCCCGCCGCCGTCGGGAGCGGCCGGGGCGCGGACCACCCGTCGGCGTTTCTCGAGGACGGCGACCTCGTCGCGTACCAGACGGGCGCGTGGGACGTCGACGGCGTCGCCGTCGGCGACGGCGAGCCCGAGATCGCCCTCGCCTTCGTGACCCTCGTGCAGCTCGTCTTCACGCACAACTGCGAGCACGGCTGGATCCACGGCGTCGCCGCGCGGTGCGAGGCCGGCGTCGCGACGGCGACGGACGACGAGCTCCAGTTCGGCCCCGAGCAGCTCCGCGCGCGCCTCGCCGGCGCCGCGGGCGACGACGGCTCCGTCGCGCTCGACGGACCGAGCCTCGCCGCCGTCGCCGCGGCCGAGGCCGCGATCACCTAAGAGCCGGGACCGCCTAGTAAAACCTCGGCCGCGATCACCCAAGAGCTGCGACCGCCTAAAACCGCGGCCGCGATCACCTAACCCCCGTTACTCGGCGCCGCCAGCGCCGCGAGGTCCGCGTCGAGGGCCTCGAACAGGTCCGCGAGGAGCGCGAGCGCGGAGCCCATCTTGTCCTTGATGAACGCGCGCGCGATGGCCGCGAGGCAGCCGCCGAGGCGCGGCACGTCCGACCGGGCCCGGAGCTCCGCGTCCGCCGGGCCCGCGTCCCCCGCCGCGCGCGGCAGCACGTCGAGCTCCAGCGCGAGCGTCTCGCGGAGCAGCTCCCGCAGCGCGCCGAGGGGCAGGAACAGCGACAGCGCGCGCTCGCTCCAGGACGGCTCCGCGACGTCCGCGAGCGCCGCGCGCCAGCGGAGGCCGACGCCGTCGTCGGACGCGTGCCGCAGCGCGAAGCGCATCGCGGGCAGGGCCACGACGCCCCCGAAGCGCCGCGACAGGCGGAGCCGCAGTGCGACGACGACGTCGATGGACGCCTCGCCCGCGAGGTCGGCGAGCGAGCCCAGCGTCGCGCCGGACGCGTAGCGGAGGCGCCCGGTGGACGCCGTCGAAAAGTCGCAGCGGAAGCGCTCGTGGCTCACGGCGTAGGACAGCAGCACGTCGTCGGCGCGCTGCAGCGTGACCGCCGCGTCGTCGAGGGACGCGAGGATCTCGCCGATCGACGGGTATTTTTTTGTTAGCCCATCGAGGTCGATGGGCCAGCGAAGCGCGTGCGCGAGAAAGTCGCCGCGGTCGTCGCGCGTCCGCGTACACCTGTCACAATGAAAGACGACGCGCGCGACGTCGAGGAGCCGCGGGCACGCGCGCGACGCGTCGGCGAGCCAGTCGCCGCCGGGCCGCGACACCTCGTCGAAGACGCGCTGCGCGGCGGCCGCGAGGTCCCCCGCGGACCACACGTCGCGCACGCCGAGCCGCGCGGCCGCCGCGTTCGCGCGCTCCCGCGCCGGCGCGTCGACCACGGAGAAGTCGAAGCGCACGGCGTCGTCGTCGCGGTCGTCGTCGCGCGACCAGTCCAGCGACGGCCCGGTCGCGCGGAGCGCGGCCGGCTCGCCGTCGAAGAGCGCCGCCATGACGGCGCGCCGCACGTCGTCGCGTTTGTCGTAGAGCGCGCGGCAGGTCTCGGCGAGCGGGCGGCACACGGCGGCCTGCGGCGACAGCGCCAGCGGCCGGAGCACGGCCGCGAGGCGGCTCGAGCCGTCTTGCTGCTGCGCCATCGCTGCTGCTGCTGCGCTAGCGCTGCGCCATTGCTGCTGCTGCGCTAGTGCTGCGCTATCACTGCTGCTGCTGCTAGCGCAAGTCCTGCTGCGCCATCACGGCGCTGCGCAACGCTGCGAAAGCTTTGCCACGGCAGCCATGCGAAGTCACTGCCTGCCACTTCACACAAAAGTGCTCGAGCAAACGTTGCCCCCTCTAATGCCGTTCGTCGGTTGCAACGGACTGTTAAATTTGGCCCGGGTCGCCTCGTGGCCATTCCTCGCGGTCGCGGCTCGGTCTCAAATTTAAAACATCAATGTTGCACCTTTCCCTTGAGCTCAATGCGGGAGTAGTCGTGACACAACTCAAAGGCAGCCCGAGCCCCCCGTCCTCCAACCTTCTTCTCGGCAGAAGGGCGGGCCATGGCGCGGGTCGGGGCGCCCCACGGTCGGGGCGGGGCCTTGTCCGGCGACGAGGAGCGGCCCTGCGTCGAGGCGCCCGAGATCGTGCGGAGGGGCAGCGACCTGAGGCGGGAGAGCATTCCCGAGGACGAGGAGGCGGCCTGGCCCGACAGCGACGACGAGCGGGACCCCGGGGGCGCGGACCTGCGGCGGCGGGGCACGGCGCACCACACGCGGGGCGAGTTCCACCGGCGGCGCGACAGCCACGAGCAGGTCTTCGACATGTCCGCGGCGACGAGCGACCATCGATTCGACGCGCCGCCCCTCGCGCGGCCGCGGCGCCGGTCGTCGACGGAGCTCAGCGATCATAGCGACGTCAGCGACTTCGCTCTCTCCGAGGGCGGCCGGTCCATGGGCGTCGCGCGCCGGGACAGCGCGCGCGACGTGAGCGACGCGGGCTCGGACGCGGGCGACGAGCTCGCGTCGTCGCAGAACCTCGACATGACCGTGCCGAACAAGCGGCGCCTGAGCCACTCGCTGCCGGAGCTCAAGCTCATGGACAAGGTCCAGCAGTTCCTCCAGGACAACCCGCCCGTGCCCGCGGCGGCGCCCGCGGACGAGCATCCGGGAAACCGGCGGCGGAAGATCGACCTGAGCCGCACGGAGTACCGGCGCCGCTCATCCGGCAACCTGA
The DNA here is from genome assembly GCF_000186865.1 of Aureococcus anophagefferens. Lineage (NCBI taxonomy): Eukaryota > Pelagophyceae > Pelagomonadales > Pelagomonadaceae > Aureococcus > Aureococcus anophagefferens. The sequence continues at coordinate 1,283,177 of NW_008705568.1, read as the reverse complement.
GCCTCCACGACGACGCCCACGACGTCCTCGCCGACGACGCGAGCGAGGGGCCCGCGACGGCGCGGAGCGACGCGCCGTCGGAGCTCGGGTCGCCCGTGGACCCGGCGCGGTCGCGGCGGCAGCGCAAGAACTACGACCTGGACCGCGACGAGTTCCGCCGGCGGTCCAGCGCCCAGCTGAGCCTCCACGACGACGATCTCGACGACCTCGCGGACCCGGCGGACGAGCCGCCGCGCGCGCGGACGCCCGCGCGCCTCGTCGCCGCGCTGCCGCCCGCGCTGCCGCCCGCGGACCGGCCCCGGCGCCACAGCCACAGCGCGAGCCCAGCGAGCAGCCCCACGGCCAAGCACCCGCGGCCGTCGCCCTTCGCGGGCAGCCCCCAGGCGTCGCCGACGAGCCGCCACCGCTTCGCGCCCGACCGCCTCCCGGGGCCCCGGCCCCAGCGCCAGGCGGCGGAGGACGCGCCGGCGCTCGCGCCGGCGCCCGCGCGCCCGGCGCCGGCCGCGCCCGCCGCCGCCGCCGCGCCGAAGAAGAAGGCTTCCTTCCTCCAGCGCCTCTCCGGCTTCCTCCCCAAAGTCGGCGCGCGGCCCAAGGCGTGACCCCACGCCGCTCCCCCCCTTCTTTTCTTTATGCTTCTCTCTCTCTGCCTTTGCGTACCAGTGGCGCACGGCCCTGGTTCCTCAACTCCGCGGCAACCGAGCTTCATGGACCGGTCGTGAGAATCGAATCGCCTCAGGCAATTGCGCGGCGCGACCACTCGTCCGCGCCGCATCGCATATGGTCATGCTCCGGCCCTGGCGCCGGAGCGAGTCGCCGACGGCCCTGGCGGACGCGCCCGTCGCGGCCCCGAGCCGCCCCCCGCCGCGGCGCAACTTCCTCGAGGACACGCTGCGGTCCCTAGTGAGCAAGAAGAAGCGGCGCTTCCGCGAGGACGGCTACGACCTCGACCTGACCTACGTGACGCCGCGGCTCGTCGCCATGGGCTTCCCCGCGGCCGAGCGCGAGGCCATGTACCGCAACGACGGCGCGGAGCTCGAGCGCCTCTTCGAGGAGCGGCACGGCTCCGGCCGCTACCGGCTCTACAACCTCTGCGCGGAGCGGTCCTACGGCCCGGACCGCTTCGGCGGCGCCTTCTGTCGGTTCCCCTTCCAGGACCACGCGCCGCCGCCCCTGGGCATGTTCTTCTTCTTCTGCGCGGACGTCGACGACTTCCTGCAGGCGGACGCCGGGGCCGTCGCCGCGGTGCACTGCAAGGCGGGCAAGGGCCGCACGGGCGTCATGCTGAGCGCCTACCTCCTGTGGAGCGGCCAGTGGGACGACGCCGACGACGCCATGCGCTTCTACGGCTTCGCGCGCACGGAGAACGTGAAGGGCGTGACGATCCCGTCGCAGCGGCGCTTCGTCCGCTACTTCCGGGCGCTGCTGGACCGGCGGGCGCCGCTGAGCCTGCCCGCGCGGTCCTCGGACGCGTCCGCAAGTCCCAGAACGCCCGCGCCGCCGCTCGACGGCGCCTCCGACGACGGCGACGCGTCGGAGACGGACGACGACGACGCCGCGCCGCCGCGGGAGCTCCGCGCGAGCCTCACGGCGCCCGCGGCCTCGTCCGGCGACGCGACGCCCCTGCGCGCCTGCGCCTCGCTGGGCCCGAAGCCCCCGCGCGTCGCGGCCCGCGCGCCCGACGACGCGGCGCCGCCGAAGGTCAACGGGAAGACCGGCTTCGACGCCGCGCGCGCGGCGCTCGCGTCGCTCGAGGCCCACCCCGAGCGGTTCCTCGTCGCGGGCCGGGCGCCGCGGCACCTCGTGGACCCGGCCTGGAACGCCGAGAACCGGCGCCAGGCGCGGGGCCACCGCGGCCACCTGCCGCCGCCGGTCGTGTTGGCCGTCGCCGAGGTCAACCTCCGCAACGTCCGACCGAACGACCTGCTGGGCCGGCACTACGAGCCGTGCTTCACCATCGCCTGCCGCGACTTCGAGTACCGGTCCGCGGACCTGCTCAAGGCCGCGGGCGGCGCGCGGTCTTTCAGAGCGCCCGCGGCGCTCGTTTCTCTGCCGCTGCCCTTCGGCGCGGCCGTCGTCGACGAGGTCAAGGTCACGTTCCACCGGCGGGGGCCCTACGCGCGGGGCAAGGCCGACTTTTCCTTCTGGTTCCACACGGCCTTCGTCGACGGCGGCGTCCTGACGCTCGGCAAGGCGGATTTGGACAAAGCGTGCAAGGACGGCGCGCACCGCCGGTTCCGCGCGGACTTTGGCGTGGAGCTCCGCTTCGCGCCCGTCGAGCCGACGCTGAGCCGGATCCTCTTCCCCCTGGGGTCCAAGCCCCTCGCGTAACGCGCGTGGTCGGGTAAGGCCCTTACTTTTGCGCGCCGCGGCGTCCGCGCGTCTCGAAACTCACGGCGACGCGGGCGGGTTGTTCTTCAGCTGGATGAAGACCTGGCGCATGCGGCTCGTGTCCATGTTCTCGTCGGACGTCGACGCCTGGAGGTCCACGAGGCTCACGATGCGCTCCCAGGGGTTCTCGCCCTCGCCCTCGGCGGCGAGCTGCTCCATGAGCACCTGCTCCTTCTCGCGGTTCGTCTGCATGGACGCGCGCATCTTGACCTCGCGCTCCTCCTCGAAGGCCTCGAGGGCCGCCTTGGCCTCGGCGAGGTTCGTCGCGAGCACCTCGGCCTCCTTGGCCTCGCGCACGCGGATCTCCTCGTCCCACTTGGCCTGGAGCTCGGCGTCGATGGACGACGTGCCGTTCGTCACCGGGTGGTCGTAGTCCGGGAACTCGTCCATGGGCTCCGCCGGCGCGGCGCGGCGCGGGCGACGAGAGGACAAAGGCGGCTTCCCGCGACGACGCGAGGCGACACCGCGATTGGCCGTCGACACACACAACTATACGCTGGCGCGCTTGCGGTTTGCCGCGCCGCCACGTTGAACGGCTTCCACAAAGCATGGCGGCGTCGCAGAGGCGTGGCGTCGCGCTGCTGTGCCTCGCCTCGGCGGCGTGCACGCGCATCATGGCGCCGACGGCGCTGGACATCGAGGAGGCCTGGGCACAGTCCGCGAACGACGGCGTCATCTTCAAAGAAAACTGCGCGCGGTCTTCTCAGGACGCCGAGACCTGCGAGGCTCGCTGGGTGCGCTGGGTGGCCATGCGCGCGCGCGACATCGCGCGCCGGCGCGAGGTCGACGACGGCGGCGCCGCGCGCGGCCCGCTGCGGCCGCCGGGCCCCTTCGCGGCGCCGGGGAGCTCTCCCCAGTCGTACGACGCGCTGCCGCTCGGCCCGGGCCTCGACCCGCTTTACGCCTGCGGCGCGGCGCGCGCGGCCATCGCGCTCGGCGTCGTCTCCGGCGCGGGCAACGGCGCCCACCGGCGGGCCATCCGCGCGACCTGGGCCAGAGCCGCGGGCGCCGCGTCCGCCGTCGTCCGCTTCTTCGCCGCGGTCCCAAAAGACGGCGAGCTGCCCGCGGCCTTCGTGAACGAGATGGCGGCCCACCGCGACGTCCGCGTCTGCAACTTCACGGAGTCCTACGCCGCCACGTTCCACAAGACCGTCGCCATCTTCCGCTGGGGCGCGCGCGTCTGCGGCAGCTGGTACACGCTGCGGGCGAACGACGACGTCTACCTCCGGCTCGAGCGCACGGCCCGGCTCCTCTTCGCCACGGGCCCGCCGTCGCGGCTCTACGGCGGCCTCTTCGTCGACGGCGCGGCCATGCGCGTGCCCCGGGCCGAGTCGGTGCCCCGGGCGCCCGACGGCGTGCCCGACGACCTCTGGCTCCGGGCGAACAAGGCCTGGGTCGTCTCGCGCGGCGCCTACCCGGCGGACGCCTACCCGGACTTCGCCCAGGGCAACGCCTACGTGCTCTCCTGGGACCTGGCCGAGGCCCTGGCGGCCGTCGGCGACGCGTACCACCGGAGCGCGGTGCGCGACCTGCCCGACGACGTCGCCGCGGCGCTTTTGGTCGACGCGGCGGCCGGCGGCGGCGAGCGGCGGCTGCTCGTGCCCGCGGACTACGCCTTCGAGGGCCGCTGGACGGCCTGCTCCGCCGACGCGTTCTGGCACTTCAACCTGCACCCGGAGCACATGTACGACTTGGACCTCGCGGAGCCGGGCCGGTCGTGGCGCCGCGCGGCGTTCGACGTCGACGGCGCGGCCGTGGCCGTCGACTTCGACGACGCGGAGAACGTGTCGGCCGTCGCGCGGGACCTCGCCGTGGACCACGTGCTCCTGGGCATCGGCTGCCCGAAGTTCGACGCGGGCTGCGTCGCGGACTCCTTGGCGCCCGCGCTCGCCGCGGCGCCGACGATGGTCGCCGAGGACCAGTGCGCGACGATCCCCGACGGCCTGTTCTGCTGCGGCTAGGCCCCTTAAATCCCGCCGACGAGGGTCTCGTAGAAGGTCCGCTTCTCCTTGCCGTGCTGGTCGCCGTCCGTGGACGGCACCGCGAGGCCGAGGCGAATGACCAGGTCGCCCCAGGCCTCCGTCGGCCCGTCGGCTGCGTCGAAGTGGCGGAAGCCGCGCTTCTCGACGCGGATCTCCGTGCCCGGCGGCGCGGGCTCCTTCCGCTCCACGGCCACGAGGCTCCCGTCGAGGTGCTCGTAGACGCGGACGAAGCCCCAGAGCATCTCCGCGGCGTCGAGGTCGTCGTCGATGACCAGGTCGTCGCCGACGCGCGTGAAGTTGTCGTGACTCTCCACGTGGACGCGCAGCACGAGGGGGCCCGGCTCGATTTGGGCTTGTAAGGGCCCGCGCGCCGGCTCCAATTTCGTGTCCCCGAGGCTTTCGCGGCGCAGCTCCCAGCCGTCGTAGACGCCCTGGGGGAGCAGGATGCGGAACCAGCGCTCCTCGGGCACGAGCCGCGCGCCGTGGCAGTGCGGGCACGCGTCGCCGGGCGCCCACGTCTCGCCCCAGCCCTGGCAGCTCCCGCAGACCGTCGACCGCCGCCCGTCGACCGCGGCGCCCGGGGCCCAGGCCGCGCGGCGCACGCCGCCCTCGGCGCAGCGGCCGCAGGGCGCGAGCTTCTCCGGCAGCGCGCCGCGGCCGCCGCAGACGCCGCAGACGACCTTGCGCTTGACTTCGAACGACACCTCCTTGCCGCCCCGGAAGCTCTCGAGGAGGTCGATGGTCACGTCGGCGAAGATCTCGGGCCCGGCGAGGGGCTCCGTCGCGTTCTCCCGGGCGCGGCTCTCGCAGTTGCCGCGGACGACCTCGAGCTCGAAGGCCGCGCCGCGCTCGCGGTACGACGAAAAGTACGTCGCCGTCTGCGGCAGCGCGTCGCAGGCACCGACGCGCCAGCGCTCGCCGCCGGCGTCGCCGTGCTTCGCGTCGAGCGCCCGGTCCGACACGGACGCGACGAGCGTTTCCACCGCGTCGTCGCCGGTCTCCGCCCCTTGGTACCGCTCGGCGATCACGCGGCCCCGCGACGGCAGCCCCTCCGTGCGCCGCGCGCGCCAGAGCGTGCCCTCGCAGCCGAGGCGCCGCACGACGGCGCCCGGCGCCAGGAAGATGCCCGTGTGCTCGCGGCCGCGCGCGTCGACGCGGTGGACGACGACGGCCCGGCCCGCGTCGTTCCAGATCTGCAGCTCGAGCTCGCGGCCGACGCAGCGGTCCCGCGCCGACGTGCCGTTGGACGCGACGGGGCAGTAGCGCGCCGCGTGCGTGGCGCCCAGCGCGCAGAGCGCCGCCGCGCGCCGGCGGCGGCGGGCAAGAGGCTGGGTCATCTCGCACTCATCACAATGTCACGAGCTCATAGCGCAGCAGCCCCAAAACTCAACGAAATACCGATTGAACCCGAGTTGAAGGGGTCGCGTGCGCACCCGACGTCTTCGGAGCTACCTCACGAGTCCCGATTGCAATTCCACTTACGCCCTAGGCGTTGAGCTGGGCCTCGGCCATCGCGGCGAACTTCCAGACGGGCGCGGCGAACGCGCTCTCGGCCTTGGCCTCGATGAGGGGCGAGTCCGACTCGTCGTCGTAGGCGGGCGCGGGCGCCGCCTTGCGCTTCCGGCCGCCGGCCGCGACGTCCGACGCGCCGTTGGCGATGAGCTCGAGGTAGCGCACGACGCCGTTGGAGCCCGTGATCGTGCGGATCGACGTCTTCGACGCGTTCTTGGACCGCTCGAGGATGCGGCCCACGGCCGGCCACCCGGCGGGCGGCTTCGCGCCGAGCTCCTGGTTCGACTCGTCGTTGACCTGCCAGCCCGCGCGCGCGAGCGCGAGGCGCACGTTCGTCTTGTAGCCCTTGTCGCGGCCCTCCGTGAGGAGGCTGAGCTCCGCGTAGAGGAGCCGCGCCGTCGCCCGGAGCTCGCGGTCGTCCGCGGGCGGCGCGACCTCCACGCGGGGGATGAGCTTCGGCGGGCCGTCGTCGTCCGAGGCCTCGTCGTCGTGCCGCGCGCCCGCGCCGACCTGCGTCTCCGCGTCGCGCGACACCGTCGCCGTGAAGACCGCGTCGTCGTAGCACGCGAAGGCGCCGCGCACGGGCGTCCGGTCGAGGGCGAGCGCCGCGACCTTGGCGCCGGGGCCGAAGCGGTCCGCGACCCGGGCCGCGACCTGTGCGGAAATCAACCGCTGGTTTGGGGGGTCCCCACCAAACTTCGGAACTCTCTATCTCGGTCAAATCGAAGTCGATTCGGCTGATTTTTGGACGAATCGATTGCTCTCGTCGAGTTCTCGAAGCACAGCAGAAAGCCTTGCGTCGAAACGGTCGGGTTGAAGATTTGAGTTCCACACAGGCCGCGACGAGGCTCCGGAGCGCCGCGACGGACGAGTCGTCCGGCGCGAGCACGACGACGCCCGGCGCGTCCTCGGCGCCCGCGAACCGCACGAGCACGCGCATCGTCGTCGCCGCGGGGGGCGGCGCGTCCTCGGTCTTCGGCGCGGCGGGCGCGGGCGCGGCGGGCGCCGGGCGCTCGGCGGCGGCGCTCTGCGAATCCGGCGGCGGCGAAGCCACCATGTCGACGTCGGGGCCCGGTGCGGGCTCCCGGGGCGCCGCGGGCGGCGCCGCGGCGCTCGGAGCGGTCGGGATGGCGTCCATGGGGGGGACGGGGACCGGGTCTGTGTGTTTCAGGGGCCGGTTCGGCGGCTCTCGAGACGCCTCTCGAGGAGCTCGGGTCGCTCGCCAAAGGCAAAATCTGAGATTTTCAAGCTTCACGCAGCTAGAAGTGATTTGCAATGGATAAGCTGCTCAAGCCGTCGACGGTCGCGGAGATGGCGGACACGGTCAAGAAGTCCATGGGCTCGCTGAGCACGAAGCCCGCAGCAGGCCAGACCGACGCCGAGGCCGTGCGCGAGTTCACGCAGGAGGCGGGCCAGCCGACGCCGGACCGCCCGATCCCCATGACGACCGACGAGGTCAAGTTCATCGCGAAGATGATTTTAGACGAGACCATGGAGCTCCTCGCGACGGTCATGTCCCCCGCGGAGTCGAAGTCGACGCTCAAAGCGATGATCGACGTGTCCGAGGACCTGCCCAAGGAGAAGTACGACCAGGCGACGGAGGCGGAGCGCGACATCCACAAGTGCGCGGACCAGGCCGACGCGCTCGTCGACGCGCGTCGCCCGGCGTGCCTCTTTTCGGACGCGCCGCGCGCGAAACCCCCCGTCGTCGTTTCAACGCGTCGCGCGAACCCCTTTTCGGTCGTTTCCAGGTCTACTACTACTCGCTCAACGCGGCCGCGAAGAAGGGCATGAACCTCTCCGCGGTCTTCGGCGTCGTCCACGGCGCGAACATGGCCAAGCGCAACCCGGCGACGGGCAAGTTCGAGAAGCGCGAGAGCGACGGCAAGATCATCAAGCCGCCGGGCTGGTCGCCGCCGGACGTCGAGGGCGAGCTCAAGCGCCAGCTCGCGGAGGGGTCCTTCTAGGGGGAGACGCTGCTGACAACAAGGTAACTTACGGCTCGCGCGGGTCCCACAGGGCGTCTAGTAGTCGCCGTAGATGTGACCCATGATGCCGCTGTAGTCCGGGGCGTCGGTGTGGGCGAGGACGGCGTTCTCGCGTTCGATCTTCTTGCGGATCGCGGCGAGCTTCGCCTGCCCCTCGTCGTCGTCGTCGTCGGGCTCGTTCGCGATGAAGTAGCCGCCGAGGCCGAGGTGGACGCAGTCGGTGACGATGTTGTTCTCCTTGATGCGCACGGCGGGCTCCTCGGGGATGTCGCTGAAGTGCAGCGCGGCCCCGGCCCGCGAGACGGACCCGTAGTTGGCCACGGTGCAGCGCAGGAGGTGCACGGGCGCGTGCGCGAGGACCGTAAACCCGCGCGTGCGCGGGCCCGACTCGAAGACGCAGTCGACGGCTCGCACGTGGCCGCCTCCGAAGACGACGCAGGGGCTCCAGTCCTCGCCGCCGTCGGGGTCGACGCGGACGCGCAGGCCCTCGAGGTCGACGAAGACGTCGCGCGCCGAGACCCAGAGCGCGACGTTGTTGCTCACGATGGATCCGTTCGGCGTGCCGACGACCTTGATCGTCGTGTTCAGCGACAGCGTGTTGATCTGCGACGTCGAGCCGACCGTGTAGCCGCAGTCGCGCGCGGTCGCGCTCACCTTCTCCTTGTCGCACGCGGGCTCCATCAGTTTCAGGTCGCACTTCTTGTCGACGACGAGCACGGAGCCGGACTTCTCCATGTCGTGGACGCATTCGAAGATGTTCGACCAGCAGCCGGCGAAGGTGCCGTGCTTCGCGAACGCCTTCTCCGCGGCGGCGGCGTCCGAATCGGTGACGACGTAGACCTTGGCCCGCTTCGTCGGCTTGAGCGCGGGCGGCGGCACGCCCTCCCAGAGGCCGTACTTGTCGCAGACCTTGAGCATGTCCCAGCAGCGCTGGTTGCGGGCCAGGAAGTTCCACTTGCCCGACGACGACGGGCTCTTCGGGTACTTGGGGTAGTCGTCCATGCTCTTCGTCCCGACGGGCTGGGCCTGCCAGGCCTTGAGGGAGGTGGTGTACTCGACGAGCTTCGCGTCGTGCTTGAGCTGGGCCGTGGCCTTTCGAATGGCCCGCTTCGCCTCGAGCGTGTCCTCGGAGCCGTGCTTGGCGACGGCGGCTTTCAGCGCGTCGGCGACGAGCACGACGCTCATCTTCGTCATCATCAGGCCGTGAGCCTTGGTCTCGTCGTCGACCTTGAGGACCGCCACGCCCTTGAGGTCCTTGTCCGTGATGAGGTAGCTTTCCTTCGCGTAGGAGTACGAGCAGAGCTGGCTCGGCGCGGCGCCCTCCGTGCCGTGGTCGCCGCTGTCGAGGCACCGCCAGCACCGCAGGCAGGTCCGCGCGCACGTCAGCGTGTCGAACCACGCGGCGCCGTGGCCGCACTCCGCGCAGTGGCCGGACGACAGCGCCGCGCAGACCCGCCGCACGCCGTACGCGCGCTCCGTCATCTCGCGCTGGTCCGCGGAGATCTTCTTGTATCCCTGCCAGGCGTCGCACTCGCTGAGGAAGGTCTTCCAGATGTCGTCGACCTCCGTGAGCAGGGCCGTGGCGCCGCGGTCGACGAGCGACAGGGCGACGACGTCGCGGTAGGCGCAGTAGCTCGCGACCTCGCGCAGGAGCTCGTGCTCGTGGCTGAGGATGCGCACGAGCGCGCTCTGCTTCGGGAGCGCGACGGGCGGCGCGGGCGCCTTCTTCGCCTTCTTCGCCGCCTTCTTCGCCGCTGGCGGCGCCTTGGCCTTCTTGGCCACCGGCTTCTTGGCGGGCGCCGGCTCGTCGTCCGACTCGATGGCCTTGGGCGCTGGGCGTTTCACCCGTGTGGAGCGGCGCGCCGGCTCGACCGCGGCAGTGTTCGCCATGGTGTCTTGGTGGTTGGAGTTGGGCTGTACACGACGCGAACGATCCGAGGCGCGCCGGCGTCGGGTCGAGTCGAGCTGTGCTGCTCTGTTCGAAAGTTTGCACTGTCCGGACGGGTGATGTTGCCTTGCCAATGCCGGGCAGCCATCTCCATGGTCTACGGCATGCCCAGCGAGAGCTTGCACTGATTTAGCCCAACGAAGCACAGCTCGACCCATGCCGCGCTCGAGGAAGAAGCCCGCGAAGAAAGGAGCAGCGAAAGCGAAGGTCCAGACGCTTGATGCCGAGGAGGAGCCCGAAATCATCACGGTCGCGCGCGCGGCCCGGCTCACGCCCGTGGAGGCGGTCATGGTGTGCGCCGGGTTCATGTCGTCCCTCGCGGCGCTGCTGACGGAACGCGCCGTGGAGGACATCAAAAACTACGCCGAGGAGGAGGGCGTCGCCATGACCGAGGAGCGAGCCAAGGCGCAGGCGACGGAGGAGGTCGCGCGCATCCTCGGCGCGACGCGCGGCGAGGAGCCCTGCGACGCCGTCCAACGACACGCCGCGGCGTCGGGCCGCTGGCTCGTCGACGCGCTGCGCTCCGCGGCGCCCCCGGCGCCCCCGGCGACGCTGCTCCGACTCCTCCGGAAGACGTCGCAGCTGAGGCTGCGGTCCGCGCTGCCCGACGACGACGCGGCCGTCGCGCCTCTCGTCGCGGCGCGCTTCCGCGCCATGCTCCCGGAGCGGAAGACGTCCCAGCGGAAGACGTTGGAGTCGCTCGACCTCGCGGGCTGGTTCGCCGCGCAGCAGATCTGGCTCGACCCGCGCGGCGTCGTCCTCGACAAGGAGCCCGCGCTCGTCGCGCCGTGGCGCCGCTTGCTCGACAGCGGGCGGACGGTGCTCGAGCTCCATGCCTCGAACGAGCTCTTCGGGCCGTGTCGAGCTGCGTGGCATTCAACCGGTGGTTCGGGGCGCGCGGACCGAACTTCGAAACTCTCGGTCGAATCCAAATCTTTCGACCCAGGTTAAACGCCTTCCTGGACGCGACGGACGACTCCCACGAGGAGCTCGACGCGGCCGCCGGGTGCCGGGACTGGCAGGTGTCGTCCGACGTGCGCCACGCGAACTCGCGGGCCGCCGCGCAGCGCGGCGTCGACGCGCTCGACGCCGCGGCCCGGAAGCGCGTGGGCCGGCGCCAGCTCGCGGGCGCGCGCTTCAACAGCCGCCGCTTCCGCGAGGACCTGGTGCCCGGGGTCAAGGGCCACGTGCCGCGCGCCGCGGACGCGCGCGGCCGCGTCCACGGCTTCGTCCACCTCCTGCGGCGGACCGGCGGCGCGTGCCCGGGCCTCAGCGACCTCGCGGGCTGCTTCGGCGGCAACGCGCCCTGGGTCCCGCGCCGGCGTCCCGACGATGAATTGCGGGGAACCGACGAACGCCCCGTAGGCCTACGCGCTCAACGACTGCACGAACCTGGACCTCGAGCACATCGCCGCGTTCTGCGGCCTCTCGATCCTCCTGGGCGGCGCCGAGGGCGACGCGAGGGAGCACGCGATCTGCGCCTGCTCCGCGTTCGCCGCGGCGCCCGAGGCCGTCGACGCGCTCCTGGCGTGGTTCGCGCTGACGCCGCGCATCGGCCGGACCGAGGAGCCGCCGGAGGGGCCCCACCCGTGGAGCGACCTCTTCCTCGGCGACGACGGGACGCCCGCCGTGCCCGAGCTGTTCGACTACGTGCTCAGCGACACGCCCGTCCCTGCGACGCCGGCGCAGCTGACGACGAGCATGGAGTACTGCTGGATCATGCTCGAGGGGCCGCTCGCGGTCGCGACGCTCCTCTGCGGCGCGCGGTGCGGGTGGTCCGCGGGCCGGGCCGGGCGCGACCAGGCCTCGGGCGCGCTGGTCCCGCACCCGGTCCAGGCCACGGTCGCGGCGTCCGCGCACCTCCCGGGCTTCCTGGACCGCCTCCTCGAGTTCGTGTTCCTGTCGTTCGAGGACCCGAACCCGCCGGGCGTCGCGGGCCTCGCGGCAAAGGTCGGCCTCTCGGCGACGGAGGCCCCGCTTCTGAGCATCGGCGAAATCGCCGCGCGCTGCCTCGTCGCGCTCTGCCAGCGCGTGCCCGCCGCCGTCGCGCCGCTGCGGGCGGCCTACGCGCGCGCGACGATCAAAGAAGACGGCGACGCGCGCGTCGTCAACGCCATGTTCGTCTTCTTCCGCACGCAGTACGACGGCCGCTGGAACCTCTCGCCCGTCGGGTCCCGCGGCTACGTGTTCCTGAGCCTCTACCGGCGCGCGGCGCTCGACGGCCCGCCGCCGCCGCGGCTCCGGAGCTGCATGGCGTGCGGCCGGGACGAGGTGCCAGGCTTCCGGCTCTCCGCGTGCGCCAGCGTCCTGCGGCCGTGACGATTTTCGAGAGATTTTGGGTGGGAAAACGATGAACAATCGTCACCGACGTGCTTGGTAGGCTTGCGCGCGCTGCAACTCGGTCTACTTCTGCGGCCGCGACTGCCAGGCGGCCGCGCACGGCATGCACAAGCTCTACTGCTCCACGGACCGCTTCGTGCGCATCCGCGACGGCGACGCCGAGGAGCACGCGTCGCAGACGCGCGTGACGGGCTCGCGGCGGTCGTCGCACGCCATGGCGAAGCACATGCCGAAGATCGCCGCGGAGCTGGGCATGCCCTGGGAGGAGATCCTGGAGAACGCCAAGGCGGAGACCATGGCCAAGATGCCCTGGCGAGGGCGCCAAGCTGCCGCAAAGGCCATCATGGCCAAGATGCCGGGCGGCGCCTCCGAGTCGTATAAGAGCCCTTAGAACGGGAACGTCGCGAGGACGAGGCGCAGGGACGCGCACGCGTAGGCCCCCACGAGCGCGACGGCCACGGCGAGGATCTTCGGCCGCGTCGGCGCGAAGCCGAAGAGGGACGCCGTCGGCGGGTCGTGCTTGAGGAGGAGGTACGCGTGGATGTCGCGCTGGCGCACGAAGCGCCCGAGCATGTGGCGCGACGCGCGGTTCAGGTCCGCGACGGGGCAGAGCGGCGCGAGCACGTGGTAGAAGACGAGCGCCGCGTGGAGCGTGTCGTCCGCGATGGACAGCGGGTCCCGGTCGCGGGGCGGGCCGTAGAGGCCGAAGGCGTTCGCGACGTCCCGCGCGCCCAGCAGCGCGTAGAAGAGGCCCGAGAGGGCCACGTAGGCGCGCCAGTCGGTCATCTCGCGGATGACGGCGTCCTTGGCGAGCTCGTGCGTGCGGTCGTCGTGGACGACGTGGACCCGCCGCTCCAGCGCGCCGCACCGTAATACCAAACACGCGATGGGCCCGAGCCGCGGCAGGAACGCGAAGAGGTCCGCGGCGGCGAAGAGCGCCGGTCGCAGCGGCGACGCGGGCACGTTGCGGCACGTCGCCGACGCGTGGGCCGCGACGAACAGCGCGAAGCCGCAGCCCAACAACCGCGCGGGGGGCGGCGGCGGCGGCGGCACGCGCTGCACGCGCGAGTCGTGGGCGGGATCCTGGGACGGCGGCGGCAGGTTGCCGCGGCGCGCGTCGACGAGCGCGACGGCGTAGGCCGCGAGGGCCAGGGCCGCGTAGACGGCCTTGCGCGCGCAGACGTCCGCGGCGCCGCCGTCGGCCAAAGCGAGGACGCCCGCGTAGCAGATGCCGTAGCCCACCGTCGCCGCGAGGACCAATAACCCATAAACCGCGCGGTACCAGCGCCAGAACGCGTGGGGCTCCTCGAAGGACAGGCCCAGGATGCGCAGCAACAGCCGCTGGCGCCGCTCGCCGCGGCCGCCGTCGTCGTGGACGTGGTCGCCCTCGTCGCTGAAGGCGCTGAAGGACCGCGCGCTCAAAAGCGACGCGCTCAGGTCCCGCTGGTCCATAGGCGGCGCGTCCATTGCGTGCACGGCTTCAGGTCGGGGCGATCGTCTCGGGCTTCTTCATCGTAATTAAACCGGAGGCAACACCACGGCGCTCGGCACGACAACTTTACCCTGCCGCGCTTGAGGCTCGAAGTCTGAGCTCAGTGGTCGCCGCCGCCGAAGCCGCACCCGCTACGACGACGATGAACAACATGGTCCTCCTCCTCGCGAGCGCGAGCGCCCTCCGCGCGCCCCTGCGCCCGCGGCCCACGCGCACGTTGGCCATGGCGGCCAAGGAGCACTTCGACTACCTCGTCATCGGCGCCGGCAGCGGCGGCATCGCGAGCGCGAAGCGCGCGGCCCAGGTCCACGGCAAGAAGGTCGCCGTCGTCGAGCGCGGCGCCCTCGGCGGCACCTGCGTCAACGTCGGCTGCGTGCCCAAGAAGGTCATGTTCAACGCGGCGCACATCATGGAGTGCCTGCACGACGCGCCCTTGTACCAGTACTCCGGCGCGGAGGACGTCAAGCTCGACTGGGGCAAGCTGAAGACGGCGCGCGACAACTACGTCGTGCGCCTCAACGGCATCTACGGCCGCGGGCTCGACGGCGCGGACATCACGACGCTCACGGGCCTGGCGTCCTTCGGCGACGACGGCGAGGTCATGGTCGGCGGCGAGGCCTACACGGCGGACCACGTGCTCGTGGCCGTGGGCGGCGTGCCGTCGCTGCCGCTGGAGCTCGAGGGCGGCGAGCACACGATCACGTCCGACGGCTTCTTCGAGCTCGAGGCGATGCCGGAGAGCTGCCTCGTCGTCGGCGCGGGCTACATCGCCGTGGAAATGGCGGGCATCCTCAACGCCCTCGGCTGCGACACGACGCTCGCCGTGCGCGGCGACAAGGCGCTGCGCGCCTTCGACGAGCTCCTGTCGACGACCCTCGACGCCGAGATGAAGCGCGCGGGCATGAAGATCGCGACGGGAACGACGCTCGCGAAGGTCGAGCTCGTCGACGGCAAGAAGGTGGTCACGACGACGGACGGCGCCACGCTCGGCCCCTTCGACGAGGTGCTCATGGCCGTGGGCCGCAAGCCCCTCGTCGAGCCGCTGAAGTTGGAGAACGCGGGCGTCGACCTGAACGACGAGGGCTACGTCGCCGTCGACGAGTACCAGCGCACGACCTCCGAGCACAACGTCTACGCCCTCGGCGACGTCTGCGGCGCCATCGAGCTCACGCCCATGGCCATCGCCGCGGGCCGCCGCCTGAGCGACCGCCTGTTCGGGGGCCCCGAGTGCGCGAACGCGAAGGCGGACTACGAGGGCGTGCCGACCGTCGTCTTCTCGCACCCGACCATCGGCACCATCGGCCTCACGGAGGCCGAGGCGCTGGAGAAGTACGGCGAGGCCAACGTCAAGGTCTGGACGTCGACCTTCGTCAACCTCTGGTACGGCCCCATGCCCATCGACCCGTCCGACAAACCGAAGACGGCGATGAAGCTCGTCACCGCGGGCGCCAACGAGCTCGTCGTCGGGCTCCACGTCATCGGCCTCGGCGCCGACGAGATGCTCCAGGGCTTCGGCGTCGCCATGAAGATGGGCGCGACGAAGGCCGACTTCGACAGCTGCATCGCGCTCCACCCGACGGCCGCGGAGGAGTTCGTCACGCTCGCGCCCTGGGGCCAGGGCGCCGGCGACAAGATGGGCGACCGCTCGGCGGCCCCGACGCCCGTGCTCCACTAGGGCGAAGCGGCGGCGCGCGCGCCGAAGTAACGAGGTGGCCCGAGGAGCCGAAGTAGAATTAGCCGGCTGATGGACGGCTAGGTCCCAAATTACGCGGCGGCGTAATTTACGTGGGCCGTCCCACGGCGTTTTTTACGCGTGTTTACGCGTTTTTTACGCGTTTTTTACGCGGAGCTTTTTTTTTATTTAATTATTTATTTTTTCGCCGGGGGTCCGAGATGCAAACGGCGTCGATTTAGACTAGAAAAAAAAATTGAGCAAAAAAAAAAAGTACCGCGTTATTTACGTAAAATTACGCGGGTTCCTGGCCACGTTTATTATGGCGTTTATTACGCGTTTTTTACGCGTGCTTTGGGACCTAGATGGACGGGTCTCACTCGTCGTCGCGGCTCGAGCGCCAGTAGGCGAGGACGTGCCAGAAGACCTCCTTCGGGATCGCGCGCGTGGACTCGTCCGGGACGCCGAAGAGGCGCGCCAGGGCGGGATCGGCCAGCGGCGTCGCCCGGCCGCGACCGCAGAGTAGCCGGAGCCGCGGCTCCTTCAAGTATTTCCGAGTGATCTGTTCAAATAAGTTATTCTAGCCTTGACAACTCGGCCAACGACGACGGCCCGATTATGCGGCCTGCCACACCTTGAGCGAGTTGTCGTGGGACCCGGAGACGACGCGGCCGTCCGGCAGGACCACGAGGCAATTCACCTGCGTGAAGGAGATGAGGGGGGCGCTCGGGGACGGCGAACGACGATCTGAGGCTCCGCCTCGCTCGGAGACGGCGCGGCCGGACGCCGGAGACGCGCGCCGGACGAGTGTCCACTGAGCGTGCGGAAGCGGCGGCCGTCGGTCGCGTCCCAGACAATAAGGGACGCGTCGTCGGACCCAGAGACGACGCGGCCGTCCGGCAGGACCGCGACGCACCTCACCTGCGTGCGTGCGCGAGGCAGATGAGCGAGGCGCTCGGGGACGGCGAACGACGATCCGAGGCTCCGCCTCGCTCGAAGACGGCGCGGCCGGACGCCGGAGATGCGCCCAGTCCGAGTGTCCAATGAGCGTGCGGAGGCGGCGGCTGTCGGTCGGGTCCCAGACGATGAGCGAATGGTCGCCGGACCCAGAGACGACGCGGCCGTCCTGCAGGACCGCGACGCACGTAACCTGCGCGCGGGCGCGAGGCATATAAGTCGGGCGCTCGGGGACGGCGAACGACGATCCGAGGCTCCGCCTGGCTCGGAGACGGCGCGGCCGGACGCCGGAGACGCGCGGTGGACGAGTGTCCGATGAGCGTGCGGAGGCGGCGGCCATCGGTCGGGTCCCAGACGATGAGCGAACTATCCCAGGACCCGGAGACGACGCGGCCGTCCGGCAGGACCGCGACGCATCCCACCTGCGCGCGTGCGCGAGGCAGATGAGCGAAACGCTCGGGGACGGCAAACGACGATCCGAGGCTTCGTCCCGCTCAAAGACGGCGCGACCGGACGCCGGAGACGCGCGGGTTCCGAGTGTCCAGTGAGCGTGCAGAGGCGGCAGCCGTCGGTCGGGTCCCAGACGATGAGCGACATGTCCTCGGACCCGGAGATGACGTCGCCGTCCGGCAGGACCGCGACGCACAGAACCTGAGCGCGCGCGCGAGGCAGATGAGCGAGGCGCTCCGGGACGACAAACGACGATCCGAGGCTCCGCTCGCTCGAGTACGGCGCGGTCGGACGCCGGAGACGCGCGCAGTCCGAGTGTCCGATAAACGTGCGGAGGCGGCGGCCGTCGGCCGGGTCCCAGACGATGAGCGAATCGTCCCAGGACCCGGAGACGACGCGGCCGTCCGGCAGGACCGCGACGCCCCATACCTGCGCGCACGCGCGAGGCAGATGAGAGAAGCGCTCGGGGACGGCGAGCGACGATCCAAGGCTCCGCCTCGCTCGGAGACGGCGCGGCCGGACGCCGGAGACGCGCCGAGCTCGAGTGTCCGATGAGCGGCGGGAAGGAACTGCCGTCGGTCGGGTCCCAGACGATGAGCGACTTGTCGTCGGACCCGGAGACGACGCGGCCGTCCGGCAGGACCGCGACGCAGAACACCTGCGCGAGGGAGATGAGCGGGGCGCTCGGGGACGGCGAACGACGATCCGAGGCTCCGCCTGGCTCGGACGCCGGAGACGCGCCGTGTCCGAGTGTCCAATGAGCGTGTCGACGCACTCGTAATGCCCAGCCACGCGCAGTGCCGCCATGCTCTGCGCTAGCGGTACCGCGTCCAAAGGTTGCGACTCGAGAAGCTCCGGCGCTAAGAACTTGAGCTTCGGGTGGGTCTCGGTGTCCCGCTGGTCGCAGCGGCCGCAGAGATCGTAGTCTGGGCGCACGGTGCACTTGAAGCGAACGCCGCGGATGGGGCTCATGCCACAATCGTCGCACGTGACGCCGACGTGCACGGCCGCGGGCTCAGGCGAACGGGCACCGGTGAGGATCTCGGCCTTCATGTCTGTGTACTCCTCCTCCGTGAGGATGCCTTCGTCGAAGAGGCTCTTGATGTCACGCAGAGCCTGGACGGCGGCGGAATCAAGCATCGCTCCTTGTCGACTTGCCAACCGGTTAGCCGTGCAGGCGGAGCACCAGGTATTGCCTGGACGCGTCTCTAAACGTAGGGGGCCCGGGGAGGAACCGCGGGAGTCGGAGTTTTCAGAGGCTCGGCCTCAGGCTCAGCCAGGTATTGCCACTCACAAGTCGGGAATTCAGCGAATATGAATCCATAGCGCCCTTAGCCTCCACTGCTCCGGACCACCTACGCTGCGACTCTTAGCCGTCAGCCTAGCTGACAGCTATGGCTCGTTCGTCTAGGTGCCCCTCTAGCCCCTCTGGTTAAGATCCCTGCCCCCTTGGAAGGCTCCTGGATAAGTCACCTCCCTCGTCGTCGCGGTTCCCGAGTAGCCGTTCGAAGTAAATTAGCCGCCTGGCGGACGGCTCGGCGGGTCTCACTCGTCGTCGCGGCTCGAGCGCCAGTAGGCGAGGACGTGCCAGAAGACCTCCTTCGGGATCGCGCGCATGGACTCGTCCGGCGCGCCGAAGAGGCGCGCCAGGGCGGGATCGGCCAGCGGCGTCGCCCGGCCGCGGGCGCAGAGTAGCCGGAGCCGCGCGAGCTCGACGCGCGGCTCCTTCAAGTATTTCCGATACGATCTGTTATTCTGGCCTTGCCAGCTCCTCCCGACGACGACGGCCCGGTTACGTGGCCTGCCACACCTTGAGCGACTTGTCTTCGGACCCGGAGACGATGCGCCCGTCCGGCAGGATCGCGACACAATACACCTGCGCGCGCGAGCGAGGCAGATGAGCGGGGCGCTCGGGGACGGCGAACGACGATCCGAGGCTCTCCGCTCACTCTCAGACAGCGCGGCCGGACGCCGGAGACGCGCTTGGTCCTCGTGTCCAATGAGCGTGCGGAGGCGGCGGCCGTCGGTCGGGTCCCAGACGATGAGCGAATGGTCGCCGGACCCGTCGACGACGCGACCGTCCGGCAGGACCGCGACGCACCACACCTGCGCGCGCGAGAAAGATGAGCGGGGCGCTCGGGGACGGCGAACGACGATCCGAGGCTCCGTTTGCACGGAGGCGGCGCGGCCGGACGCCGGAGACGCGCGCAGTGATCGTGTCCAATGAGCGGCGGGAAGGAACTGCCGTCGTTCGGGTCCCAGACGATGAGCGACTTGTCGTAAAACCCCCCCCCGGAGATGACGTCGCCGTCCGGCAGGACCGCG
>NW_008705568.1:1236840-1264073 GCF_000186865.1 Aureococcus anophagefferens | reverse complement strand
CGCGGCGTCGCGCGGCCGCGGGCGCAGAGTAGCCGGAGCCGCGCGAGCTCGACGCGCGGCTCCTTCAAGTATTTCCGAGCGATCCGTTATTCTGGCCTTGCCAACTCAGCCGACGACGACGGCCCGATTACGCGGCCTGCCACACCTTGAGCGAATGGTCGCCGGACCCAGAGATGATGCAGCCGTCCGGCAGGGCCGCGACGCAATAGACCTACGCGCGCGCGCGAGACAGATGAGCGGGGCGCTCGGGGACGGCGAACGACGATCCGAGGCTCTCCGCTCGCTCGGAGACGGCGCGGCCGGACGCCGGAGACGCGCGTAGGACGAGTGTCCGATGAGCGTGCGGAGGCGGCGGCCGTCGGTCGGGTCCCAGACGATGAGCGAATGGTCGCGGGACCCGGAGACGACGCGGCCGTCTGGCAGGACCGCGACACACATAACCTGCGTGCGCGAGGCGGATGAGCGGGGCGCTCGGGGACGGCGAACGATGATCCGAGGCTTCGCCTCGCTCGGAGACGGCGCGGCCGGACGCGCGGCCGGACGCCGGGGACGCGCGTCGTTCGAGTGGCCGGTGAACGTGCGGAGGCGGCGGCCGTCGGTCGGGTCCCAGACGATGAGCGAATTGTCGTCGGACCCGGAGACGATGCAGCCGTCCGGCAGGGCCGCGACGCACCACACCTGCGCGCGCGAGCAAAGCAGATGAGCGAGGCGCTCGGGGACGACGAACGACGATCCGAGGCTCCGCCTGGCTCGGAGACGGCGCGGCCGGACGCCGGAGACGCGCCCAGCTCGAGTGTCCGACGAGCGTGCGGAGGCGGCGGCCGTCGGTCGGGTCCCAGACGATGAGCGACTTGTCGTCGGACCCAGAGACGACGCGGCCGTCCGGCAGGACCGCGACGCACCTCACCTGCGTGCGCGCGCGAGGGAGATGAGCGAGGCGCTCGGGGACGGCAACGACGATCCGAGGCTCCACTCGCTTGGAGACAGCGCGGTCGGACGCCGATGACGCGCGCAGGACGAGTGTCCAATGAGCGTACGGAGGCGGCGGCCGTCGGTCGGGTCCCAGACGATGAGCGACTCGTCGCTGGACCCGGAGACGATGCAGCCGTCCGGCAGGGCCGCGACGCACCACACCTGCGCGAGGGAGATGAGCGGGGCGCTCGGGGACGGCGAACGACGATCCGAGGCTCCACTCGCTCGAAGACGGCGCGGCCGGACGCCGGAGACGCGCCGAGGCCGAGTGTCCAATGAGCGTGTCGACGCACTCGTAAGGCCCAGTCATTCTCAGCGCCGCCATGCTCTGCGCTAGCGGTACCGCGTCGGGCGCGGGCTCAGGCGAACGGGCGCCGGTGAGGATCTCGGCCTTCATGTTTGTGTACTCCTCCTCCGTGAGGATGCCGTCGTCGAAGAGGCTCTTGATGTCACGCAGAGCCTTTACGGCGGCGGAGTCAAGCATCGCTCCTTGTCGAGCCGAGGCCGTGCAGGCGGAGTACGAGGTAGCCACTCAAAAGTCGGGAATTCGGCGAGTAGCGGAGGCGAACTCGCAGGGCCTAACCGCCCGTGTAGGCCTCAGTACGGACCGTCTCCGCATCATCGCCCCAATCACCCAGGTCTACTATGCACAGATTAAAGTTCGACGTTGCGGTCCTCGAGGTTCAGCGCCGCCGCGGCCTCCTCCTTGCGCGTGCGCTCGAGCGCGCGCCGCTTCCGGTCGCGGCGCGCGCGCCGCTTCGAGAACTCGGGGTACTCCATGGCCCGGGGGCAGCCCTGGCAGCCGTTCGACGGGCAGTTGCCGCAGAGGGCGCCGTTGGCCCGGTCGCCGACGCCGAACATGGGGCAGTCGCGGCACTCGTTCGTCGGGCAGTTGTTGCAGCGGAGCGCGGAGTTCGTCGAGATCTCCTGCAAAGCCTCGCCCGCGCCGTCGGCGGCGATGCCCAGGCCCTCGTTGCCCACGAGGCGGCCCTTGAAGTTGTAGCTCAACATGACGGCCTCGCGGTTCCGCTCCAACGCCACGAGCTCGTCCCAGGGGACGTAGTGGATGCACGAGACGGGGCACGTCGAGATCGCCTCGCGGATCGTCTCCTCGTCGTCGCCCTCCTGGTTGAAGGACCGGGCCCGCCCGTGGTCGTCCGTCATGAGGAACGTCTGGGGCGCGATGGTGGCGCACATGGTGCAGCCGACGCACGTCGCCTCGTCGACGTACCTGTGTGCAAATCAACCAGTGAGCTGGGACGTCGGGGCCAAACTTCAGAATTCTCTAGCTCGGTCAAATCGAAGTCGATTCGGCTGATTTTTGGACGGATCGATTGCTCTCAGCGAGTTCTCGAAGCACGGCGGAAGTGGTCGTGTCAAAACATTCGAATACGCTCACATTGAAGTCGGGTTGAAGATTTGGAATCCACACAGCCGTGTACGTGAAGCTCGAGCAGAGGCTCACGGGGTCGCCGTCCTCGTCCTCGTCGATGAGCTCGTGGGAGCACGCGACGCCGAGCCGCTCGTCCTCGTAGAGCTCCTCGTACTGCTCCGCCGCCTCGTCGGCGAAGAGGTCTAGCAGCTCGTCCGCGTCGACCTCGACCTCGACGGCCTCGACGGCCTCGACGGCGTCCTCGACGGCGTCCTCGACGGCGTCCTCGACGTCACCGGCGACGTCGCCGGCGTCGCCCCAGAGGATCGACGCCGTGTCGGCGCCCGAGTCCCAGGCCGCGTCGCCGGACCAGGCCTCGGTCGCGTCCGCGGACCAGGACTCGCCCGCAGCGCCGCCCGCGTCCGCGGACCAGTCGGCCGCGCCGTCGCCGGACGACGCGCCCCAGCCGTCGAAGAGCGCCTCCGCGGGGTCCGGCGCGCGCGCGGCGCCGTCGGGCGCCGCGAGCTTGTCGAGGGCGTCCTCGACGACGTCCGCGGGCCTGTCCTCCACGAAGGCGTCGAGCGCGCCAGCGACGCGGCCGCCGAGCGGCGGCACGTAGGCCTTCACGTTGTCGAAGAAGGCCTGCTCGGCCGCGCTCAGCCCGTCGACGTCCGCGAGCGCGTCGATGGCGCTGTCGACGGCCTCGACCTCCGCGGCGGCGTCCTCGTCGTAAAACGGGTGGAAGGCCGTGCTGCTGTCGTCGAGCGCGTTGTAGTACATGGTCCGCCCGCCTTCCTCGTAGACCTCCCAGCCCGCGGGCAGGTTATCCGTGGGATCGATGCCCACGGGCAGCGCGGCGAGGCGCAGCCGTCTGTCGTGCCCGCACGGCTGCCGCGCGCGCAGGCTCGGCGGGTGCCCGCACGGCTGCCGCGCGCGCAGGCTCGGCGGGCGCAGCGCAAAGCCGGCGGCGCGGGTTAGGAATGCCAGGAGCAATAATTGCGCGCGCCATGGTGCGACGCGTCCGGCGTACGCGTGCGCATGCGCGATGCTCCTCCGCTGCATCGCGCCGGCGCGCGAGCCGGCGCGCGCGCGCGGCTCGACTGTGATCCTGCTCAGCTCGCCACCTCAGTTTTCCCACCCGTGGGCATGATGAAGGAAAGTTTGCCCTAATGGACTGCCCGCGCGCGGCTCGAGGATCCCTGCTCACTCGCCGCCTCGGTTTTTCGCAGGACATGAACTTGTCCCTCATTTTGGTGTTACTTCGCCCACTTCGTCTTGAAGCCCCCGCGCGTCTCCTCCCAGGGCTGGAGGGGCGAGTCGTCGAGCTTGCCCGTGAGCGCCTCGATGCCGTCCTCCGTGATGAGCAGCGTGTGCTCGAACTGCGCGCTTCGTCCGCCGTCCTTCGTCACGGCGGTCCAGTTGTCCTTCCAGAGGTTGGCGTTGATCGTGCCCTCGCAGATCATGGGCTCGATGGTGAAGGTGTGGCCCACGGCCATGATTCCGTTCGGATCTTTGTTCCGATAGTGGAGGATGTTCGGGTTCGTGTGGAAGAGCTTGCCGATGCCGTGGCCGCAGAACTGCTCGACGGATTTGTAGCCCGTGCCCTTGATGGCGTCCTCGATGATGCCCCCGATCTCCTTGTAGGGCCGGCCCGGCTCGCAGAATTCGATGGCCTTCTGCCAGCACTCGTACGTGCAGTCGACCAGGGCCTTCGACCGGTCGTCGACGGCGCCGACGTAGAACATCTCGGAGCAGTCGCCGTGGTAGCCGTCCTTGTAGACCGTGATGTCGACGTTGACGATGTCGCCCTCCCTCAGCGGCACGTCGTCGGGGATGCCGTGGCAGATGACCTCGTTGACACTCGTGCAGCAGCTCTTGGGGAAGCCGTGGTAGTTGAGCGGCGACGGGTAGGCGCCGCGCGCCACCGCCGCGGCGTGGGCGACGGCGTCGATGGCGTCCGTCGTGACGCCGGGCTTGACCGCGGCGCCCGCGGCGTCGAGCACCTCGCGCGCCGCCTTGCCGGCCGCGCGCATCATCTCGACGTCCTTGGCGCTCTTCACCTCGATCATCCACGACGGCCGGAGGTCCACCTTCTTCGGCGTGCCGTCGGCGGCGTAGTCGGGGCGCATGATGCCCTCGGGCACGGGCCGGTGCGTCAGCGGCAGCACCGTGCCGGCCTTGCGGAGGTCCGTGCGCAGCGCGGGCTTCTTCTTCTTCTTCTTGACCGCCTTGGCGCCGAAGCCGGCCAGGGCGTCGGCCGTGGCCAGGAAGACGACGACGAGCGCGGCGCGCAGCGCGGACAGTCGCCTGTGGTGGCACGCGTCTCCCATGCTCAATTCGCCACTGCAACCAAATCAAGGCAGCTCTTCAACAAGCTGGGGATGCAGCGAGGGTTTCGTCTATTGTAATCCTGTGTGAGAGGACGAGCGCTATCGTCTGAGAGGCCGGGCAGCCTCCGGTGCGACGCGGCCGCTCCCGGCCGCTCCGGCCGCTCGCCACCATGGCGCCGGCGGTGGTGAAGATGGTGGCCATGCCCGACGCCTTCGAGGACAGCTCCAAGCCGCCGACGACGGCGCCGCGGTCCCCCGCGAACCTGCTCTTCCCGCGCGCCGAGCCCTACCGCCCGCCCAAGGCGGCGCAGGACGCGCACATCAACCTGTTGACCTACACGCGGGAGCCGCCGACGCGGCCCTTCATGAGCACGGGGTTAGCACCTACCGAGCTCGACCGCCACATCCGGAAAGCGGCTTTACTACCGGGCCCGGGCGCGTACCACCCGCGGCTCGACGCGGTCGCGCAGCGCATCCGCCACGTCAACATCAAGGAGACGAAGTCGACGAGCTCGCCGCTTTTAGCGCTGGCGCGGCGCAAGTTCCCGGGGCCCGGGGCCTACGAGGTCGCGGGCGACATCTCGCGCGCGGCCGGCGTCCGCTTCACCCGCGACCTCCGGTCCGCGCTCGGCGCGCGCGAGAAGACGCCGGGGCCGGGCGCCTACAGCGTGACGCGGCCGTCGACGTCCGGCGGGCGCATGGGCCCCGTGCCCGTGCCCTGCGACCCCCTGAAGCGGCGCCAGTTCGCGGACGACGGCGTCGCGCCCGGCCCGGACCACTACGAGCCGCGGCGGCCGAAGACCGCGGGCGGCAAGATCGTCTCCGGGTCGTCGCGCGAGTCGGCCTTCGACGTGGCCATGCGTTTGAGGGGCGAGGAGCCGGGGCCGGGCCACTACGACTATGGTTTGGCGGCCGCGGCGTTGGAACGGTCGGACCTCGGCGTGACGATGTCGAGGGCCGCGCCGCCGTCGGACTTGGAACGGACCATGGCGCGCGCGGCGCTCGAGCCGGGGCCGGGGGCTTATAGGCTGCCCGTGTCGGACCGGTCGCCCGTCGCCGTCAAGTACAAGGGCCCCAAGGGCAAGCACTTCGACTACTACGTCCCGGGGCCCGGCGACTACGACCCGAGCCGCATCCACGTGGACCCGTCCGCGTTCTTCGGCTCCGTGACGACGGCGGACTCCTACATGGCCCTGGCCGAACAGAAGGGCCTGCGGACGCCGGGCCCCGGCGCCTACGACGTCCTGCGGCCGGCGTCGTCGGCCGACGACCGGGGCGACGGGCGCCGGCCCGCGAGCCGGCCGAGCTCCTCCGAGCCGGGCGCGCGGTTCTCCACCGCGCCGCGCAACGACGCCTTCGCGGAGCGCATGGCCGGCATCTACCGCGGCGTGCCCGGCCCGGGCGCCTACAACCCGCCCGACGGCCGCAAGTCGAACAACCCCATGGCGTGGCTCGGGTCGACGCTCGCGCGGCGCGTCGTGCCCAACGACGTGCCCGGCCCGGGCCGCTACAACCCGGACAAGCCCGACTCGCGGGGGACCGTGAACCTCGGCGGCACGTCCGCGCGCCTCGGCAACCTCAACGTGCCCAACGAGAACCCGGGGCCGGGCGCGTACCGCGTCGACGGCGACATCATGATCCCGACGTTCTCCGTCATCGGCCACATGGGCTCCGGCACGGTCAAGGGCGACCCGTCCTTCGAGGCGACGCTGCAGCGCGCCGCGTCGACGCCGGGGCCGTCGGACTACTCCATCTCCTCGACGCTCAACCGGAGCGGCGGCCGCTTCGCCTACACGCTCAACCTCGACGACGACGACGACGCCACCGTGGAGACCTAGGGGTCGATCGTTCTTATATACACGATGGCGGGGGTCGGCCGTTGCCGCGGCGCGCGGGGCTTGAGAACCCCCGGTCGTGTCGTCGCCGCGCGGTCGTCGGGACGCGGGCCACGGGGTCGCGCCCCCGCGCTCGCCGCGTCGAAACGCGGCGAGAGCGCGGGGGCGGTCATGGACGTGGGCCCGCGCCGCCGACGAGGCGCGCGCGGCGACGAACAACCGGGGGCGGCGCCGCGGAGATGGCCGGGATCGGCCCTAGGCCGCGGCTTCGCGGATGGCGACCCAGCGCTTCTTGAGCTTCTTGCCGAGCTGCGTGACCTCGAAGACGGCGACGAACATGAGCAGGAAGCCGCCGTAGGTGCCGAAGATCTGGATGCACCAGCCGATCGGACGTGTTGGGCGTGAGCGCGTTCGGGTCGTCGTCGCCGTCGAAGAAGAAATTGCCAAAGGGCGGCTCCGACACGCAGTCGCGCCAGACGCTCGTGTTCGTCACGGGGTAGGTCACGGGCGAAATCTGGGAGATGCACAAACCGCCCGTGGCCAGCGCCGCGTCGTGGTAGGACCCGATGACGAGCATCGACGTCGGCTGGACCATGACCAGCAGCGTCGCGAGGCACAGAAGATAAATGGGCTTCTGGGACTTGCCCCGCTGCTTCCAGTAGGCGAACTGGATGATGTTCGTCATCAGCGCGAGCATGATGGCGACCTGGATGCCGTGGAACATGGCCACGAGGCCTCCGGGGACCTGGCCGGCGGCGACCCCGAAGATCGCGCCGACCAGGATGGGCCAGCATCAGCTGCCCACGATGGCCTAGGGGAAAAAAAACGTTGCTTTGTCGCAGGGTGGGCCGGTCGGACGCGGGCGCGCGGACCGGGATGGCCATGATGAGGCTGCAGACGCTCACGGCGAGCGACTGCTTCGCCTCGCCATCGAGCTTGGCGGCCAAAGGCTGCCCGAGCTCGACGGACCCCGCGTCTCAGTCGAGGCACTCCTCGTCGGCCGCGGGGCCGGCCTTCGTCTCCTCCCCGTCCAGGAGCTTGTCCTCGAGGCCCATGCTTGGCGCGCGGCTTCCGAGCGTCGCCCTCACTCGGGAGCTCGTCGAGAGGGCCCAATCACAAGAGGCCGCAAAGGGCGGGCAGCGTCGTTGACGGAAACGTTGAAGGTGCAGGCTTGCAGAGCTGATGGGCCGCCAAAAGCTCGCCACCGCGCTGCTCGCGCCGCTCGCCTGCGCGCTCGTCGCGCCGCCGCCCACAACACAACCGCGCGCCGCCCGGCGGCTCGCCGCCGGCGCCTTCGCGTCGCCGGAGCGGCTCTACCCCAACTCGTACGTCATGCCCACGGGCCAGCGCTACGCGACGGCGCAGACGCGCGCCCAGTGGCTCGCGGACTGGCGCGCCATCACCGAGTGCCTCGCGCGCTTCCCGACGGCCACGCCGCAGAATTTGGACCGCACGCAGCTGGCCGTGAGCCTCAACGCCGCCTGCACCGACGAGCTCGCGTTTATGACGGGCGGCGCGCGACGACGGCCGTCGCCCTTCGCCATCACGCTCGTCGACGCCCTCTTCGTCGCCGCCTACTGCGACGCGCCCAGGTACGCGCGGCTCCGCGAGTACGCGCTCGCGCAGTACGTGCCGCTCCGCATGGGCGACGTCTGCGAGCGCGTCGGTAGCCCGCGCGTCGCCGAGGTCGCGCGCACCGGCGGCGCCTGCTTCGACCAGAACCTCTTCGACCCGGCGACGCCGGAGTACGAGGCCATGGTCAAGTGCCACAACGTCGAGTACCCCGTCAAGCACCCGGACTGGCGCGCGGCGGGCCTCAGCGAGGACGCGCAGCTCCACGAGCCCTGCGACTAACTTCTTTGCTTTCTTGGTTCGTTTCTCTGTGCCGGCGGCCGGCGTGTGCGCTCCGCGCGCGAGCCGC
This sequence comes from Aureococcus anophagefferens, assembly GCF_000186865.1. NCBI lineage: Eukaryota > Pelagophyceae > Pelagomonadales > Pelagomonadaceae > Aureococcus > Aureococcus anophagefferens. Next base: position 1,255,643 of record NW_008705568.1, on the reverse strand, counting down.
CGGCAACAGCTCGATCGCATACTTCAACTTGAATGTTGACGCGTATCGAATCGCGATTAATTATATCCGATGGCAAGGATGCGCCTCGCTTTGCTCGCCCTGCTCGCGACGTCGAGCGCGTTGCGCTGGCCCGGCGCCGCGCCGAAGGGCGCCGTGCGCGGCGGCGCCGAGGACACCAAAGACGCCGACCTCTTCGAGGAGGAAGCGGCGCCGGAGCTGAGCGAGGAGGAGCAGGCGACGAAGCGCTACGCCGACGCCGTCGCCGCGGCCAAGGCCCAGGGCGGCGCCTGCGCGGCGCTCGACGCCTTCGAGGCCGAGTCGCTGAAACCCGACCGCAACGAGAGCCTGCTCGCCGTGCACTGGATGGACGTCAAGCTCCAGAATCTCCAAGCGAAGAAGGACCAGCTCGCCGGCAACGCCACGACGCCCGAGCCGGGCCTGCTCGGCCGCATGAAGGGCGCGCTTTCCGGTTCTAAAGCGTCGGGCTTCGACGAGGCGGCGCCGTACGCCAAGGGCGTCTTCCTGCTGGCGACGGAGTGCGGCGCGTACGTCGAGGCGGAGAAGCTCTCCGAGGCGCAGCACGCGGGCTTCTGCGAGCGCTGCGCGGCGGCGCTCGGCGTCGACGACGAAACGTTCGCGGACGCGCACAAGCGCTTCGAGGTCGCGCTCGGCAAGGAGGTCTTCGCGGCGTCGGAGCGGAAGATCGCGGCGCTCAAGGCGGCGCTCGCCGACGAGGCCTTCGCGGCCAAGGCCTTCGCGTCGCTCACGGCGCGCGAGAGCAAGGTCCTCGAGATGATCAAGGACGAGGCGACGCTCGAGGCCATGCGCACGGAGATGCTCGAGAAGCTCGTGGAAGCGGACGGCAACGCCTACGCGCAGGCCGCGCTCTGCAAGCAGCTCACGCCCGCGGTGGAGACCATGCTCGGCGCGCCGCTCGAGCAGCCCGCGTCGGCCTAGGCTCGCGTAACCGCACACAGGGACAACATTAGAGCCCGCCGAAGTAGTTCTCGTTGGACCGCGCGGGCCCGGCCTCGGACACGTCGATGCCGCAGGCGATGGGGATGCCCACGGGGAGCGCCTCGCCGCCCGTGTTCACGGAGCGGCCGTCGGTGCGCGCCTCGACGGCGACGCGCTCCGCCGCGACCCAGCGGTAGGTCCGGCGGTCGACGCGCGCCGTGATGTACTCCGACGGCAGCACGACCTCCGTCGCGTCGCCGACGCGGAACGCGCGGCCGCCGTGGCGGAGGACCGCGCCCGCGGGCACGCGCGCGACGGGCGACACACGGTAGGGCACCTCGATGAGCTCGTCGAAGATCTCGAAGCCGTCGTCGGGCACGTGGAGCTTGACGTTCCAGTAGAAGTCGTCCGGCGGCACGTCCGTGAGGAGGCCGCGCAAACTCTCCTCCCACGCCTCGAGGTCGACGACGGCGTTCGACCCGTCGCGGGACTTGTAGGTGAAGGACCAGTCGTGGTGGAACTGCTGCTTGTTCAGCACCGTCCACTTGCCCTCGGTCCAGGCCTGCGTCCCCTCCCAGTGCGCGTTGCGGATGCACTCGGCGGCGAGCTCGCTCTCGGCCTGGCCCACCTCGAGCCCAAAGGCCTCGCAGGTGCCGGCGAGCGAGCAGCCCAGGGCCGTGCAGGAGGCCATGCGACGGCGGCGGCCGCGGCGGCGGCGACGGCGCGCTCAAACACGGGCTGCCCGCGAGGCACTGCCGACCCCGGCGCAAGATGTTTGTCGTTGTTGAGCCAGCCCTTGATTTAGCGCTTCGCGCCGTGCTCTCGCGCTGTTGGCGCCAGCAGCCCGCGCCTCTGGTGCCGCCGGGCGTCCGCCGGGCGACCTCCCGGGGGCGACCATGGGGAAGCACGCCTACGGCCCGCCGAGCGACATGGACCCGGAGACGACGATCTGCATGCGCAAGATCTTCGAGGCCATCGAGGACGCGCGGCTGCGCGGGGAGAGCGACACGTCGTCCCTCCACTACAAGCGACATACGAAGCTCAAGGCGAAGAACGCGCTGAGCCACAGCCAGTCCGTGGACTCCATCGAGTCCTTCGGGTCCCGGCCCGAGTTCGTCGTGCGCGGCCTCGGGACGACGGCGGACGTGCCCGAGGGCCTCGACGCGATGCTGAGCCCGCCCAAGTCGAGCAAGAAGAAGAAGCGCAAGAAGCGACGGAAGCGCGGGGGCATGTCCGCCGCGTCGAGCCTCGGGAGCGCCGGCTTCTCCTCGGACCTGAGCGACGCGGAGCCCGAGTACGCGGAGGTCGAGCTCTACGCGCTCGACGACGGCGTCCGCTGCGTCGCCTACGAGCTCCTGCGCGACGGCCGGCCGACGAACATCGTGCGGGTCGTGGTCTACGACGAGAAGAACACGAGCCGCTGCAAGGACCTGACGCCCGAGTCCTACGGCACGACGGGCTACGCGCCGCTCGACGAGCTCATCGACGACGAGAAGGCCGCGCTCGCGGCCCTGCTCTGCTCCATGGTCGGCAACGGGTCCCTCGACGACCTCCCGCGGCCCTACACGCCGGGGGCCCAACTCGGGCCCGCGCCGCGGCCGAGCTCGCCCGTGACGGCCAGCATCCTCGCGGAGTTCGACGAGGACGACTAGGGGCCGGCGGCGTAACACACCCGCGCTGTTGCTCGTTCGTCGGTCGCCGCGGCCGCGGCTCGCGTGCGCGCGCGTCGCTCGATCTTCGGCGAACTTCAAGTTCGGTGGGTGCGGTGCTCGTATCCAAGCGCCACGATGGCTGACATGATTATAGGAGCGTGAGCGTCGTCGTCGCCTAAGCGTGTCGGCCGTCGTCGAGCGCGCAAGCATGAGCGCCGCGGGCTACCTGGCGGCCGTGGGCAGCGCGGCGCTCAACGGGTCCTGGCCGGCGATCATCAAGTCGCGGCGCGTCGTCGAGGCGCGGCTGCCGCCGCTGCTGCTCAACGTTGCCTTCATCTTCGGGTTCGCCGTCGTCGCCGTCGTCGTCGTCGCCTTCGAGGGCTACCTCCACTGGACGAACTGGGGGCTCCTGTCCGGCGCGATCCTGACCGTCGCGTCGGGCCTCACGCTGGGCGTGGCGATCCCCAACGCGGGCGTCGCCATCCCGAGCGGCATCGCCGCCGCGTGTTATCTCGTCACGGCCTACGTCTGGTCGGCCTACATCCTGGACCAGGGCATGCGGTCCGTGGCCCTGTCGCTCGTCGGCATTCTGGTCGTCATCTGCGGACTGGCGCTCGTCGTCTCCGCGTCGCTCGTCAAGAAGGCGCCGCCGGACCAGGCCGAGGCGACGCTGCTCCCCGACGACGACGACAAGGACGAGCGCCTCGTGCCCGACGAGGCGAACCTGCCCCTGGGCCTCGTCGCGTCCGCCGTCGTCGGCGTGCTTGGGCGGCTCGAACATGGCGCCGGAGGAGTACGCGCGCGACGACGCGCAGGGCATCCACTACGTGCCGTCCTTCGCGCTCTCCGCGCTGCTCTGGTCGTCCCTGGCCGCCCTGGCCGCGCACCGCGCGGGCGCGCCCGCGGCCCTGGCGAGCGGCCGGGCCGCGGTCTGCCCGGCCATGTGCGCGGGCGCGATCTACGGCAGCTCGATCTGCTGCTACGTCGCCGCCGTCGTCGCCCTCGACTACTCCGTCGCCTCGACGCTCTCCCAGTGCTCCATGCTCGTCACGGGCGCCTGGGGCATCCTGCTCTACGACGAGCTCGGCGGCGACGCGCGGCGCCTCGCGCTCTACGCGACGGGCGCGTCGGTCGTCGTCGCCGGCGCGGGCGTCGTCTCCTACTACGGCACGACGGAGTAGGGGCCGTGGTTAATCGTCGTTCGTCCCGTCGCGGAGCGCGCGCCAGGACCCGTCGTCCCGCCGGCGCCACGCCTCCTCGCGCGCGCCGAAGCCGCCGCCGCCGTGCCACTCGACCTTCATGCCCGGGTCCTCCTTGCGCTTGCGGAACCACGACAATCGGCGCTTTTCCTTCTGCTCCCGGGGCGCGAGCTCCTTCGCGACCGCCGCGCACGCGAGCATGCCCTCGGAGAGCCGTCGCTTCGCCGGGGGCGCGTCGTCGTCGTCCTCCTCCTCCTCGGGCTGCTCGTCCGACGCGTCCATTTCTCGCAGCGTCGCGGCGACCGGCTCCTCGTCCGGCGCGTCGACCGGCTGCCGCGTCGCGCCGACCGGCTTCGGCTCCTCGACCGGCGCGTCGACCGGCTTCGGCTCCTCGTCGGCCGCCGGCGGCGTTTCGACCGGCTCCCGCTCGTCGTTGAGCGCCGCGACGTCTTTGAGGTGTTCTTCGGCCGCCGCGGCCTTCACCGGTGCGGGAGGCGGCGGCTGGGTCGGCCGCGCGGCCCAGCTCATGCAGCCGAGCTCGCAGGCCGCGGCCGGCGGCGGAGGCGGCGGCGCGCTCGGCGGCGGCGGCCGAGGCGCGCTCGGCTGCCGCCGACGCTTCGGACGGCTGCTCGCCGCGCTCTTGGTCGCGCTCTTGGTCGTGCGCTGCGGTGCTGCGCTCTTGGTCGCGCTCTTGGTCGTGCGCTGCGGTGGTTCGGCCGCGTCGTCGACGAGGTACGTGCGGACGCGTCGGCTCGAGAGGACCTCTTCGTCCGCGCCGTCCCACCGCACGACCCAGCCGCTTTTCTCCGCGGCGCGGACCACCGTGCCCAGGACGTGCTCCTTCCCGGTGGTCCGCGTCTGCGCGACGCTCGCGCGGCGCTTCACGCGCTGCCCGATGTGGACCTCCATGTTCTCAACGTTGAGCAACGGGCTGCCCAAGAAAGTTCAAGTTGGCGAGAGCTAGCTAGCGTAAAAGTTACTTGGCCCCCGGCGCGACCCCCAGCATGGCGGTCTTGAAGCGGTTGAAGGCCGCGGTCTTGCCCATGTGCCCCAGCGGGACCGCGGGCGTCTCGTGCATCTTCGTCGTGCGGCCGAGGTTGTGGGCCCGCGTGTTCGCCGCGCGGAACAGGGGCGTGCGCACGTCCTCGTCGTCCTCGGCGTCCATGAGCTCCGTGCCGTTGGAGAGCCGCGCGTTGATGTGGAGCTGCTGGATGCGCTCGACGCGCCGCTTGGCGATGCGCTCGACGTACGACGACACGTCGGGGTACTCCGCGATGGTGTTCTCGAAGTCCTCGGCCTTGACGCAGTAGAGGGACATGATGTGCTTCGACCGGATCGTCGCCGTGCGCTTGAGCTTGAGGATCACCGCGCCCTCGCCGAAGAAGCAGCCGTCGCCGAGCACGCGCACGACCTCGTTCGCGACGGCCGCGACGAGGATCTCGCACAGGCCCTTGTCGATGAAGTAGAGCGTGTCGCCGCGCTCGCCCTCGGAGACGACGCACTCGCCCTCGACGTAGACCTGCGGGTCCATGGACTTCGCCAAAAGCTCCGAGAACCGCTTCGAGGCCGTCCGCAGGATCGGGACCTTGGGCACGAGCTCGCGGATCTTGTAGGCCAGGATCTCCATGCAGAGCTCCGGGTTGAGGCGCTCGAGGATGAGCGTCTCGTCGAAGATCTTGCCCTCGTGCCAGCGGTGGTGGTAGTACTCGCGGATGCGGTCGCGGAGCTCCGACGGCAGGTGCAGCGACCGCATGTACTCGTTCGTCCGCAGGAGCTGCTCCTCGAACTCCTGCGTGGACACGTTCGACGCGACGATCATCGCCGTGAACGACGCCACGGCGTAGGCGTTGAAGATGCAGCCCAGGAACATGCCCACGAGCGTCGTCCACGACTCGATGAGGCACCAGCCCGTCGTCGTGTGGCACGCCTGGCCGGAGGGGAAGTCGAGGTAGCCCTGGCCCACGACCAGGAGCAGCGTCTTGTAGCAGCCCCAGGAGTAGGCGTGGGACACGGAGACCACGGGGCGGCCCGAGCCCGCCTCGAGCAGCTCCCAGAGCACGGCCCAGGACAGCCGCGGGTAGTTGTAGGTCCGCACGAGCAGGATCAGCATGCAGGACCCCCAGTGCGTCAGCAGCAGCATGGCCACGAAGAGCCGCAGGAGCTTCATCGTCGTGTCCGACACGTGGACCTGGTAGTACTCGAGCAACTCGCGCGCGACGTTCCGCACCTTTTTCACCAACTGCGACGCCCGCAGCAGCTTCACGAGCTTCGTCATGCGCGCGAGCTTCAGCACCTTCAACGCCTTCTTCGAGCTCAGGATCTTGTTGTCGCTCGACTCGTCCGCGAGCTCCAGGAGCTGCGCGACGGGCACGGACGACACCGTGTCGATGAGGAGCCAGGTCTTGCAGTAGTGCAGCAACGCCCGCGACCGGTCCATGACGAGGGTGCCCGTCGCGTCCTGGTAGCCCATGTGCAGGTTCTTGACGACGTCCAGGCAGAAGAACAGGTCGCAGAAGAAGTTGACGTAGTAGAGCCGCTCGTTGATCTCCTCGAAGGCCAGGCACAGCGGCAGGGACGCGAACACGTAGATCAGCGCCGCCGTGATCATCAGGTCGAAATACTGCACGGCCTCCTCCGTCGGCGACAGCAGGCGCATGCCGCACCAGCCGTTGAACGGGTCGCCCTCGATGCGGAGGTACTCCTCCGTGTCGCCGACGCTGAGCAGGTCCGCGGCCTGCGTGCGGCAGGCCGCCAGGATGGCGTGGGTCCGCGCCTGCTCGACCTTCCACGCCAGATTGATGATCTGCTCCTTGCCGAACATGGCCGCGGACGACCCGGAGTCGACGCGCTCCTCGGCCAGCGTCTCCTCGACCAGATACTCCGGCGCGGAGCGCCCGAGCTTGTCCAGCAGCCCGACGACCCGCGCCTTGGCGCCCGTCGGCAGGCCCGCGTCCTCGTAGACGGCGCGGATGCGCATCTTGAACGTGATGACGTGCTTCTCGAGCGCGCGCTCGCCCGCGCACTTCACTTCCTTGCGCTCCGCGTGCCTGCGCCGAATTCGAATCTTCGACCCGACTTCAATGTGAGCGTAGGTTTCGACGCACCCTCTTCGGCCTTGCTTCGAGCACTCGACGAGAGCGATCGATTCGTCCAAACATCAGCCGAATCGAATTTGACCGAGCTCGAGCATTCCGAAGTTTGGTCGGGACCGCCCGAACCGGCGGTCGCACTCGGCGCGGCCGCGCGCGAGCTCCGCGTGTGGCCCCAGCGCATGATGGCGCCCTTGGACGGGATGGCGCCGCCCGTGGCCACCGACGACCGCGACCCCGCGGCCGGCGACGCGATGGGGTTCTGCTGGAAGACGCGGCCCGCGCGGAGGCCGAGCGCCGGCTCCTGCAGATCCTTGTAGCCGCCCTCGTCGGCCATGAAGCCCGAGATGCGCTCCGAGTCGACGAGCGCCCGGTTGTCCGCCGCCTGGACCGTCGCGGCGCGCAGCGCGCGGCGGTTCGCGGGCGGCGTCGCCGCGGGCGACGCCTCCGGCGCGGCGAACGCGGCTCCCGGGTCCGCGCCGACGATCTGGAGGCCCATGTCCTGGAGCTCCGCGTGGAGCTCGCTGATGCGCCGCTGCTCGCGCGACATGGTCGACTTGTTGCGCTGGCGCTGCAGCGGCCCCGCGTGCGAGTCCTCGGGGAAGATCGACTTGACCAATTGCGGCCCGGCGGACGCGCCGTTCTTCGGCCGCCGCGGCCGCGCGCCCGGCGCGACCGTGCCCTTGGCGCGCTTGTCGTCGGCCCGTGGTGGAGCGCGAGAACGTTCTTTCGCCGTCGGCGCGAGCGGCTGCACGCGGTGCGCGCGCGCCCACGCCGGGCCGGCGCCGTCCGACGCGCCGTTCTCGCGGAAGCGGTCGTAGGTGGCCGGCGCCGCGGGCCGGAGCTCCTCGACGTCGTCGCCGCCGCCGCTCTTCTTCCGGAGCGGGATCTCCTCGACGGCGTCGCCGTCCTCGTCGGCCTCCTCCTCGAGCGCGGCGCCCAGCAGGCTCGACACGAGGTCGTGGCCGCGGGCGCTGCGCGCGTCGTCGGCCGGCGCGCCGGGCCGCTCGGCGCCGAGCGCGCCGTCGATGAGCCGCACGAAGTCGTCGCGCAGCCGGCCGAGGCCACCGACGCCCGCGTCGATGGACGAGCACTGGGCCTCGAGCCGCCCGGGGTCCGCGCCGCGCAGCGCGCGCGCCGCGGCGCTCACGGTGTAGCGCAGCGACCGCAGGTGCGCGTCCAGCAGGTCCACGCCGTCGTCCATGGTGGCGTCGTTGGGGCCTGGAAGGCTAGGCACCCGCAGCCATCTCCACGACCTCTCTGCGGTTTTCAGCGTGAATATGGGAAGAGAGTGCAGACATAACCGCCCTGCAACATGGGCTGCTTTCCCAAGTTGCCGTCAGCGAGCTCTCGACATCGATCCAGCTGCCTCGGAGAGCCTCGCCTCTGCGCCGCTCGTCGACGCCATTATGCTGAGCCGCTTCGCCGCCGCCGCGAGCCGGTCGGGTGTCGCGCGGTCGTCGCCGCGGTGCCTCGCCGTCGTCGCGCGGCCGCCCGCGGCGTCGAGTGCGCTCGCCCGGCCGCCCGCGTGCGCTCCCGCGCGGCGCCCGCTGAGCGAGGCGCCGAAGCCGGCGCCGCCGGCCGCGGGTGACGGGAGCGACGTCGACGACCTCGTGCCGCTGACGCCGGCGCAGAAGGTCGGCGTCGGCCTGAACCTGGGCGCGTGGGCCGCGGGCCTGTCGCTGGCGGCGGTCTGCGGCTACTACATCGTCCGCGAGCTGCTCCCGACGAAGATGTCGCCGAACAGCGTCTTCGACCGCGCCTTCGCCGTCGTCGTCGCCGACGAGCGCGTCCAGCGCATCTACGGCGACCCGCTCAAGGGCTACGGCCGCGACCACGGCGGCCACCGCGAGGGCCGCCGGAACTTCATCGAGAACACGGCCTACGACGACGAGCAGGACGGGTCGAAGCGGCTGCGCGTGCGCTTCAACGTCAAGGGCCCCTACAGCGAGGGCTTCGTCTTCGCGGAGATCTCCAACAAGATGGACGACTTCGTGTACCTCATGGTGCAGGACAAGCGCACGGGCCGCGTCGTCACGCTCGAGGACAACCGCCTCGCCATGCAGGCGGCGTCGGGCGCGCGCACGGACGCGGAGCGGAGCGCCCTCCAGGGGCTCCTCGGCGGCTCCTTCGGCGGCGACGCGGCGGCCGGGCCGCCGAAGTACTGAGGGGCCGATCGGCGCGTCCGTAAGGAGCGCCTACCTCTCGTCCGCCGTCTCGGTCTGTCCTCGAGGCGCAGGATGTGGGTGCGCCTCTGCGCCCGTAGGAAACAGCTTGCGCTTCAAACCGGGCCGTCCTTGAGGCCGGCGGTGCCGCTCGCACCAGCGTCAGCATTCCCGAATCGGGGCTGCCCCGCCACCACCCGCGCCGGGAGTCGGGATGATGCAGGCCATGCTCCTGGGCGACCACGTGGAGCCGAGCTACACGTCGCGCGTGTCGCGGCTGCTCGGCGTCGACGGCGAGAGCGTCTTCCTCGCGAGCATCTCCGACAGCTTCTGCGACGCCGAGCGCACGCTGAAGATCCTGGGCCACTTCACGCCCATCCTGGCCGAGTACGTCGTGACCATGCGCACGGTGAACAAGCTGCGCGAGGAGCACGCCGACGACGACGAGCGCTACCGCGTCGAGCGCGACAAGGTGCTCGACGCGCAGCACGAGCAGGCGGGCCCCGCCGTCGGCGCCATGTACGACGACCTCGGCTCCGTCTACCTGAAGACGGCGCAGTTCGCCGCGGCCCAGGGGACGCTGCTGCCCCCGGCCTTTGAGAAGCATCTGCAGTTCGCCTTCCAGAACGCGCGAAAACGGCCCTGGGCCGCCGTCGACGCGACGGCCGCGGGCGACCTCGGCGCGGACTACCGCGGCAAGTTCCTGAGTTTGGACGAGACCCCCCTGGCCGCGGCGTCCATCGGCCAGGTCCACCGCGGCGTCCTCAAGGCGCCCGCGCCGCGGCGGGCCAAGGGCGAGAAGCCCTTCCAGGACGTCGCCGTCAAGGTCATCTACGACGACGTCCGTCGGAACCTCGTCATGGACCTCAAGAACCAGCGCATCCTCTGCGAGCAGGTGAACGCGATCCTCGAGCTCCACATGGAGGCGACGATCGTCGCGATCCTCGACGAGGTCGAGGCGAATCTGCCGCTGGAGCTCGATTTTACATTGGAAGTGCGGAACATGGAGCGCGCCAGGGCAGCAAAAGGGTGCGAAATTCCCCAACTTCAAAGGCTCCGATCTCGGCCATTTTCCACTCGTTTCGGCTGATTTTTGGACGAGCGTTCATCTCTCGGAACGGTCTCGAAGCGTGGGTGCTTTTTCCGGAACGCGCGCGCGCGGAACACTCACGTTGAAGCGACGTTGAATCACTCTTGTGCTGCCCAGGAGCGCGCGGCCGCGCTCTTCCGGAAGCGCGGCTTCGGCGACGTCGTCATCCCCGCGGCCGTGCCGGGCCTCTGCTCCGAGAGCGTCCTCGTCCAGGAGTTCCTGCCGGGCACGACCCTCGCGGCCTACGCGGCCAAAGCCGCGTCGCCGCCGCCGTCGCCGCCGAGGACGCGGCTCGAGCGCGAGCGCTCGCACTCGGACGACGACGCCGACGAGGGCGCCCTCGACCGAAACGCCGCGCCGCCGCCGCCGCCGACCAAGGGCGACGCCGCCGTCGAACGGAACCTGCTCCGCGTCGTCGACGCGATCGGCGCGACGCTCTTCCTGGACGGTTTCTTCCACGCGGACGCGCACCCGGGCAACGTGCTGGTCCTCGACGGGTCCAGGAAGGTCGCGCTCATCGACTGGGGCCAGTGCGCGGAGCTCAAGCCGGCGCAGGTCGCGTCCGTCGCGCGGCTCGTGCTCCTGCTGAACACGCGGAGCCGCGACATTCTGGACGCGTGCTTCGAGGCGGACGGCCTGAGCTCCGCGCTCGCGGACCGCTACGCGTTCTCGAACCTGGAGGAGAGCGGCCTCGACGCGGCGGCGCGCACGGCGCTGCTCTACCAGTTCTTCGACTCCACGTCCGACGACGCGGGCGTCGACCGGGAGGTCTTCGAGAGATTGTCGTACATGATCCAGCACGACATCTCGAACGTGCCCATGTTCACGGCCGTCCCCTCGGAGGTCATCTTCTACGGGCGCACGGTGTCGGCGCTGCGGCGCTGCCTGCGGGCGGCGGGCCTGGGCTCCGTGTCCGTCGTGCGGCGGTGGGCGCCGTTCGCGCGGAGCGCACTCCGGGATTTCGTCGCGCGGAACCCGCAGCGGCGCGACCTGCCCTTCGACCTCGGCCGGGGCGTGGACCACCTGCTGCTGGCGCTGCCGCTGGACCACGCCTGGATCCGGCGCGGCGCGGCGCTCCTCGAGGACGACCGCGTGCCCGCGCGGCTCCGCGCGGCCGCCGCGGCGTTCCTCGACCGCGAGCGGGCCGCGCTCGACGCGGACCCCGAGCGCTTCTTCCGCGGGCTGCTCGAGGGCGCGGACCTGCGGTCGCGGCTCTTCGGCCACGCGCGGTCCGACTGGGTCCACGACGTCGGCTACGGCCGCGCGGACGCGTGGGTCCGCGGTTTCGCCGCGTTCCTCGACGACGGCGCGCGCGTCGCGCGCGCGAAGCGCGCGGCGGCCGTCGGTGCGGTCGTGGTGGGCGGGCTCGTGCTCGCGCGGGCCTGCGCGCTGCTCGCGTAAGTGCGCCGATGTCGTTCGCGGACGGCGTCGATGAGTTTATAATATATATATTATTGCCCTCGGTTGCCGCAGCTGTGCCGCAACTGGCATTGCAAGAGGCGCGGCACGACACGAGGTGGAGGAAGTCCTAGGGAAGCTCGCCCGCGGTTGCCCACACCACCCCCAGCCATGGCCTCGCCGGCGGCGGCGTCGCGCATGGCCATCAAGACCTTCAACAAGCTCAACGCGGCGGGCCTCGCCCGCTTCGACCCGGCGATCTTCCGCATCGCCGAAAGCAGCGAGACGAACGCCCACGCCATCCTCCTGCGGTCCCACAAGCTCACGGAGAGCGACGTGCCCATCATGTGCCGGTCCATCGCGCGCTGCGGCGCGGGCACGAACAACTGCAACGTCGCCCGCATGACGGAGCTCGGCGTGCCCGTCTTCAACACGCCGGGCGCGAACGCGAACGCGGTCAAGGAGCTCGTGCTCTGCGCGCTCTTCATGTCGTCGCGGGGCGTCATCGAGGGCGCCTTCCACATGGACGGCCTCCACGCCGAGGGCACGGCCCACGAGCGCATCGAGAAGGACAAGGCCTTGTTCGGCGGGCGCGAGATCGCTGGGAAGACCCTGGGGGTGGTCGGCCTCGGCGCGATCGGCGCGGCGGTGCTCAAGGCCGCCCTGGGCTTCGGCATGGACGTTGTCGGGTATGATCCGTCCTTATCCGTCGAGGGCGCGCTGCGCCTGCCGGGGCGCAAGATGAAGATGGTCGACACGCTGGACGAGCTCGCGGCGGTCTCGGACTACGTGACGCTGCACGCGCCCTACAACGACCACACGAAGGGCTTGGTGGGTTCCGAGTTCCTCGGCCACATGAAGCGGGACGCCTGCCTCCTCAACTTCGCGCGCGGCGAACTGGTCGACGAGGCGGCCTCGCCGCGTTCTTCGATTCGGGCGCGACCGGGCGCTACGTCTGCGACTTCGCCGTCGGCCCCGAGCTCTCGAAGCGCCCCAACGTCATCACGATCCCCCACCTCGGCGCGTCCACCGACGAGGCCGAGGAGAACGCGGCGGCCATGGCCGCGGACACGACGTCGTTGTTCCTGCAGACGGGTTCCATCCGCGACTCCGTGAACTTCCCCACCACCACGCTCCCCGTCCGCGACGACACGGTCATGCGCGTCTGCCTCGTCAACGAGAACCGGCCGGGCATGCTCGGCGACATCCTCTCCGTCTTCGGCAACAGCGGCATCAACATCACGCAGCAGATGAACACGTCGCGCGGCGACGTCGCCTACAACGTCATCGACATCGAGCGCCTCGAGAACTTCGAGGACGTCCACTTCAAGAGCTGGGACGCGCTCCAGTTCCTCCTCACGTCCATGGACGGCGTCAAGTCCACGCGCTACATCCACGGCTCCAAGCAGTCCGCGAAGCACAGCGGCTTCGCGGTCAACTTCAACGGCCAGGTCTTCGGCATCGGCTCCAACTACACGCCGAGCCTGCCGTCCTTCGGCGAGCTCAACGAGATCATGGGCCCCCACGAGCGCGAGGCCTAGGAGTGGCCTCGCCCCCGAAAAAAAAGTAAGCAAAAATTCACAAGGAGCCCGCGCTTAGGAGGCGCGCGGGCGGCGGTCGACGTCGCGGTCGAACAGAGGCGTCGTGGTCTTTCCGCGCGGCGGCGGGAACGCGCGCGCGGCGGGGGGGGTCGTGGAGTCTTCGAGGGGTCGGGACGTTCGCCGCGCGCCGGCGAGGGCGACTGCGGCCTTTGAGCGACGGCTCACTTGTGGTCCTTCTCCTCCGCGTACTCGAAGAGCTTCACGCGAGGCAGGTACTTGTCGAGGCACTCCCGGTCGCGCTTGAAGTACATGAAGTAGCCGTTCGACTTCGTCTGGAGCTTCTGCACGAGGCCGAGGTCCTCCCAGGTGTCCATCTCGTAGTTCTGCGGCGGGGGAGGGGGATGGGCGCGCTCGCTCGGGCGTCGGCGGGTCCGGTCCGGCGGCGGCCGCGCCGGGGATGGTCTTCCGGCGGCCTCGCGAGAGGCGGCGGGGCGCCGCGAGGCGTGGGCGGGGGGGGGCACGCACCGAGGTCTCGTACTCCTCCATGGATCGCCAGCCGGCGCACTGGAAGCGGTAGGCGTTCTCGACCTCGCGGGTCCACGTCTTGGCGCCTGCGGCGGGCGTTCGCGTCGCGCGACGGCCCTCGGGCGAGCGCGGACGCCGCGGCGCGCGGGTCATGCCGATCGGTTCTCGTTGGGCGCCCATGGTGCTCGTGTTCGGAGGACGAAGGCGAGGAGAGACGGCGCTGGTCAGCCGACGGTTGTCTTTTGGGGGCTGCCGCTGCCCGCAGGTAATCATCGGATTGTTGCTGAAGGGTTGAAGAATTCAAGCGCGGCTGTTTCTCATCTCGTCCACCGCCCTCGACGGCCGAACGCGAGTACACTATCGGCGCATGGCGCAGCTCTACAGCCCGGCCTGGGCGTCGCCGGCCGTGGCCGTGGCGCCGTCGCCGCGCAAGGTCGTGGCGCCGTCGCCGCGCAAGGTCGTCGCGGGCATCGCCCTCGCCGACGAGGGCTCGATGAGCTTCGAGGAGCTCCTCGACGGCGCCGACGCCGACATGTCGCCGCGGTCGTCGCACAAGCGCGCGCGCACGAAGAAGAAGTCGCTGTGGAAGGCGCTCCAGCGCCTCGTGCGCCACACGCACATGCCGCTCCTCGACGGCGCGACGACGTCGCTCAACGCGGTCGAGTGGTCCGAGCTCCTCGGCGAGTCGGAGCCCTCCAAGTTCCGCGGCGAGGCCCGGGCCCGCCACCGGTCGGGCCCCGACGCCTGGGACCGGGCGTGCCTGCGCGCCGAGTCGTCGTTCCGCGACGACGTCGCGGCGTCGCGGCGCGTCGAGGACCGCGAGGCGGCGCTGGGAGACGTCGCGGTCCGCTACCACGGCACGGTGCGGGGCCTGCTGCGCGACTACGTGGCGGAGATGGACGCGTTGGGCCTCGTCTACGCCGCGCGCTTCGGCCCCGGGCGGCTCGGCGTGACCGTCGCTTTGGCGAAGTACGGCGACGACGGCCGGCGCTTCGTCGTCGTCGACGGCGTCCGCGAGCCCGCGTTAAACCACGGCGTGCGGCGCACGGACGAGCTCATCGCCGTCAACGGCAAGGTCATCGTCGAGTGCACGTCCGAGGAGGACCTGCGCGAGCTCGAGCGCGCGATCGCGTCCGCGCCGCGCCCCGTCGAACTCACGTTCGTCGAGGGCGAGGACCGCGACGGCGGCTACAGCCCCTTCCCCTCGCCGGCGAAGTTCAACGCGCGGCCGCCCCGCGCGCCGTCCATCCCGTCGAAGCGCGGCGCGGCGACCGCGCGGCCCGGGCGGCCGCAGCCCACGGCGCTCTTCAAGGTGAACCGGAACTCGTCCTTCGAGCCGCTGTCGCCGCTCGCGGTGCGCAAGCCGCGCGCCCCCGCGCCGGCACCGGCGCCGGCGCCCAGGGCGGCGCCGCGGCCCCGGCGGTGGCTGGCGGCGGCGCTCGCCGTCGCGGCCGCGGCCTTCGGCGCCGCGGGCCTCGCGCCGCCGCGGCCGCCGCCGGCGCCGCCGCCGCGTCCGAGGCGCCGCTTCCCCGCGGGCCGCGTCGCCGCCGCCGCGCTCGGCGCCGCCGGGACCGCCGCCCTCGCGTCCCAGCCCGCGGCGCGCGGCGCGCTCCGCCTCGCGCGGCCCGTCGCCGCCGCGGCCGCCGCGAAGGCCGCGAAGCGCGGCGCCAGGCTCGCCCGGCGGGCGCGCTAGGTTCGTAAGCCTCGGAATGTGCCGGGACGGCGCCGCTCGAGAGGGAGATCTAGAGCCGCCTGGGGCGTCCCTGGCGTGGTGTAGTTCACCGAGCAGCCCAACATTTTGATCGACCATAATTATAATCCTATGAGAATGCTCGCAAAAGCCCTCGGGCTGGCGTCGTTCGCCGCGTCCGCGGCCTGGGAGGGCGGGCGGACCAAGGACATGGAGCTCCGGGGGGGCAGCGTCGAGGAGGACCTGCGCGCGCTCGAAGCGGCGGCGTCGAAGAACACGCACATCGTCGCCGTCGCCTGCAGGCTCGAGACGTCCGAGGCCGCCGTGGACGCGTTCCTGGGGCACCACCTCGACTGGCGCTGGGACGTCGGCGCCGTCTACCAGCGCGACGGGCCCTGCCCGCGCGTCGAGCTCCGCATCCAGCCGCCCAAGCTCGCGGCGGTGCTCCGGCGGTTTTGGCAGCAGCAGTTCAACGGCACGTGCGACCGCGTCGTCGTCGTGTCGCGCCACAGCGGCACGTACCTGGGCAACCGCATGTTCTCCATGGCCCGCGCCTTCATCCACACGGCCATGAAGCACAAGCTGCCCTACCGCTTCGAGGGCGTGCCGAACTTCCTGCTCGACGACGCGGCGTGCGGGCCCGGCGGCCATCAAAACGCCTTCTACAAGGACATGGAGTGCTTCTGGCTGCCCCAGACGTCCTGCGCGCGGCCCCGCGTGGGGCCCGAGAACGCCCTCGGCGAGGGCGAGTGCGCGCGCGCGGCGCCGGGGCCCTGGGACTGGCGGAAGGAGACGAACTGGACCTGCGAGCGCTACTACGTGGACCCGTCGGCGAAGCGGCGGGGCGTGCGGCGCTTCCCGCGGACGCTGAACCCGGGCCACGGCGAGGCCCACTTCATGATCGCCTTCGCGGCCATCGCGATGCGGCCGAATTTCAAGACGCGGATGGAGTTGAGGCGGCGCGCGGCCGCGTGGCTGCGGGACCACCCGTCCTGGCGAGCGACGGTCGACTCGGGCGCCTGCGCCGTCGTCCACGTGCGCCACGGCGACAAGTACACGAAGGCGTTCCTGCCGGCCGAGGAGGGCCACAACCACCACTTCCCGCCGAACGCGACCTTCGACGAGTACGTGGGCTGGGCGAAGTTCCACCTCGGCGCCGTCGCCGGCCAGAACTTCAGCGAGGCCGTGCCCATGATGCTCATGACCGACGACGCGGACGTCGAGGCGCGCGCGGCGGCCGTCGGCGCCGCGCACGGCGTCGAGCTGCTGACCGTGGCGCCGGGCCGGCCCCTCGTGTCGACGACGGCCGTCGTCGCCAACGAGGAGCTGGCCAAGGTCGACTGCGAGCGCCAGTACCACAAGCCCATCTGCAAGACGGGCGGCTTCAACTACCGCTGGGACCCGGTCACGGGCAGGGCAGGACAAGGGTGATTCAACGTCGCTTCAACGTGAGTGTTCCACGCGCGCGCGTTCTGGGAAAAGCATCCACGCTTCGAGACCGTTCCGAGAGATGATCGCTCGTCCAAAAATCAGCCGAAACGAGCGGAAAATGGCCGAGAGAGGAGCCTTTGAAGTTGGGAATTTCGCACTCTTGTCCTGCCCAGGTCACGGGCGAGCCCGTCGGGTCCGAGGAGCTCTACCAGTTCCTCCTCGCCTGGCACCTCGTCGCGCACTGCAAGCTCGCCGTGGGCATGGGCGCCCGGTCCTACTTCTCCACGATGATCTACGCGATGATGTGCGCGATCGCCGGGAAATGCCCCGCGTCCGTCGACATCCACGAGCCGGAGGCCCCGGACGACGACGGCCTCTGGCACTACGTCGACAAGAGGACGGACCGCAAGCCCCCCGTGGACAAGTGGCTCACCC
Organism: Aureococcus anophagefferens; assembly: GCF_000186865.1. Taxonomy (NCBI): domain Eukaryota; class Pelagophyceae; order Pelagomonadales; family Pelagomonadaceae; genus Aureococcus; species Aureococcus anophagefferens. The sequence goes on along the minus strand of NW_008705568.1, from coordinate 1,238,471 downwards.
AGGTCCTACCCGAGACCTTCTACCAGGCGTAAGAGCGGTTCAAGGTTACAGCAACGTTTCATCGTTGACTCGCCGTGCCGATGGACTCTCCCGAGGCGCCGCCCGCGCCTGCGGCGCTCGGCGCGCCGCTCGAGCTGCGCTGCGGCCTGACGCTGCGCAATCGCCTCTGCAAGGCGGCTACGTCGGAACACCTCGGCACGCCGCGCACCAACGACGCCACGCCGCGGCTCGTGCGCCTCTACGAGCGCTGGGGCGCCGGCGGCTTCGGTCTCATCATCACGGGCAACGTCATGGTCTGCCGGTGCGCGCTCGAGGCGCCGCGGAACGTCGTCGTCGACGCGGCGACGGACGGGGCCGCCGTCGCGGCGTGGGCCGCGGCCGCGCGGCGGCGCGGCGCGGTCGCGATCGCGCAGCTCTCGCACCCGGGCCGCCAGTCGCCCGTCGCGGCGTCCTGGGCGCGGCCCCGGGCGCCGTCGGCCGTGCCCCTGCGCCTCGCGGGCGTCGGCCCGCCGCTGCACCGGTCGCCCGTCGCGATGGCACCGGCCGAGGTCGAGGACGTGGTGGAAGCGTTCGGCGATTGCGCGGGCCGGTGCGCGGCGCTCGGCTTCGACGGCGTCCAGGTCCACGCGGCCCACGGCTACCTGCTCTCCCAGTTCCTGTCGCCGCGGGGCAACGCGCGGCGCGACGCCTACGGCGGCGACGCGGCCCGGCGGTCGCGCGCGCTGCTGCTCGCGTGCCGCGCGGCGCGACGGGCCATGGGCCCCGGGAAGCTGCTGGCCGTCAAGGTGAACGCGTCGGACTTCGAGGCCGGCGGCTTCGATCGCGACGGCGCCGCGGCGGTCGTCCGCGCGCTCGCGGCCGACGAGGCGCGCGTCGACGTGATCGAGCTGTGTGGAAATCAACCGCCGGTTTGGGACGTCCCGACCAAACTTTGAAATTCTCTAGCTCGGTCACATCGAAGTCGATTCGGCTGATTTTTGGACGAATCGATCGCTCTCGTCGAGTTCTCGAAGCAGAGCCGAAGAGCTTGCGTCGAAACGTTCAAATACGCTCACATTGAAGTCGGGTTGAAGATCTGAGTTCCACGCAGGTGATCGAGGTCTCCGGCGGCACGTACGCGTCCGGCATGGCCTGCCTCGGCGACGCGGCGGACTTCGCCGGCGCCGACGCGCGCGGCGCCCTGTTCGCGACGCTCGCGCGCGACCTCCGGGGGCACGCGCGCGGCGTCGCCGTCATGCTCACGGGCGGCGTCGGGTCCCCGGCGGCCGCGGCGCGCGCGCTCGGCGCCGCGGATCTCGTCGGCGTCTGCCGGGCCGCGTGCGTCGACGCCGACGTCGCCCGCCGCTGGCTCGCGGGCGATGGCGGCGCGCCGCCGGCGCCGGCGCCCGCGCCGCGGCGCGCGCCGCGGGCGCTGCGGCGCCTGCTCGTGCCGGGCCTCAACTACGGCTGGTACCAGCGCCAGCTCCAGCGGCTGGCCGCGGACCTGCCCGCGGCGGACCTGTCGCACCTGCCCTTCCTCTGCGTCGCGCTGCCGCGGGCCCTGCTCTTCGAGCCCGCGCGGCTGTCGCCGCGAACGCCGCGGCGCTCGGCGCCCTTTTCGTCTCGGCCGCGGCGGCGACGCCGCGTTTTTA
>NW_008705568.1:1123824-1236790 GCF_000186865.1 Aureococcus anophagefferens | reverse complement strand
CTCGTCCGCGGCCCCGTCGTCGTCGACGGCCGCCTCGACGCGCTTGGAGAGGAGCGACGCCTGGGAGCGCTTCGTCCAGGGCAGCTGGGGCTTGAGGAGCGTCGGCCGGAGGCTCGCGTCGCCGTCGTGCGCGTCGAAGCTCGCGTCGAGAAGCTTTGGGAGCCGCGCGACGTCGAAGGCTGGGGCGGCGGCGTCGGGCGCGGCGGCGGACTCCGGCCGCGGCGGCGGCGGCGCGGCCGGCCGCGGCGCGGGCGCGCTCGCCGGCGGCGGCGGCGGCGCGGCCGCCGCCTCCGGCGCGCAGTAGGACTGCATCACCGGCGCCGCGCCGCCCGCCGGGGCGGCGCCGCGGCCCGCGAACGCGGGCGCGGCGCTGCGGCAGCGGCCGCCGCCCTTGCCGAAGAGGCCGCCGCCCTTTTTCATCGTCTTCATCGACCGCGCGGGCGGGGGCTCCAGGCCGAGGTCCATGAGGTCGCAGCCACCGTCCATGAGGTCCACCGGCGTGCCGTCGGAGCCGCTCGTCGACGCTTCGGCCTCCTCGCGCAGCTGGTCGAGCTGGGACGCCGCGGCCCGCCGCGTCTTGTCCTCGAGGTCCCGCTTCGCCGCGTCGTCGACGAGGGCCTTGATCGTCTCCGCGTGCGCTTTCACGGCCGCGACCTTGGCCGATGCGGATTCGGACGCGTCGCCGTCGTAGCTGAGCAAATCCGTGGGGATGTGGTACTCGACGAAGTAGCGCATGAGCGCCTCGTTGAGCTGGATCTCCTTGGTTAGGCTGCCCGGCGGCAGGTTCAGCACGGCCTCGACCTGGGGCTTCACCTGGACGACGAGGATCCCGAAGAGCGAGCTCGCCAGCTGCATCTCGCGAAAGGCCTTGCAGAAGCCCTGCTGCTCCGGCGACAGGGACTCGATGGCGTCGCGGAAGGCCTTGGGCGCGGGCAGCGGCTCGAGGAGCAAGGGGATGAGCACCTCGTCCTTGTTCGACAATACGACGGCGCGCGCCGGTTCGAACTCGTCCGACGCGGTCACGGTGCCCAGGAGCACGACGAAGGACGAGAACTGGCGCGCGTTCAGGGCCAGCGTCAGCGGCGGAGGAGACCGGCGGCCCCAGGACCGCGCGGTGATCGCGTGCGCGTAGGTGGAGGCCTTCGCGGACAAGACCGTGGCCGCGTCGATGGGGATCCGCAGCAACCGGTCGCCAAAGTCGGGCACGGCGCGCGAGAGCGCGAGGACGGGCGTCCGGTCTTCGCGCTCGACGGCGATGCTGCCCTCGGGAAACGCCGTCGCGTCGCGGCGCACGGGCGCGCTCAGGGGCGTGGGGCGGTACGCGGCTTTAAACAGCCGCTTCTCGTGCGACGCCATGAAGTCGTCGAAGTCGCTCGCCGTGACCTCCTTGCCGCAGGCGTCCCTGAGCTGCGCGTAGAGCATGGCCTCGATGTGGTTCAGGGAGCCCCGCAGGTCGCCCGCGAGGGCCTCGAGCAAGTGGCAGCCGAACAGGAGTTTCGCGGCGCCTTCGTCGACGAGGCCGACGAGCGCGGACCCGCCCGCGGACCGCTCCTTCAAAGAGATCACCGCGGCGATCTCTTTCTGCATGGCGTCGTTGGCTGCCCTTGCCGTCTGCGCGGCGTGTTTCATGAGCGCCGCAACGTGCTCGCCGCCCGGCGCCTTCGCGTCGTCGCCGCCGTTTTCCGCCTCGACCAAGGCGCAGCAGGCCACGGGCTGGAACGTCGCGTCCACCGCGGTCCTCACGCAGCCGTCGACGTCCGTGGCGCCGGGGATGGCCGCGCGGACGGACCGCGCGAATTGCGCGAGGTCCTGAAGCCGCTTGAGCACGGCCTCGACGTCGTCGTTGCGCCGGGGCGTCTTCGCCTTTTCCCGGTCGATCTCGAAGGCGACGTGTCCGGGTGGTAGATTGAACAGCCAGTCCGCGTCCGCCAGCGTCGCGGGAGGCCGGCTCCGGACGCCCGCGGGCGGTGTATTGTTGGCCGTGACGGACTGGCAGCTGGTCTCGAGCGTAAAAACCGTCGCGATTTCCACGTCGCCGCGCTTCGCGACGAGGCTACCGCGGAAGCTGCGCGACCAGACGTGCTCCGTGACCTTGGTGACGACCTGCGTCGACTCTTCTTTCGAGGACTTGCCGCCGAGGAAGCCCGAGGATTTCGTCTGCTTGAGCACCGTCACGGTAGGGCCCTCGACGTCGCGCGTCCGCTCACCGACGTAGGTGGTGGTCACTTCGCTCTCGAAGGCGAGCGATATCTTGCCCGGGGTCTTGTCGGTCGCGATCGCGGCCCGCTCGACTTTGTCCAGAAGGTCAGCATCCCTAAGGTGTAGCAGCACACCGAACGTCAGCGCGCTCTCGAGCGCGAACTTCGTGACGCACTCGGCGACGGCGAACTTGTCGCCGTAGGCGTGGGGCGCGCTCTCCGGCCGCACGAGGCGCTCGCGCTCGAGGACGAGGCGCGTCTGCGCGAGCGCCTTGTCGAGCTTCTGGCGGAAGCGCATGTCGTAGTAGGTCGCCATGGTTGATTGCGAGGCGGTCGCGCGCTGCGTGTGTGTTTGGACGCTTGAGATTGCAAGCGTGCTTGTGCAGCGTGTGTGGCTGGTTGCAGAGGTGTGTGCGGCGAGCAGCAAGTGGTGGCGCGCGCAGCGGTGTGGTTGGTTGTCGAGAACGCGCAAGGATTGCTTCGCGGCCGCGCGCTTCGCAAGCGTCGACGTGAGTTCAAGGTGCTCTTCAACCTCTAGTCACAACTTACATCATCGCGCGGTGGTGGCGGTGGTCGACGGCGCCGACGAAGCCCTGCTTCTCGATGCGGTAGCCCGCGGCGCCGTAGGACGCGCTCGCGGACCGGGGCCGCCGCGTCGACCGCGCGGTCTTGGACGAGCCGCCGGAGCTCATGGTCCGCACGGTGAGGTCCCAGCGCATCTCGACGCCGCCGCGGCCGCAGCGCAGGCTCGGGTCCGAGTAGGAGCTCGCGCCCGCGCGGCTCTCCGCGTGGACGGACCCGGAGCGGACGGACGCGCCGCCGGCCGCGGACGCGCCGGACGCGAGGAGGCTCCGCCGCCGCGCGTTCCGGTCCCCCAGGACGTCGATTTCCGCGCTGGGGTTCGCGCCGTGGCGCCAGCGCTGGCCGAGGGGCGCGTCCACGTAGTCGCGCTTGTACTCGTCCGCGCCCTCGTTCAATTTCCCGGTCCGCGCGTTCGACGACGGCGTGAAGAAGGTCATGCCCCCCGGCGCGGCCTTGCGGCCGTCGGGCACCTTGGCCTCGGCGGATTCCACGTGGAAGCGGTCGCCGTCGTGGCGGCACCAGTGCGCGTAGGTCACGCGGCGCGTCGTGCGCTCGCGCTGGATGGCCGCGCACTCCTGCTTGACGAGCGTCTCGAAGGCCGTCTGGTCGCGGATGGACGGCGCGGACTGGGGCCGCGTCGGCGGCACGTGGGCCCGCGGCGGCACGACGAAGTCGACGCGGTCCCTGTCCGCCGCCGCGACCTTGGTCTTTTTTCTCCTCCTCCTCTTCCGGTGCTTCGCGGGCGGGTGGACGTCCTGGAGGTTCTTGCGCCGCACCTCCTTGGCCTCCCAGACCTTGCGGAAGCAGGCCTCCCACTCGTCGCTGGACAGCTTGCCGTCGCGCTTCTTCGCGCGGACCTTTTTTTCGTTCAGACGATCGATCTCTTCCTGCACGAGCAAGATGTCGACGTAGGTCGGGTGCTCGTCGCCGAGGTCCCGGAGGCAGCGGTTCATGGCCGCGCCGAAGAACTCGAGGGCCTGGGTGGTCTGGGAGAGCTTGAGCGCGCCGTCGCGCTCGAAGGTATGGTACGCGTCTTTGACCAGATTCCAGAACTCCTCCTCGTAAAGATGAATATCCCGGTCGTTCTCCGGCAGCTCCAGCGCCTTCATGTTCTTGGAGATCTCGGGCCACTCGAGCTTGCCGAACATGGCGGTCCGCTGCCGCTGGAGCTTCTCCCAGCTCGCCACGCCGAGCGTCCGCTTCTGGAGCTTCCGGTGCAGCTGGAAGAGGGGGTCCAACGAGCTCTGCGCCTTGACGACGAACCCCTCCCAGGCCGGGCAGAGGATCTTGCCGCCCTCGGCGCGCCGCAGGCGCTGGAGGTCGTCCTCGACCTTGCTCCGCACGGCCGACGCGATGCCCTCGCCGAAGACGTCCTCGCAGAAGCGGCCGATGCCCGCCTGGTCGATGCCCGCGCCCTCCTTCGAATTGAAGACCTGGAACGTGAAGCGCCCGAGGCCCGGGTAGTCGAGCGTGTTGAAGTTCCAGACCGCGAACGCGAATTCCTTGAACGACATCTGGCGGCTGTCGTCGTAGTCGAAGAGTTCGAACACCTTGCGGCTCAGGGGCGTCTTGTCGAGGTCGGCGTACATGAGGAATTCGAAGAGGTCCAGGGACCCGCTCCCGTCGCGGTCCGCTTTCGTGAAGACCTTCTTCAGCCTCTGCAGGTCCTTCTCGGAGCAGCCCAGCTTCTTCCAGACGTGGAGGCAGCCCTGGTACTGCGGGTCGCTCGCCTTCTTCTTGCCGCCGAGCAGGGCGCGCATCATCATGGCTCCGTGGACGCGGCCCGCGCCGCGAGAGCGACGTGTTACATCGAGAACGCCGTCCCCATCTACAATAAAGTTTAGTTCAATTAAGGCCTCACTCTTGACCAGGCTGCCCCATCTGGCTGCCCCCCAATCTGAGTGTGTCACATGCCCCGTTCAAAGATGGGCTGGGTGCTCCTCTGGAGATGCGCGGCGCTGGGTTTCATCGGCCGCGCGGCGGGCCAGGCCATGGGCGACGGCATCTCGAAGTACACGCTGCCCTGCGACGACCCGATCCCGCGCATCGCCTGGCTCCAGCGGTACCTGCCCGTCGTCGTCGCGCAGGACTCGTGCCTCGACGAGAGCGACGACGCGAGCGGCGCCCTCGACACGTGCACCTGCAACTCGAGCGAGTACGGCGTCTGGGAGGAGACGGAGGCGCGCGTCCAGCTCTACCACCAGAAGGGCTTCGGGATCCACCTCGTGAACAGCAGCGGCCGCGTGACGACGGGCGGCATGACCGTCGCGGCCATGGAGCGGGTCTTCCACGACAAGCTGGGCAACCTGACGGCCTTCGACGCGTTCTTGGACTACAACCTGGGCCTCCACCTGCCGCCGACGGGCAACTACAGTCTCGACGCGTTCATCCGGCGCTTCGACGACGACGGCGAGCCCTACTTCCCCTACACCTGGCAGCAGGAGGTGACGAACCAGACCTACTACGGCGTCTTCGTGCGCGCGCCCCACTCCATGCTCGTCCTCGAGCTCGTGTCCAACTTCTCGAACACGCTCGCCGCGGCCGCGCAGTTCGGCTTTTCGCTGACCCAACTGGAGCCGCGCGTGTCGAGCCACGTGCTCGACTACCTCGAGGCGACGCCGACGAACTACAGCGTGCGGCCCGTCCACGTGTCGCGCGCGGCCGCGAATCTGGCGGACGTCGACGACTTTTATACCGCGATCCGGACCGCGCGGACCGTCGAATACGCGGAGGCGAACGTGTCGAAGACGTGCTACCTCTGGGGGGGCGCGGAGGTCGAGGTCTGCTACACGCAACGTTCCTCAGACGCGACGCGCGGCGGCTTCTCCGTCGCCGACTTCGAGGACATGCTCAACGGCGTCCACGAGGACGTCATCGCGCCGAACCCGAACTGCCAGCGCGACAAGTGGAACGACTTCCACTACGCCTACGACAACGGCCAGGTCTCCGGCCAGCAGATCTACGAGTACGTGGCGCTGAAGCCCGGCGCCTACTTCGTGTGCACGGGCGCCTACGTCATGTACGTCGTCGACCCGGCGGGGTTCACCGTGCAGCTCGACATCAACGGCGACTACACGCTGTCCACGTGCGACAATTCCGACTGGGACTGGGACGTGGACCCGGACCACGGCGGCTGCGTCCTGGGCAACTGCACGCCGCTCGCCGCGAACGCGACGCTGACCGTCGTGGACCTGACGGCGCTCCTCGACGACGACGGCGGCGCGGCGGGCGGCGGCCGGAGGCGGAGCGGCGGCGGCTCGGGCTCGTCGTCGTCCGGCGGCGGCCGCGCGGTGCTCGTCGCGGCGATGGTCTTCGTCGCGGGCGTCGTCGTCTTCACGGCCTTCCGCGAGCGCAGCCAGCGGAAGGCCCTCTACCGGAAGCTCCCGGACGACGACGACGACGACGAGGACACGTCGCACCTCGAGTAATGATGAGGGTGCAACTTGGAACTTGGCGGTTTGTTGAAGGAAAGTTGCAGCGGAGAGTTTTCACTGTGATGGCCACACAGAAGCTTGCTCCGAATCCACTGTCTGTCCGCACAAACGCCCAGCTCCCAGGAATCCGAAACGCTCGCGCACCGGTTCTCGTAGCATGGCCGAGGCCGCGGCGCTGCGGCGCGCGCTCAAGGAGAGCAAGAGAAAGCAGGAGGCCGCCGGGTTCCCGGGCCTCGAGAAGCGATCCCTCGGCGGCGTCGAGTGGTATGTCCAGCCGAAGGCGACACCCGCGCTGACGTACCGATCCGACCGGCCCAGGGGCACCGTCGACCGCGACGAGCCCTTCGGCTACGCGCCGCGCGGATCCGCGAAGCGGCGGAAGCTCGACGTCGACGCCGCGGTATGGCGGCTCTCCGGCGACGCGGAGAACGACTTCCTGGGCATGCGCTGCGTGCGCGTCGCCGTGTTGAGCGGCCAGCGCCTGGAGATCGCGTGCCTCGTCGACGGCTTCCGCGACGAGGCCGACGCGGCGCTGCCGGACGGCGTCCGGCGCGTCTACCGCTGCCGCGACGCCGACGACGGCACGCTGCACCAGCTCTCCGCCGGCGAGGCGTCCCACGGCATCGCCCGAGCGGACGAAGACCTGGAGCGCCGGCGCCTCGCCGACGAGCAGGAGAAGCGCGCGGAGCGGCGCGAGGAGGCCGAGGCGCGGCGGCTCGACGCTTCGGCGGCCGCGGACGCCGCGGACGCGGCCATCGAGGCCGAGAGCCGGAGCTGGGTCGCCGACGGCGTCCCGCGAGCGCTTGTGACCAAAAGAAAACGTCACCGACGCGCTCCGTAGGTCTTCGACTGCCCCTGCGGCGTTTCCGGGCGCGACTACGACGACGGCGGGGACATGATCCAGTGCGGGTCGTGCCTCGCGTGGGCCCACGACGCGTGCGTCGTGGAGCGGCTCCGCGGCGCGCGGGGCGCGCCGAAGCTCGCGGCGCTCCGCTTCGGCGCCTACCGCTGCCGGGCCTGCGCGCCGGCGCGCTACCGCGAGGCCTTCCGGTGCTACTGCGACCCGGACGTCGCGTCCTTCGACGACGACGGCGAGGACCGCCTCCGCTGCGAGGCGTGCCTGTCCTACTGCCACGTCTTCTGCGCGCTGGAGAACCCGGACGCGGCCTGCCCGACGTGCGCGCTCGCGGCGCGCGCGCCGGCGCGCCCCGCGGGCGCGAAGCGCGTCGCCTCCGCGCGGGGCTTCCCCGTCTTCGCGCGGAGCGACGCGCGCTGCCGCGACGAGACCATCGTCCGCGAGGTCGTCGGCGACGGCGCGTACGAGCGGCCGGCCATGGGCTTCGAGGTCGTGCCCGGGGAGACGTGGCTCGACGTCGGCGCCCACATCGGCGTCTTCTCGTCGCTCTGCCTCCAGGCGGGCGCGGACGTCGTCGCCGTCGAGCCCGACGCCGACAACTTCCGGCTGCTGCTCGCGAACGGCGCCGCGAACGCCGTCCACGACGCCGGCGCGGAGTTCAAGGCGCTCAACGTCGCCGTCACGGACCGGGACGAGTCGTCCACGACGCTCTACCGCCACCCGCGCGGCATCGCGTTCCGCCACTCCACGGAGCGCCGGCTGATCTCGCGCGAGCCCGACTGGCCGCGCGCGACCGTCGCCGCGACGTCGCTCCAGCGGCTCATCGACGACCACGCCGTCGACGGCGTGAAGATCGACGCCCAGGGCGCCGAGGTCGGCGCCGTCGAGAGCGTCACGGACTGGCGGCGCGTGCGGAAGCTCGTCCTCGAGTACGACTTCGAGTACCGGCCGTCGCTGCCCAAGTTCCACGCCTTCGTGAAGCGGCTCCGGACCCACTTCCCCCGCATCTACCACTCCAAGCAGAAGCGGTCCGGCGACTTCTCGGGCTTCCCCAACGGCGTCCTCGTCTTCGCCATGCGCGAGCCCCCCGAGTAGGGTAAAAGGTGCTGGTAGAAGTCTACGTTCTCGGGCTTCCCCAACGGCGTCCTCGTCTTCGCCATGCGCGAGCCCCCGGAGTAGGGTAAAAGTAGACGTTGACTACTCGTGACGTCGTTGAGTGCATTCAAACACAGCGGCGCGATGGATGAGATGCTGCCCATGCCCGTAGTCCGACGCTGATGCTGCCATGGGCGGCCTCTGCTCGAAGAAGGGCGCGGCCGTCGAGTCGAAGAAGGAGGACGAGAAGGAGCTGCGCCTCGACAACCGCAAGCGCAACTCGCTGGTCTTCGCCGTGACGGACTGGGTCGGCACGGACTTTGGCAAAGACGCCGAGTCCCTGGCGATCCTGCTGTCGAAGCGCACGAAGGAGTCGAGCTCGAGCGGCGGCAACGACCCGCGCGGGTCGCGCGCGGCCAAGACCGCGGAGAGCATCGCGCTGGGCAACTTCCGCGAGCTCCGCGAGATTATCATCGGCCACTTCGCGCAGGTGAACAAGCGCTACGGCGCCTGGGACAACGACACGCTGCTCCACATCGTCTGCCGCGAGGGCTACCTGCGCATGGTCGAGTTCATGGTCGACCCGAAGAACGTCAGCCAGTTCGACACCGCGCCGGAAACGACCAGTGAAACGGACGCGTCAACCTCTCTAGCTCGGCCAAATCGAAGTCGATTCGGCTGATTTTCGGACGGATCGTTTTCTCTCGGTGCGTTCTTTTCGGAGAGTGAAAGAACCATGTCGAAGCCGTGCGAACACATGCACATTGAAGTCGTGTTGACTCGTTTCCCGCCCAGGTTCGACACGACGGAGATCGACTTCAACGCGGAGAACAACAAGTGGCGCACGCCGCTCCACGTCGTCTTCACGCCGCCCCAGGAGACCTACTGCGCTCGGAAGATCGGCGTCCACGACGACGGCCTCCCGAAGGGCGAGAAGCCCGAGGGCGTCACCATCGACAGCGACTGGATCCGGCCGGGCACGGAGCGGCACCGCATGCAGGTCATCGAGCTGCTCATCGACAAGGGCGCGAACATCCACCAGATGGACTACCACGACCACAGTCCGCTCCACTACGCCTGCGTCTGGGGCTGGGTCGACACCGTGGAGCTGCTGCTGGAGAAGGGCGCGGACCCGCGTCGGTTCGGGGGGGGGGGTCCCGACCGAACGTCGCGCCGCTCGGTCCCATCGACGTCGTTTCGGCTGATGTTTGGACTAGTCGTTTTCGTTCGTCGCGTGCTCGACGCTGCGTTTCAAATCGCGCAAATCATCGCGCATCGACGCTGCGTCGAACGCAGGCGCGGACCCGGAGACGTCGAACATCGCGGGGCAGAACGCGTTGATGGCCGCGACGGAGTTCAAGCACGTCGACGTCGTGGACCTGCTCTTATCCGAGACGCAGATCTCCATCGAGTCGAAGAACGTCGACGGCGAGACGGCGCTCATCTACGGCGCGCTCACGGGCGACGTCGAGACCGTGGAGTGCTTGTGCGAGTTCGGCGCGAACGTCAACGCGGAGTCCTACAGCAAGGACAGCCCGCTGAAGCGGGCGTGCCGGAACCAGGACGTGCCCATGATCCACAAGCTTCTGGACTTCGCGGCGACGCGGCGGCCGTCCGCGTTCGAGCTCCTGGAGGGCGACGCGAAGCAGGTCATTTTGGATCGCCTCGAGGCGGAGCGGCTCGAGAAGCTCGCGGAGTTCGAGGCCATCAAGAACGCCAAGGCGTCGGGCAAGAAGGGCGGCGGCCGCGGCGCCAAGGCGTCGGCCGTCGGCGAGTGGCGGCCCTACCGCGACAAGCGCGGCCGCGGCATCTTCTACTACAACCGCGTCTCCCGCGTGTCCCAGTTCGAGGTCCCCGAGGACTACGAGAAGGACCGGTCCTACATCATGAAGGACGCGACCTTCGGCATGCACTTTTACCACTAGGCCTTCTTCGTCCACGTGGCGAAGGGGGAGTAGGCGTCGCAGGCGCCGACGTCGACGTCGGCCTTGCGGTAGCAGTCCACGAGGCCGCCGTCGCCGGACGCGCGGGCGCCGACGGCCTCGCAGGCCGGCGTCGCGTCGCAGAGCGCGAGGCAGGCGGCCAGGGTCATGGCGCCCGCGGACGCGTCCGGCGGCGATTCGAGGTTCGTCGCGCCGTGGCCGTCGTAGCAGTTGGCCATCGCGTGATATTCGTAGCCTCCGCAGTCGCCGCGGCAGGGCGCCGCGCAGAGCGCGTCGTCGAGCAGGCGCACGACGTCGCCGTTGTGGGCCGGGTCGATGTCGACGCGGAGGTGGGGGCCCGCGGCGTCCGCCACGAAGTTTTCGTTCCCGGCCGCGTCGACGGCGTTCGTTCCTCGCGTCGCCGTCGAGTAGAGGCTCTCGAGGCCCGCGACGGCGTAGTAGGTCGCGATGAGGTCCCAGGACGGCCGCGACCCAAAATTCGTCCACGTCTCGTAGGCAAACTTCGCGGGGCCGGCGCCGCAGCCGTCGCCGTCGTGGAACCGCGAGCCCGTGAGCACGTCCTCGCCCGCGGGGCTGAAGACCTGCTGGACGCTCGCCGGCATGTGGTCCACGACGTACTTCGCCGCGCCCGCGCAGCCGTCCGTGGACCCGAGCCACGGCGACCAGTCGCTCCCCGCCGCGTCGCCGCAGCCGAAGTTGTAGCCGAGGTCCATGTAGACGATCTGCTTGACCTTGGCGGCGAAGAGGTCTTTGTGCGCTTGCAACGCCTCGCGCAGCGCCGTGGGCTCGCCGATGGACGCGATGACGACGGAGCCGTTGCTGCTCGCGGCGAGCAGCCGCCCGTAGGCGTCGGCGGCGCCGTCGACGTCGCCCGCGCCGGCGACGCGCGACGGCCAGCGCTCGGACATGGCGGTCGCGTACCGGTCCTGGGCCGCCTGCGCGTCGTCGGACGACGCCCAGGCGCCCTTGTAGGCGCCGTAGGCGCGCGTGTCGTTGCCGCGGCCGTAGTAGTTCATGATCGAATCGACGGCGCCGATGCCTTCGACCTAACAAGGGTGACGGGGTCGGGAAAAGGCACCCCTGTCACTCAACGCTGCCTTCGACGAAGCCCGTGTTGTGGACGACGCCGCGGAGCTCGCAGAGGCCGAGGTCCTGCAGATGGTTGGCGACGGCGATGGCGCCGGCGTCGTCGACGTCGAAGCCCAGGTCCGTGTCGATGATGAGCTCGACGACGGCGTCGGTGGTGGCGGCGAGGACGAGCAGCAGTGCGATGCGCATCATGCTTCTCGTGCTTTGGAATACCTTCGGGCAGCCGCAGAGCCCGCAGATGCAGCCCGCCGATTGGTGGAGGGTTTTGCTGAGGTTCAAGTTGCCGCTTCCGAAGCCCGATCTCAAGAATCACTGCTGAGATCGTCAAGCGCCAATTGCAGTGCTCGGCGTCGAGCGTTGCTCCGCGCCGAGCTCGGTCGCGGCGTCGCGACGCACCGTCCCGTGACCGCTGCCTCGACATTGATCGCATTGCTGCTTTAAAAGAATCATGCGCGCCGCGCCGCTGCTGCTCATCGCAGTCGATGCCCTCGTGGGCCCGCGGGCGCCGCCGCGGCCGCCGCCGCGGACGGCGCGCCTCCGCGCCGCGCCGCCGCCGCCGTCCCTCGACGGCGCGCCGCCGCCGCCGTCCTTCGACGGCGCGCCGCCGGCGCCGCTCTACCTGCCGGGGAACGACGCGTTCCGCGGCCTGCCGTCGACGCCCGGCTGGCGCGCGGGCCGCTTCAACGAGCTCACGGACTGGGCGATGAACGAGGCGTCGAACCGGCCCGTCGTCTGCGAGTACCGGCCCGACGGCGTCTGGCTCTGGACGAAGTGGCGCGGCACGGTGCTCGAGATGACCATCCTGCCCGTCGTCGTCACGATGGCGCTCGGCGCGGCCGTCGACGGCGGCGCGCACGCGCTCGCGGCGTCGGCGTGGCCCTTCTGGGGCGTGCCGCCCGTGGAGGATCCGTTGATCCGCCAGCTGTCGGGGCTGGGCGCGCTCTGGGAGTACAACCTGACGCTCTGCACGTTCATCCTCACGTTCTTCACGCAGCAGGCCTACGCGCACTACACGTCCGTGTACTTCACGACGCGGCGGCTCCAGGGCCGCATCAACGACGTCTGCCTGCTGCTGGCCGTCGGCGCGCGGCGCGGCGATGTCGCGGCCGACGGCGCGTCGTCGGGCTACGCCGACGAGGCGAAGCGGCTGGTGACGCTCGGGAGCCGCCTCGCGCGGCTGAGCCACACGTTCTTCTGGGCGTCGACGCGGACGCTGTCCAACGGCGTCGCCGACGGCGGCGTCGCCGACGGCGACGAGGTCGACGACCTGGGCTTCGCGAACAAGGAGGAGGACGCCATCGGGCCGAAGCTGCTGAGCCCGGAGGGTCTGCAGGGCCTCGTCGACGTCGGGCAGCTCACGCGGAACGAGCGCGACGCGCTCCTCGCGACGCGGCTGCCGCCGTCGCAGTACGCGTTCATCCTCCTCGAGTGGGTCGGCCAGTACGCCATGGCGGGCCTCGAGGCGGGCACGCTCCGCGGGGGCCCGGGCTTCGAGGCCGAGCTCTTCAAGCAGCTCACGCAGGTCCGCGCGGAGCTCTTCTCCATCAGCGACTTCGCGGCCGGGCGCATGCCGTTGGCCTACGTCCAGCTCGTCCAGGTGCTCGTCGACTCGCTCGTGCTGCTGGCGCCGCTGGCGCTCTACGCGCAGCTCGGGCGGCTCGCGATCCCGCTCTGCGGGTTGCTCACGCTCTTCTTCAAGGGCCTCCTCGAGCTCTCGAAGTCGTTCCTCGACCCCTTCGGCAACGAGGGCTTCCCGGGCCAGAACATCCGCGTCGACGTCCTCGTCTCCGAGCTCAACTTCGGCGCGCAGAGCCGCTGGTCCGCGGCGGGCGCCGTGCTCCCGACGCGCGACGCCGACGGGCCCCGCCCGACGGACACGGGCATCCGCTACCAGTCCGACCTCTGCGCGGCCTGGCCCGAGGTCGACGAGTGCCGCGCGGCGTAAGGAGGCCTATGTTGAACGCCATGCTATAGAGCCGCGATTCGGGAGTCGGGGAGACTTGGGGAGACTTTCGGGGAGGGTATCGCCTCGGGCGCCGCATGTTGAACTTCAAGCTGCGGTAGTGGAGGCCATAAATCCGCGGCGAGCATGTTGGCCTCGGAACCGCGCCGTCGAGCCATGCTCGCGCTGCTGGTCGTCGGCGCCGACGCGCTCTCGGCGACGGCGACGACGACGTCGCGCGCGGCCATCGGCGACCTGCTGCGGCGGACGCCGGGCGTCGGTCCGGACTGCGCCTACGACGCGACGCCGCTCCAGTCCGGTTTTTGCAACGACGTGTTCCGCGTCGACGTGGAGCACCGCCCGCAGCCCCTCGTCGTCAAGCTCTTCTCGGACCTGGCGCGGGCGCGCTGCGCGCCCGCGTGCCGCGGCGTCGTCGACGTCGCGGCGGGCGCCGCGGGTCTGGGCCCGCGAGTGCTCGTGCGCACGGACGACGCGCTCGTCCAGGAGTTCTCCCCCGGCGCGGAGCTCGCGGCGCCGGCCGTGCGCGCCGACGGCTCGCGGCTCGCGGCGGCGGCCATCGCGCCGCGGCTCGCGGCGCTGCACGCGCTGCCGTGCCCCGGTCCGCTGCCCGCGGCGCCCGCGGCGCTCTGGGTCGGCGTCGACGCCATGCTCGGGGACCGCGGCGGCGCCGGCGCCGGCGCCCTCGACGCGGGAGCCCTCGCGCGCGAGGCGCGGCGCATGCGCGCGGCCGTCGACGGCGTCGCGCGCAGGGCAGGACAAGAGAGCGAAATTCCCAACTTCAAAGGCTCCGATCTCGGCCGCTTTCCACTCGTTTTGGCTAATTTTTGGACGAGCGATCATCTCTTGGAACGGTCTCGAAGCGTGGATGCTTTTTCCGGGACGCGCGCGCGCGGAACACTCACGTTGAAGCGACGTTGAATCACTCTTGTGCTGCCCAGGTCGCGCGCGCGGACGTGCTCGGCCACGGCGACTTCAAGCCGTCGAACGTGCTCCTCCACGACGGCGCCGCGGTCTTCATCGACTTCGAGCTCGCGGGGCCCAACTACCGCGGCTACGACATCTTCAAGCTCTTCCGCACGAACGAGATGGCGCCCGCGTCCGACGCCGAGCTCCTCCGCTTCATCGCCGTCTACCTCGCCGAGGGCGGCGCCGACTCCGGAGACGCCGAGGCGGCGCGATGCCTCGCGGAGTCGAAGCTCTTCGAGCCCCTGACCTGGCTCGAGGCCGCGATCTTCTTCGAGTTCGCGGCCGCGCGGCTGCCGGAGAAGCGCGACGAGATGCGCGACCTCGCGCGGGACCGCTGGGCCGCCTACGAGGCCGTCGCCGGCGCCGACTTCGACCGGAGCGTCGCCGACCTCCGACGGCTCCTCTAGGCCGCCCCCCCGGGCCGCCCTAACCTCGTCGCTCGCCGAAGCCGAAGCCGAAGCGGAAGCTCTCGTGAACTGGTGAGGCCGGAGCGGCGCATGGGCCGCAACATACTCAACCCTTAGCGAGGCGCGGGCTTAGCGACACGCGACGATGGCGCAGATGGCGCAGGCGCTGCCGGCGACCTCGCTGCCGGCGACCTTCAAGATGACGCAGGCGCCGAACAACCCGCTGACGATGACCATGACGCAGGCGCCGAACAACCCGCTGACGATGACCATGGTCGCCCTGAAACCGCCGGCGCCGCCCGCGGAGCCGAAACCCCCCGCGGCGGCCTGCGCGGCGGCGGCGTCGCGCGTGTCGACGCCGGAGCCCGCGGCGCCGACGGCCGTCGTCACCGCCGGCAAGGACCGCGACGCCGTGCGCGCCTGCCTCGCGCGGTGCGTCGACGACGTCGCGGCGGCCGCCGCGCCGCGCGCGGCCGCGGCGCCGCGGCGCGCGGCCTCCGCGCCGCACGCGACGGCGCGGCTCGAGCTCGCGGCGGAGTTCCTGGGCGTCCTCGCGTCCATCCCCGGCGGCGCCGCGCGCGAGGCCGCGTTCTCCGCGGCCATCGCCGCCGTCGAGCGCGCCGTCGCGGACCCCTCCGCGCTCGCGTCGAGCCGCTACGACGACATGGCCGTCGACCGGGCGCCGGTGGCCGCGGAGGAGGCGGCGCCGGCCGCCGCACACCGGGGCGCCGAGGTGCCCCGCGCGCGCGCCGCGGGCTGGGCGCTGCATCTCGTCGCGGCGCTCAACGGGGCAGGAAAAGAGCGCGACATTCCCAACTTCAAAGGCTCCTATCTCGGCCGTTTCCACTCGTTTCGGCTGACTTTTGGACGAGCGATCATCTCTTGGAATGGCCTCGAAGCGTGGATGCTTTTTCACGGAACGCGCGCGCGCGGAACACCCACGTTGAAGCGACGTTGAATCTCTCTTTTCCCGCCCAGGCGCTCAACGAGACGGGCGCCGCGCGCGCCGTCGCGCCGTCGTGCGTCAAGGGCGCGCTGGCGCCGTCGAGCGCGCTGGTCCAGTTCTTCGCCGAGGGCCCCCTGGCCTTCGTGAAGCGCGTCGTCGCCGGCGGCCGCGGCGACGTCGAGCTCGAGTCGTTCTCGCGGGGCACGACGACGTGGGCCGAGTGCCTCGACGACGAGAAGCACGCGTTCACGCCGGCGACGCCCGCGGTGGACGCCGAGCTCCACGCGCTGCTCGAGGACGCGGCCCACGGCGGCCGGTCCGCCCGGGCCGGCCCGCGGCCCGAGCCGCCGTCGGGCGGCTCGTCGCCGCGGGGCGCGCCGCCCGACAAGCTCCCGTGCCTCGCGGGCCTGCCGAAGTTCGCGCGCGACGTCTACGACGCCTACGACGACGACGCCCAGTTCCTCGTGCTCCAGCCGGGGCCCGGCGGGGACCTGCGGCCCCACGTGGACTACCTCGCGTCGGGCGTGCTGTACATGCTCCTCCACGGGCGGAAGCGGATCTCGGTCTGGGCGCCGTCCGACGCGAACCTCGCGACGCTCGCGGACGGCTACGTCGAGGACCGGGACGTCGAGGCCGACCTCGGCGGGGACCGGTGGACCATCGACGCCGAGGCGGGCGACGCGGTCTTCATCCCGCCGGGCTGCCCGCACGTCGTCCGCAACGTCCGCGGCGGCTCCGTCGCCTGGGGCCTCAACGTCGTCGCGCCGGCGAGCCACGCGCTCATCGAGGCCATCCGCGACGGAAACCTGACCGACGAGCAGAAGAAGGTCTTCGCGCACCACTACTTCCCCGTCGTGCCGCCCGACGACGGCCACCTGGGGAAGAGCGACCAGGACACGCGCGTCGCCTTCGCGTGGCTCACGCAGCGCACGGCCAAAGCGCGGCCCGCGGCGCCGCCCGCGACGGACAAGACCATCGCCAAGCGCACGGCGCGCGTCCGCAAGAGCACGGGCGAGCGCGTCTACCTCGTCGACGAGCCGCCGGCGAAGCGCAAGAAGCGCGCGTCCTCCTAGCCTTACTCGACGAGCGTCGCGCGGCCGAAGCGGGCCGGGACGTGGAAGGACGGGTCGTGCGTGGGCGACCACGCCGTGAGCTCGAAGGGCTCGTCGGGGCCGTCCGGGTAGTCGTAGCGGTAGAAGTTGAGGCGCCAGTGCGGCCAGGGATGGCCGCCGGCCGGCCGGAACTCGTCGGCGAAGATGCCCCAGGGCACGAAGAGGTCCGAGCGCCAGCCGCGCGCCGTCGCGTTCGTCGCCGCGGTCATGCCGTGCGCGAAGGCGTTCGTCCCGTTGCACGGCAGCGGGCCCGCGGCCGCGCAGCCGCGCTCGTCGACGCAGTAGGCCGTGTCGCCCTTGGAGTTGTTCGACAGGCCGCCCCACATCGTCCCGGACGGCGCCTGCGTGGAAATCAACCACTGGTTTGGGACGTCCCGACCAAACTTTGAAATTCTCTAGCTCGGTCAAATCCAAGTCGATTCGGCTGATTTTTGGACGAATCGATCGCTCTCGTCGAGATCTCGAAGCACGGTCGAAGAGTCTGGTCCTAACCGTTCGATTACGCGCACATTTAAGTCGGGTTGAAGATTTGATTTCCACACAGGACGGCGCGGCGTCGAGCTCGAAGTACCACGTGGGATCGTCGCGCTCGTCCCGCACGGGCGCGATGAAGACCTCGAGCGCGTCGCTTTTGACGAACACGGGGCTGTCGCACGCCGTCGCGGCGCCGGAGAAGACGTCGTCGTCGTCGGCGGCCGTCGAGAGGTGGAGCCCGGCGTCGTCGTAGCAGGCGGTGCCCGACGTGGCCTGCCGCGGAGCGACGGACCCGGCGGCGTTCGAGACCGCGAAGGCGCCGAACGTCGCGGCGCCGGCGCCGCACGCCGGGATCGCCAGCGACGGTAGATCGCTCGCCGGGATCGCCGGCGCCGGGAGATCGCGCGCGAGCCCGCTCTCGCAGTAGCCCTCGCACGCGTCGAAGATGGCCACGGCGATGACGGGCATGGCGGCGATGGCCGCGTAGAGCGCCGCCTGGATGACCTCGACGCACGCCGCTTCCGAGAGGCTCGCGCACGAGCACACTTCGCAGGCGACGTCCGCGAGGCCAAAGTTGGCGACCGCGAGGTCGAGGAACGCGCGCTCGACGATGCAGCCCACGCACTCGAAGGGCTCGTTGCGCACGACGGCCGCGCGCAGGGACGCCGGGGACGCGGCCGCGAGCGCGTCCGCGAGCGCGTCGGCGTCGGCGCCGTCCGCGGCCGCGGCCGCGACGTCGACGCGGATCGCCGAGGCCGACGCGTCGACGGTGATGCTCGCGTCGCGCGCGCCGGGGACGACCTCGACGGAGAACGCCAACGCCTTGAGCCGCGCGTCGACGAGGGCGCCGAGGCGGCCGAGGGCGGCGCCGTGCAGCCCGGGCGCGCGCGCCGCGACGGTGCCACTTTTCGCCATCGACGCGTTTTTCGGCGGGTGGAAGAGGTCGCAGACGTCGATGCGATACGGGAGCGGCTGCCCCGTGCAGTTCGAGGCCGCCGCCCCAGCAGTCGTCGCGAGCAGGGCGAGGAGGAAGCTCGCCATCCTCGAGCACCGTTTAATGTTGAAGTTGCAGTTGTCGAGGCTGCCCAAGCGCCCTCTTCCGCGCGCGCTCTCCCGCATCGTTCGTTCGTGCGCATCCTGCGGATCCGCAGACATCGGCAGCCTCACGTGCCGCGTAGACCTACGAAAACGGAGCGACGGCGGTCCGGCCGCCGACCGAACACGAAGCGATCCCCGCCCGAGCATGAAGCGCAGCAATCGCGACGCCTTCCGCGTCATCAACGACGACCCCTTCCCCGAGCCCCTCGAGCTGCCCCTCGACGAGGCGCTGCTCTGGGCGGGCCCGCCCCCGTCGCCCCGGGCCTGCGACGTGCGCACCTGCCGGAGCTGCAACACGAAGAAGGTCGAGGCCGACTTCATCCACCCGACGAAAGGCACCGTCGGCCGCACGTGCGCCGCGTGCATCATGAAGCGGTCCGGCGCCGCGGCGCGGGGCGTCCAGGACCTCGAGGTGTCGCGGACCCTGGCGGACCACGAGGCGCGCCTCGCGTCCCTCGAGGGCGGCGGCGTCGCCGCGTGGCGGAGCGACCGCAGAGCGGACCTGGCCGAGTGGCTGCGCCTCGCGGATCCGGACGAGCCCGTGGGCTCCGGCGACTTGGTCGAGTGCCTCGGGCGCTGCATCTCGCGCCGGATCACGGGCCGGGGCGCGCTCTTCGTCGTGAGCAGCGAGCCCTTCTTCACGGGCAACATGCCCGACGACGACCGCCTCCTCGACGGCCGCGCGGTCGCGATGGTGGGCCAGGTGCCCGTGCGCGTCCGCGGGCCCTGCGCCGCCGACACAACTCTGGCGCCGTCGGGCCTCGACGACGGCACGGCCGTCGCGGCGCCGGGCTGCGGGTCGCGCGTCGTCGCCATGGAAACCGCGCCCGGCGGCGGCGGCGTCGCGCTCGTGCGGTGCCTCGTCAACGCCGGCGGCGGCGTCGACGACGGCTTCGTGCGCGTCGACGGCGGCGACGGCGCGGCCCTCGCAATCGAGCGCGCGGAGCTCCGCGCGGCGCTCGCCCGCGTCGCCCGCGACGTCGCCTTCCTCCCGGGCGTCGACGCGTCCGGCGCCCTCCGCGTCCACTTCCGCGGCTGGACCGACGGCCACGACGCGGCGGTCGGCCCCGCGGACGTCGCGCCGCGCGGCGCCGAGGCCGCGGACTGGCGCGGTGCCCTCCGGCCCGGGGCCCTCTGCGAGCTCCGGGTCCGGCCGACCTTCTGGGCCCTCGCCCACGTCCTCGACCGCCGCGGCGGCGCCCTCCGCGTGCTGCCCGCGACGCCCCCGGGCGCGCCGCTCGCGGCGCCAGAGTGGTGCGACGCGCAGTCCGAGCGCCTCTGCCGCGTCGGCACGCACACGCACCGCGCCTAGGTGCCCGCCCCGATCTCCCCCCCGCCCCGCGCCGTCGACTACTAAGGATGTAGAAAGAGACCGCGAGACCGCGGCCGCGCGCGCGCCGCGCGGACCGCGCCGAGCCGCCTGGGGATGTCGACGCGATCAATCCGAGCGCCGCACGGGCGGGGCGACGGCCGGTCAGAGATGCTCGTTTCTCTCTGGCGCCAATGTCTATCCCGAAATTCACGCGAAATCCACTCGAGCTTGTTATTTGGCGCTTGAAATTCACGGCGAGCGAGCGACGTTCGGGGCGCCGCGGCGCGCCGCCGCCCGCGCGCGTCCGCGCTCGGCCGCCGTCCGCGCTCGGCCGCGCGAGGGCCTGCGGGCGGCGGTCGTCGGCGGGCGCCGCGCGCGCGGGCGACGGGCGACGCGCGCGCGTCGGATCCTCGGCCGGTAATTCCAAAAGGTATATCAGCATGCTTGTTAAAGGGAGGGCAACTCCCGCTCGAGACTGGTGCCAGAAATTTTGTCGTCATCGGAAGGCGACGGGGGTGTTCAAAGGGACGCGGCGTGCGCACGCGCTGCTGGAGGATGGACGGCGAGCGTGTCGACGAGGCGACGGCAGCGGCGGCGATCGCTGGGAGGTGCGCCTCGCGCGCGCGCGCGCGGCTGAGCCCCTGGCCGGCATCGCCGCGGGGGCTGAGCCACTGGGAAGGGATTCGCTGCTTGGCGGGCGCCGAGCGAGTGGCTGCCATCGCTCCAGGTGCTCGCCAAAGGTTGAGCGCCGGAGTGCGCCGGTCACCGGTGCTGGCCGCCACCTCTCCTGCGGCGCGATTAGATCTAGGTCGCCTTAGGTGGGGATGCGGGATCTAGGGGTAGAGGCCGCAGTAGGCGGCGTCCTGTGCGTCGGCGGACGACGTCGACAAGCCGCGGAGGAGGTCGCGCGCGCTCGCCAGCGACTCGGACCGCGACGTCGACGCGCCCGAGCCGAGGCGGGGGAGGTCGCGCGCGCTCGCCGACAGCGACGCCGACTCCGCCGAGCCGCGGCGGACGTAGCGGGGGGCCGGCCGCGGCTGCCCGGCCCACGGCGCGCCGAGGACGCGGTCGAGGACGGTCATGCGATTGGCGACGGCTTCGGTGAGGCTCTCGAGCGTGTGCTGCTTCGTCTCGCCGCGCCGCTGGAGCCGCTCCCGCGAGCGCCGCTCGACGAGGGCCAGGGGGTGGTCGCGGAACCGCTCCGCGAGGCGCCGGTCCTCGGCGACGAGGTCCTCGTGCTTCGTGAACGGGCGGCGCGCGTCGCCCGCGGCCGGCGGCCGCGCGCGGAAGGCCCCGCGGCGGCGGCGGAAGCATTCCTGGATGTGGCGCGCGGCGCGCTCCTCGCGGAAGGCCTCGCTGCGCGCCGCGAGCTTGGGCGTCGCGCGGACCATGCCGTCGAAGAAGCGCTTCGCGATGCCAAAGTTCGTCGCGCTGCAGTGGAGGAGGAAGAAGAGCACGGAGGAGCGGTCCTTCCTGTCGACGCACTTCGCGCGGACGACGCCGCCGACGCGGCCCACGGCCGTGCCGCGGTCCACCTGCTCGACCATGAGAACGTGGATCGCGCGCGCGATGTCCGCGCGCCGCGCGTCGGAGCCCTCGAGGACGCAGTCGATGAGGCCCGGGTGGAACTTCTCGAGGCGCCGGTAGAACGCGGCCTCGTGGGAGAAGGAGTAGTTGTTCGTGAACGAGTGGTCGGCCACGAAGGGGCTCAGCGCGACGGCGAGGTCGCAGAGCTCGCGCGCGTTCACGTCCGACGCCTCCTGGAAGTCGCCGCTCGACCTGGGCGGGACGAGAGAGATTCGTTCGAGCGTTCCGCGCGCGCACGTTCCGGTAAAAGCATCCGCGCTTCGAGACCGTTCCGAGAGACGATCGCCCGTCCAAACATCGGCCGAAACGATCGGCACCCGGCCGAGAGAGGAGCCTTTGAAGTTGGGACTGTCGCGCTCTTTTCCCGCCCCGCGCTCGACACGTAGTTCGCGAGCTTGTAGCCGTGGAAGGCCGCGACGAGCTCCTCGAGGGGCTCCCTGAGGACCGCGTACTGGTTGAGGCCGAGCGAATGGCGGCGCCGCGACCGACCGGGGATGACCGCGCGCGCGAGCGCCTCGACGAGGGACACGCCCTCGTCGTGCTCGCCGGCCTCGACGGCGCGCGCCGCGTAGAGCGCGCTGTGGCCGAAGGAGTCGACGTCGGCCAGCGCGCCGTCGCGGGGCGCCTCGGCGCCGCCGGGCTCGCGGCCGTCGGACTCGTGCACGGACGCGCCGCGCGCGAGGCCCCTCCGCTGGATGATGCGGCCGAGGGCGCGCAGCGCCCGGTCGCGCGCGGTCACCTCCTTGTAGTTGACGTAGACGTTGCGCAGCCCCAGCCCGAGGTAGAGGGCCTGGATCGCGAAGAAGAGCGACACGAAGACGCGGTGCTCCGTGCCCAGCGCCGCGTTGAGCGCGCCGCCGAGCGCGCCGCGGACGCTCGCGGCGCTCGAGGCGTTCAAGCCGTCGTGCTGGTCGTCGCCGAGCTTCTCGGCCTCGAAGAGGATGCCGATGGCCAGCGTGACGATCGTCAGGCACAGGCCGCCCTGCTCGAACTGGTTCAGCTCCTTGTAGACGTAGGGCTCGAACGTCGCCTGGGCCCAGATCACGACGAGGAGCGCGACGATGCCGACGAAGCCCTGCGCGAGGGGCTTGTGCCAGAGCAGCGCGGAGGTGAAGCAGAGCACGCCCTGGCGGAAGCGCAGCACGAGGCCCCAGAGCCACGCGTTCGGCCGGAACTTGTCGTAGCAGAAGCCCCATCGCTCCAGCGTCCAGGGGTCGCAGAGCCGGTTCTCGCGCCGCAGCTTCACGAGGTAGAGGAAGAGGCACGTCGGCAGGCCGTAGACGAAGATCACCATGTAGAACATGCCGAAGACCCGCATGCCCGTGGACTCGCTCCCGCCGCAGGGCATGTCCTCGGCGAACGCGCGGACTTTCTCGCCCATGCCCACGAAGCGCCGGCACGGGAACACCTCGAGCACCGTGAGCGTCAGCGACGCCTGCGCGCCGAAGAGGAACGACGCCGACTGGCTGATCGCCGCCGTGACGTCGTCGGCGCGCCGCGGCGTGCACACGGCGACCCAGGCGAACTGGAAGAGGCAGTAGATCACGGGCATGGCGAGCATGAGGAAGTAGGTGGCATTCTGGTTCCACTGAGCGATCGAACACTTGGGCTCGATGACGTCGACGTCGAAGAGCGCGATGTTGAAGACCATGAAGAGGACGTCGAAGGACGCCGGCCAGAAGAGCCAGTAGCCGCTGACGATGCCCAGGTCCTGGTACGTGTCCAGGATGACGTCGAGGACCTGGTACTTGGGCCGGACGTGGTCGTTGATGTAGACGAAGAGCGCAAAGAGCGCGCAGTACTCGAGCACCGTCGCGAGGTCGGCGAGCGCCTGCGGCTTCGGGCACCTCACCGCGAGGGTGCTGAGGCCGAAGTAGCCCGGGCTGTCGTCGTTGGCCTTCTTCGCGTTCTTGACGTCGTCGCAGAGCGGCACGCGCTGGTTCTTGCCCTCGCCGCACCAGCCGTGTCCGTTGTGCTCCGGGGACTGGAGGCAGCTCCCCTGGTCGCCGCCCTTGCAGTCCGTGTTGTAGTAGGCCTTGTCCGCCGCGACGCAGGAAAGGTTCGCGGGGAGGGCGAAATGCCCGGTTCGCTCGGGGAAGCCGATCGCGCACTCGGCCGCGCGGTTGCCGCCCTTGCAGTCGTAGGTGTAGCGGCAGCGGTAGGCCTTGGTCTTGTTCTCCTCGCCGTCCTGGTTGCGGATCGTCGGGAGCCAGTAGTACTTGTCGGGGTAGGGCTGCGTGAGCCCGCCCTCGCATTGCGCGTGGGCCGGGCACTTCATGCACTCGTCGACGACGGGCCAGCGCCGCGAGTAGTAGCCCTTCACGCAGACGCACGCGTAGGGGCTGGACGCACCAATCGCGCCGCCGAAGAGCGCGGTTTCCTCGTGTCGCGTCGTGCTGCGTAACGGGCACCGCGTGCACGTCTCGGACCCCTCCTCGTCCGCGTACTCGTCCTCGTCGCAGTCCTGGCACGAATCCAAGCCGGAAGGGTTCCTCGGGTTTGGCTGATGCGTGCCGATTGGGCACTTGAGGAAGACGTTGTCGGCGCCCACGTAGGAGCCCGCGGGCGCGCCGGATTCGCAGGCGCAGTCGACGGCCGCTTCGTCGACGAAGCATGTTCCGTGTCTGCACTCGCCCCCGTTTAGAGAGCAAGTGGAGTCCGGGTCGGGGCAGGACCCGACGGCGTAGAGGTCCGCGACGAGGCCCGTGAGGTTCGAGTGGTCGCCGTCGTTCGCGTCCGTGCGCAGGACGACGTCGACGCGGTCGGCGACGTCGAATTCGAACGCGCGCTTGACGTTGCAGCTGCCCTCGACGCAGGCCGCGGGCTCCGCCATGAAGTCGTCGAGGTTGCAGTCGCGGTTCTCTTTGCAGGAGATTTTGGAGACGTCGAGCCGCGGCACGCCGTCCGCGTAGATCTCGAGCCGGTCGCCGTCGACGCCGTCGTCGCCGGCGTCCACGAAGGGCTCGAGCCCGAGGTGCTCGATGACGAGGCGGTACTTCCCCGCGCCGGCGTTCGACCAGGTGTAGTAAGCCATGGCCGGCGCGTTGCTCACGAGGCGGCTCGGCGCCCTCGAAGTCGCGTTGCTCGCGAGGCGGAGCTCGACGGCGCCCTCGCTCGAGAGGCCGCAGCCGTTGCCGTCGGCCGCGCACGCGTGCCCGACCTTGGCGTCCGCGGCGACGGCGGTCCCTCGGAAGCCGCTCCGGCGGCCGTAGCCGTCGCTCGAGAAGACGACGGCGACGCGCTCGCCGGCGCCGACGTCGACGACGGCCTCGAGGGTGCCCTCGCCGTCCCGGGCGACGAAGTCGACGTCGCCGGCGGCGCGCGCGTAGCCGAAGCGCGCGCCGGCCGCGGCGTCGTAGACCCGGAGCAGGTCCGCCGCGCGCGCCGCGGCGACGTCGACGCCCTCCTCGACGTCGAAGTCGACGGCCACGCGGAGCGCGGGCGACGACGTGGAGAAGATCCAGGCGCACTCCGCGTGGTTCGCGTAGAGCGACCCGGCCTCGAGCGCGTCGGCCGCGGACGCGAAGCCCGCCGCGCCGCCCGCGGCGTCGACGTCGACGAGGGTCGCGCCGACGCAGGCGTCGCGCTCGCAGTCCGCGCCGAAGTAGCCGACGTCGCAGACGCAGAAGCCGTCGGCGCCGCAGGCGCCGCGCGACGAGCAGTCGGAGCAGCCCGGCGCGTCGCCGTCGTACACCGCGGCGAAGCCGTCGCCGGCCGCGGTGCCGTAGGCCTGGGCGAGGGTGTCCGTCGTCGAGAGGCGGAGCGAGATCGCGCCGCGGCCGCGGAGCTTCGGCGGCGCGGCCACGTCGTAGCCCGAGAAGGTGCCGAGGTGCCGCGCGCCGCCGTCGGCGCCCGTCTGGGGGTCGCCGCCCTCCCAGGCGCGGAGGACGTCGCCGCTCCAGAGCCGGAACCGGTCAAAGGTCACCTCGACCAGGCTCTCCGCCGTCGCGCCCGCGATCACGAAGTCGCAGGTCGCGTTCTTCGCGTAGCGCAGGCCGTCGCGGCCGCCCGCGCCGTCGTCGAAGGACCCGGACCCCTCGAAGGTTCGGACCCCGTCGCAGGGCGACGGCGGCTCGCCCGTCCGCAGGTCCGAGAACGGCGGCCCGCCCTCCTCCAGCAGGTCGTCGACGGCCAGGCGGTCCCAGCGGGCCGGGTCGAGGAACGTCGCGTCGACGACGGTCTCGAAGTAGTCGAACTCGTCCGCGTGGGCCTCCAGGAACCTGCCGCGCGGCGCGGGCGCGACGACCTCCTTGTTCGAGTAGTGGAAGTCGGCGGTGTGCGCCGCGGCGCGCGCGGTGCCCGCCGTCGCGCCCGCCGCGCATGTTTCTTCGTCCAGCGCGAGGAACTCGCAGTCGATCTGGTCGTCGGCGCTTAGGAGGTCAAAGTCCGCGAAGTGGGTCCACGACGCGGTGCGGTCCGCCACCGTGTCGCGGGGCTTGAACGCGACGTCCGCGATGGTCGCGAGGAAGCCGTCGGCGTCCTCGGCCCCCCAGGGGCTCGCGCCCCGCTCGCTCCCGTCGGGGCAGGCCGCGCCTTCTTGCTGGCACTTCGCGGACTCGTCGAGCGCGGCCATGACGTTCGCGACGCGCGCGACGACCTCCGGGTGGGCCCGGGCGAAGGCGCCCCGGGCCGCGACGAGCTGGAACGTCGGCCGCCCCCAGCTGCCGAGGAGCTCCGAGGTCACGAGCGTCTTGCCCTCGTTGTCGAGGATGTGTTTCATCGCCTCGCCGTAGTAGAACGCGCCGTCGATGTCGCCGTCGTCGTAGGCTTGGATGACCTCCTTGGTGGACATGTCCTTGATCGTGAAGGCGCCGGCGCCGCCGACGTACTCCTGGAGGAACTTGAGGTGGTAGTGCATCGTCGACCCGACGGACGTCGCGAGCGTCTTCCCCGCGAGCTGCAGCGGCGACTCGATGGCGCTCTCGCGGACGACGAGGGCCTCCTGATTCTTGATGACGTACTGGACGTAGAAGCAGACGAGGTCCGCGCCGCGGGCGGCGAACTCGGCGAACGGCGCGGACCCGAGGACCGCGATGTCGAGGTCGCCGGCGTCGAGCTTCGACGCGAGGAGCGGGCCGGAGTCGTGGTTGTAGTAGTGGAACGTCGCGTCCCCCGTCTCGTACCAGCCGCGGCCGATGCCCACCATGAAGGGCAGCGGGTCGAAGCCGAAGTAGCTGCGAGCGCGGCCGTCGCGCGTCGCGCGGGGGACGCGGCGGCGCGCGCGCGCGCGTCGCCCGCCGCCGCGGCGCCGAGGCCCCGCGCCGGCGCGGCGACGAGCCGCCGTGCGGCGCCCGGGGGGGGGGGGGGGGGGTCTCTTTTGGGTCCGCGCGGCATTCGACTTCGGTCGAAGAAGGGGGGGCGTTCTCTCGGTTTCCGGACGCGGCGCGGCGTGCCCCATGCGCACGTCCAGGGCTCCGGCGACAGCGACGGACGCGAGGACGAGGCTGAGCTTCATCGCGCGGCGAGCGCCCGTCGCCGCGGCGATCGTGTGCTATGGAAAATGCACGGAACTCAAGCGGGTCGCTCCGATCTCGCTCCGAGCTGCCTCAGGCAATCGGCGACTCAAGACGGCGTCGCGGGTCGGCGCGTCGATCCCCGGGTCCGCAGCGCGCGAGCGATCATCCATCGTCATAAGCACATCATCGTCGTCTCGAAATGGCGCCCTTCGGAGACCTCATGTCGGGGCACCTCGATGTGCTCGGCGAGAAGCTCCTCGCCTACAGCACCGGCAACCCCTTCATGTTGTTGAGCCGGGCGACGCGCGACGCCGTGCCGCGCGGGACCATCGACGCGTCGCTGCCGGGCAAGCTCGACGCCGCGCTGGCCCGCAACGACGAGACCGCGGCGCGGCGCCTCGCCGGCGAGGCGATGCGGCGCGTCGCGCGGAACTTTCGGACGCTAAACGACCGGCTCGCCGCCAGGGGCTACCCGGTGAGACGCGCCTGTCCGTATTCACGCCGCGAGTACGCGCGCGCGGTCGACGACTACGACGCCCTCGTGGCAAACTACCAGCACCACATCCCGCTCATGCTCGAGGAATTCTGGAAATGGGTCGGCGGCTGCTCCTTGTTGAGTTTTAAGAAGCACTCGTGCAAGCACAGAAGGTGGTGGGAGCGCGAGCACCCGGACATCCTCGAGGTCAACGATCGCGCCGCTTGGGTACACCCTTACTTCAGCCTCTCTTCGACGGTTCGGGATTGCGTGCGTGACCTTCCAGCTGATGAACTCCATCAGGCGTATGTGATGGAACGATGGCCCGATGAACACTATACGGACCCTCTGCACTTGTACCACGTAGCCGATCTGATGAAAACTGATCCTCCAACGGGTCCAGTTATCCACATCGCCCCCGATTACGTTCACAAAGATGGCTATTCTGGCGGCCCGCCGTATGAAATCTTGTGCGGCCGCGACGCCGGCCTCGACCCTTTCATCTCAGATGGCATCGTGCGGCATTTGTCTCACTCTGAGTTTCACCTTGAATTCACAGCATCAGCAATCGGGCGGAAGGAAGACCCGATGCGGCCCGACATCAACGAGGTCCTGACGCGAACGTGGCTCTCCGAGAACCCTGGCCTCACCGCCGAAGAGATCAAGAAGAATTTGAACCAATACTGTTATGACCGGCGAGTGGCTCAAGTCGTACCCCGGACCCGGCGACCGCGGCCCGCTCACGCTCCTCAAGTACCTGCGCCTCGCGCTGCTGGTCCACGGCGGCTTCACGGGCCTCGACGCGGCCAACCCCAACTTCGACCCGCTGCGGCGCGCGCTCATCGCCGACCTCGAGCTGTTCTAAGGACGCGCCCGGGGCTCCAAGTTCGACTCACTTAGAGGCCGCGGCGCCTAGGTCTTCTCCGGGGCCTTGAGGCCGAAGGCCGCGAAGAGGAAGGCGCCGAGGAGGGCCCCGAAGAGGGAGAAGGGCGAGAGGCCGCCCTGGAGCTGGTTGGAGAAGAGCAGGAAGCCCGCGAGCGCCGACGCGGCCACGGCGCCGACGAGCGGCTCGTCCTCGGCGGCGTCCTCGTCGGAGACGGCGCGGAGCCGGAGCTGCGCGGCCTCGAGGCGCGCGGCGCCGTCGGCCTCGGCGGCGGCGACGTCGGCGGCCGTCGCGGCGCGGGCCGCCGCGGCCGCGTCGCGCGCGGCGGCCGCCGCGCCGCGCGCCTTCGCCGCGGCGTCCGCGCCGATCTGCGACTCGAGCGCGACGACGGTGGCGCGGATCTCGCGCTTCGCGTCGCCCTCCGCGGTCTCCGCGAGCGTCCGCGCGGCGGCGACGCGCCGCTCGTTGCTCCTCCGGGCCGCGTCCGCGGCGGCCGCGACCTCGGCTTTCTTGGCGGCCTCGGCCGCGTCGACGTCGCCCCGCGCGCGCCGCGCGTCGGCCTCGCTGGCGGCGAGCGCGGCGAGCGCGCTCGCGAGCGCGCGCTCCGCGGCGTCCGTCTCCCGCTTCGCCTCCTGCAGCTCGAGCTCGAGCGCGCGCAGCGGCGCTTCGAGCTTCGACGACGCGCCGCGCAGCGCGTCGCGCGCGTCGCCCACGAACTCGGCGCTGCTGCGCAGGCGCACGACGCGACCGGCGCCGTAGGTCGCGCTCGGCGCCCAGGAGCGCGTCGAGGCGACGAGCGCGCACAGCACGACGAGCATGGGCCTCGCCATAGCCAAGATCTTACACGAGCTCAACCTGAGCGGAGGCCGACCTTGCCCGTAGCGCGTGCTCGCGTGAGGCGCACGCCACCTACCCGTCGGCCTTTAGGAGCTTCTACTCGGGGTGGTGCGCAGCGACGCCGTACTTTGAGGCTCAGCGAGCGCGGCCGCTCCGTGGCATGGAGTGGGGCTTACACGCGTGCGCGTGCGCCGCTGCTAGGCTACGAACGAGCTGCCACGCGACGAGCTACCTCGAGGACTCGCCACGGCCAGGGGCCCCAGTCCTGCGGATGTTTCGGCGCTGTTCCCAGCCGGAAGCGCCCGCGAGCGCCGCCACTCCAACCAGGCCCGCCGCTTTGAGACAGCCCGGCCGCGCGACTCGAGCCGCCCGCCCGCCTCGCCGCGCGCGCCGCGCGCCGCCGCGACCGCGGCCATGGATTCGCTCGGCGCCGACGACGACCTCGTGGACCTCAGCGAGGGCGAAGTGCTGCTGCAGCTCCAGGAGCTCCACCGCCAGCTCGCGGCGCGGCGCCAGACCGCCAAGCTCGAGCGCGACGCGCGCGCCCGGCGCCCGAGAGAGATGCGTTTTCGTTTCCGCGCATACGAACACGTGAAACGTCTAGGTCGCCGCGGAGCCCGAGGCGGACGCGGGCCGCGCGCCGTCGCCGTTCGGCGCGCCGCTGCTCGAACCTCCCAAAAAACTCATCGTCTGCGCCGTGTCCAAGCCCGTGGAGCTCGAGAAGCCCTTCGGCGGCGAGACCTTCGAGTACAACGAGAGCGACAGCGGCCTCGCGGCGTCGGTGCGCGCGCTCGAGCGCGCCGGCGTCCACGTGCGCTGGGTCGCGTGGCCCGGGTGCTTCGTGGAGAAGACGAGCGAGGAGGGCGTGCGCCAGCGTTTAGAAGAGGAGTACAACTGCCACCCCGTCTTCCTCGATCGCGCCGTCGAGGAGCTCTTCTACGCGCGCTTCTGCCACGGCGTGCTCTGGCCCCTGTTCCACTGCATCCCGATGATGACGTCGCTCACGAAGTTCGAGGAGGGCGAGGAGACGAGCCGCGACGCGACGCTCGTGGGCGCCCGGGCGACGGACCAGTACGAGGCTTATTTGTCCGTGAACCAGCTCTACCTCGAGGCCGTCGCCGCGGAGTACGTCGAGGGCGATTTGGTGTTGGTCCACGACTACGAGCTCATGCTCCTCCCCGCGATGCTCCGGAGCCGCTTCCCGGAGATTAGCTGCGGCTACTTCTGCAACTGCCCCTTCCCCTCGACGGAGTTCTACCGCATGCTGCCCGCGCGCGAGGCGCTGCTCCGGGGCGCGCTCGGCGCGGACCTCGTGTCGTTCAACCACTTCGACTACGTGCGCCACTTCCTCAACGCGTGCATGCGCGTGCTGGGCCTCGAGTCGCTGCCGAGTAGGCTCGAGTACAACGGCCGCCTCGTGACCGTGTCCATCTGCCCCGCGGGCATCGCGCCCGAGGCCTTTGAGGTCAACACGGACTCGGAGCTGTCCGTGGCCGTGCGGGGCCGCGCGGACCAGATGCGCGCGGGGCCCTTCCGCCACCGGAAGGTGCTCCTGTCCCTCGACGCGCTCGACATGTCCAAGGGGATTCCTCAAAGGCTCCTCGCGTTGGAGGCGCTCTTGGAGTTCCGGCCCGAGTGGCGCGGCCGCGCGATCCTCGTGCTGGCCGCGCGCGACCGGGGCCGCGTCGTCGACGCGCAGCTCCGCAAGGCCGTCGACGGTTTGGTGGGCCACGTCAACGGCCGCTTCGGCCGGGCGGACTACTGCCCCGTGCACTACCTCAAGCACACGCTCACGCGCGTCGAGAAGCTCGCGTTATATTCCCTCGCGGACGTGGCTTTAGTCGCGTCCGTGCGCGAGGGCATCAACCTGAGCGCCATGGAGTTCGTCGCCGTGCAGAACGCCTTCGCGGAGTGCGAGCGGCGCTACGACCCGGGCGTGCTCGTCTACTCGGAGTTCGCGGCTGTGCCGAAACCAACCACTGGTTTGGGTGGTCCTGACCAAACTTGAGAATTCTCTAGCTCGGTCAAATCGAAGTCGATTCGGCTGATTTTTTGGACGGATCGATCGCTCTCGTCGAGTTCTCGAAGCCCAGCCGAAGAGCTTGTGTCAAAACATTCGAATACGCTCACATTGAAGTCGGGTTGAAGATTTGGTTTCGGCACAGGTTCGCGGGCTGCGCGACGTCCTTCGAGGACGGCGCGCTCGTCGTCAACCCCCACGACACGGACGGCGTCGCCCAGTCGCTCCACGCGGCGCTGACGATGACGTCGACGACGAAGCAGGTCCGGCACCACAAGCTGGCGCGCTACGTGAACACGTACACGGCGGAGCTCTGGAGCAACCGCCTCGTCAAGGAATTAAGGCAGGCGCGGGAGAAGGCCGCGGCCTACGAGCAGCTGCTCCCCTTGGACGTCGCGCAGCTCCGGAGCTTCTACGAGCGGTCGCGGCGGCGGCTGCTCGTCTTCGAGTACGACGGCACGCTCGCGCCCCACGCGTCGCTGCCCCAGCTCGCGCAGCCCCCGCCCGCGCTCGCGGCGACGCTGGCCCAGCTCTGCGCGGACCCGCACAACACGGTCTACGTGCTGTCCGGGCGGTCGCCGAGCGATTTGGACGAGTGGCTCGGGAGCTCGTGCCCGCGGCTCGGCCTCGTCGCGGAGATGGGCTTCCGCCTGAAGCGGGCGCCGCGCTGCGCGTTGCCGTCCGTGCTGACCTTCGCGGACTCGTCGGCCGTGAGCTCGCTCAAGGGGTCGGCCCAGACGTTACCCGAAATCGCGGACGCGGAGCTCCTGGCGAACACGCGCCTCAACGCGCTCGCGGCCGACGCGCCGGTCCTCCACGACGACGACTACGGCCACCACGCGGGCCTCGACGACTCCGGCAGCGGCGACGCGGGCGACGGCCACGGCGCCGACGACGACGCGACGGACGACCGCCGGTCGGACAACGACGCGGCGCGCGACTGGGAGGACGTGAACCCGGGCGTCGACACGACCTGGGTCGTCGAGGTCGCGCCGATCCTCGAGTCCTTCACGCGCCAGACGCCGGGCTCCTTCCTCGAGGCCAACGGGTCCTGCGTGACGTGGCACTACCGCGACGCGGACCCGGATTTCGGAGACGCGCAGGCGAAGAACCTCATCTTACATCTCGAGGTCGTCGCGGAGAACCGGCCCGTCAAGTGCTCCATGTCGGCGACGAAGCGGCAGATCTCCCTCCAGCCCGCGCGCGTGTCCAAGGGCCGCGCGCTCCGGTCCGCCGTGGGCGTCGACATGGACGCGTACGATTTGGTCTTCGTCGTCGGCGGCGAGGCCGACGAGGACGTCTTCGAGCTCTTCGAGGGCTCGTCCCACTCCTTCACCGTTTCCGTGGGCCGCCACCTGAGCCGCGCGTCCTTCTTCCTCGACGACGAGGAGGTGCTGCCGACGCTACAGACGCTCGCCGCGGTTTCGAACCTGTCCATCGCGCCGAACCCGGCGTCCTTCCTCACGTCGAACACGTCCTTCGCCACGGCGCCGGACTCGCCGGCCGCCCCGTAACACCGAGCGGCCTCTTAGAACGAACCCCCCCCCTCACCGCTTGCGGCGCCGGACCTGGTCGACGATGTCCGCGAGGCGGCGCTCGTCGAGGACGCGGTTCACGAAGAGGCTGTCGTAGAGGGGCTGGTTCTGGAGGAGGTAGCGGAGCGTGTCCTCGTCGAGGCGCGTGATGGCCTCGGGCAGGCCCGTCGCCGCGGCGTGGGCCTTGGGCGGCGGCGGCGGCTGGTGGTGGCGGTTGTCGAAGTCGCCCGGGTGCGGCCGCGCGTCGCCGCCGGAGTCCGGCGGCGCGTCGGACTCGGCCGCGGGGATGCGCGCCGTCGCCGACGTGCGCCGCGTCGTCTTGTCCGGCGCGCCGAGGTCGTGGTCGTCGGGGTGGGGCGGCACGTCGCGCGGGTGGAGGTAGCGCGCCTCCATGACGCGTTTGAGTCGTTGCGCCGTCGCGTCGCCGGCCGTCGACGCGTAGTCGATGTCCGGAATGCACTCCTTGGGCACCACCGATAACGTCGGCCGCTTCCAGGGCCGCGCGGGCTTCATGGCGCGGAGCGCCGCGAGGCGCCGCTCGCGGTCCGCGCGCGCCTCCTCGAGAGCCTCCACTTTCGCTTTTTCCATCGCGGCGCGCTCCGCCTCGTGCTCCTTCTTCTTCCGGTCCTCGATGCTGAGAGACGCGTCGACGTCGTCGGACTCGTCGAAGTAGTCGTCCAGCCAGCCGGGCTCGGGCTCCTTCTCCGCGACCAACTCGGCGCCCGCGTCGTCGGCCCAGCGGATCTTGCGGCCGCCGTCGGGCGCCGCGGCCTTCTCCGCGAGCTTCTTGGCCAAATCCGCGTCGATGGTTCGGCTCGTCGGCGTCGCCGCCGGGCCGTCGTCGTCGAGCCCGCCGAAGAAGGCTTCGGTCTCCGTGTCGACGACGACCTCCTTCACGCCCGCGACGCCGCGACCCGCGCGCCGCGCCTGGATGCGCTCCTCGCGGCTCCCGTCGAGGGCCTTGGACAGGGCCTCGCCCCGCGATTTCTTCGTGAGCGCCGAGGCGAGGAGGTCGTTGGACCCCGCGCGCTTCTTCGCCATCTTGGGCTTGGGCTGCGCTTTCCGCGCGGCCTCGTCGCGGCGCTTCTCCTCGAGGGCCGCGAGCTCGGCCTCCTCGTCGGCCTGGACGGCGTCGGACTGGTTCACCTTGGCGAGCCAGCGCTGCATGAGCAGCGCGCAGGCGCCGTGGAGCGCGTCGCCGTCGACGGTGCCGCCGCCGCCGCCCTCGAACGCGGCCTCGCGCTCCTTCTTGAGGCGCTTGACGACCTTGCCGACGCTCGAGCTCTTGACGATTTTGGACGTCACCGGCAGGTCCGCGAGCGTGCGCACGCAGAGGACGGCCAGGGCCTCGTCGCCGGCCTTGGTCGCGTCCTCGAGCCACGCGCCCAAACTCGTGAGCCCCTTGAGGTTGAGGAACGTCCGGAGCGCGAGGCGCCGCGGCGGCTCGCAGTTGGCGGACCGGCGGAGCACGACGAGGAAGACGGCCTTGGCGCTCGCGCCGGCGTCCCGGAGCCGCGCCTGCGTGAGCAGCTGGTGCAGCTTTTCGCCCGCCGCCGACGTGTCGGCGACGGCGCCGGTGGCGTCGAGGTGCTGGAGGAGCCGCATCTCGATGACGTCGGGCTCGACGAGGGGCGCGTCGGCGACGTGCGGCGCGTCGCCGCCGAACTCCGCGAGGCCGCCGTCCGCGGCCGGCGGCTTCGGCTTGGGCGCGAGCGCGCTCGTCGGCGTGCCGACCGCGTCCGCGCAGCTCGCCATGGCGGCCTCGAGGCGCGCCGCCGGCGGCGTCGCGTCCGCGGGCGGCGGCGGCGGCGCATCCGCCGCGGCGGCGGGCGCGTCCGCGGGCGCGTCGACGTCCATGGGCGCGCCGCCGTTCGCGCCGGCGGCGCCGTCCGCGGCGGGCGCGTCGACGTCCATGGGCGCGCCGCCGTCCATGCTCGGCGACGGCTCGGTCGCGCCGGCCGGCGCAGCCGTCGCGCCACTCTCGCTCGCGGTCGCGGCAGGCGAGGCGACGGTCTCGACGACCTCCATGTCTCGGCGACGGCCAACTCTCGCGGCGCGCCGGCGTGCCCGGCCTCTCGCCGCCGCACCTCGTCCGCCGCAAGCCCTGCCGCACCAGGTGCCGCACGACTCGGAGTCCCTCCGTCGACGACGCCCCCGACGGCCCTCCCCCGCCGAATTCGGACGTGCTAGGGCACGATGGGCGCGAGGACGGCGCTGCCCCGCGGCTTCGGCGGCGAGTGGAGGAGGAGCCCCGGGCCGCGCCAGCTCGGCTCCGCGGGCCGCCGGTCGGCTTCGCCGTCGTCGTAGCGCGGCGTCGCCTCGGAGTCGCCGCCTGTGTGGAAACCAAATCTTCAACCCAAATTCAATGTGCGCGTAATTGAACGGATTGCGCCGGACTCTTCGACTGAGCTTCGAGAACTCGACGAGAGCAATCGATTCGTCCAAAAATCAGCCGAATCGACTTCGATTTGACCGAGCTAGAGAGGTTTGAAGTTTGGTCAGGACCCCCCAAACCAGTGGTTGAATTCCACACAGGTCGCCGCCCTCGTCGTCGCGGTGCTTGTCCGGCGAGGCCGCCGGCGTCGCGTGGTCCGGCGCGAGGAGCGCCTTGAGCGCCCGGGGCGTGCCCGTCGGGAACGCGGCCGCGCGGTCGTCGTCGTCCAAGGCGGCGATGGACCGCCGCGCGCGCGTGTTCGACTCCTCGTGGATCCGCGAGTCGGCGCCGGCCTTGGGCGACGGCGGCGGGCTGTCCGGGCAGAGCAGCGCCTTCAAGAGGAGGTGCGTCCGCAGGGGCACGCCGTCGGGCGGCGGCGACGCGTCCGCCGCGGCGCCGTCCGGTTCGTCGCCGCGGCCGTCGTCGGGCGGCGGCGCCGCGGGCGCGGCGGGCGGCGCCGGCGCGACGGCGAGGGACGCCCGCCTGAAACCCTCCTTGGCCGTCGACGCGACGGACGAGAAGATGGACCGCCGCTGCGCCGGCGCGGACGCGCGGCGCAGGTTGAGCTCGGGCGCGACGGTCCGACCGGGGGCCTGCGCTCCGAGATCCAGGACCGCGGCGAAGCCCGGGTCCGTGCGCTTCCAGTCCCGGAGCCGCGACATGCCCACCTCGAGGGCGAGCGGCCGCTGGCTCCCGAGGCACGCGGCGTAGCTCGGCCGATCCCGGAGCCTCCGCCAGTACGCGGCGACGCGCGGCCGCCGGTCGACGAGCGACCCCCAGTCCGCCACGACCAGGCGGTCCAGCGTCGCCGTGAGGCTCACGTCCGCCAGCGTGTAGTCGGGCCCGCAGGCCCAGGGCCGCCCGTCGCCGAGGTCCGTTTCTAGAGAGTCCAAATGCCGCCTTGCCTGTTCCAACGCCGTCTTCAGCGCCATCATCAGATTGGGCATCTTCGCGACGAAGTTGGGCCCCCAGCGTTTGAGGGATAATAGCAACAAGGGCCAGCGCCGCCGCCCCTGGAAGAGGCCCCGCCGCAGCGCGTTCGCGCCCACGTCCTGCGCCAGCGCCGCTTCGAGCGGCGCGCCGAGCGTCATCGCGCAGCTCCCGAGGCTCCTCGTCGCCGACTCCGGCGAGAAGTCGCCGTGGCCCTCGACGGCGCAGCGGTCGCACCAGGCGCCGACGGCCTCGGCGACGGCCCGGGGCACGAGGCTCTTGCCGGGCATGACCTCGTCGACGTAGTCGAGGCACTTCCGGCTCTCGTAGACGGGCCGCCCCTCGTGGACGAGCGTCGGCACGATGCCGCCCGGGTTCACGCGCAGGTAGGCCCGCCGCAGATTCCCGAAGTCGCCGTCGGGCACGACGAGGCGCACGCCGTGGAACTTGAAGGCCACGTGCTTCTCGTAGAGGCAGAGCCGGACCGCGTTGCTGCAGGGGCAGAGCGCGTTCCCGTAGAGCTCGACGACGTCCGTCGACGCGACCTTCTTCGACGGGTGGACGCCGCCGCGCATGGTCTTGCGCGGCATGGTCGCGAGGCGTGTTTGGGCCGCGCGAGGTGCGGCGCTTTCCGGCGCGCCGGGGCGGCGCCGCGCGCGGCGCTCGTGGGTTTCTCGGAGCGCCTCGCGCGACGCGGTGGCTTCGCGCTGCGGCGCGGTGAGCGCCTCGGGAGGCGGCGCCGGCGGCGCCCGACGCGGCGGGCGCACCCCAGGCGGCGGCCGCCAGGGGCAGGCCTCGGAGAGGGGCAGGCCTCGGATGCAAAACCGAGGCGAGGTGAAATCTGCGCTTCACTTTACCGACGTTTTCCTCGATGCTGCCCCAGCTCCGAGCCCCCTCAAAAAAAAAATAAGGGCTGCGCCGACGCGCCGCGATGGTCCGCGTCGCGGCGCGCGCTGCGCTCTGGCTGCTGCTGGTCCGCGGCGGGTCGTGCATCGAGTTCCCGGAGTCGTGGCAGCGCGAGCACTGCGTCGGCGCGCCGCTGCGCGGCGCCGGCGGCGGCACGGTCGTGGCGCTGGCGACGGACAGCACGAACCAGCTGCCCGTCATGGGCGTCATCAACTCGACGCTGGCGAACGCGCGGCGGCCCGACGCCGTCCGCTTCGTCGTCGTGACGCGCCACGTCCACGCGCTCAAGGAGCTGCTCGACGCGTTCCTGCCGGCGAGCCGCGTGAGCATCTGCGGCGGCATGGCCGAGGCGCTGCTGCAGCGGCCGGCGCTGCGGGACCTCATGCGCCTGGGCAACAGCTCGCGCGTGAAGCGCAAGGAGCTGCTGTCGCCCTTCAACTTCGCCGCCTTCTACCTGCCCCACGCGCTCGACCACGCGGAGAAAATCCTCTACCTGGACACGGACGTCGTCGTCCGCGGGGACGTGGGCGAGCTCGCGGCCATCGACATGGAGGGCTTCGCGGCGGCGGCCGTCGAGGACTGCAGCCAGCAGGTCGCCAAGTACGTGAACCTCGAGCTGCTCGCGGACGTGGACGCGTGGGGGCTGGGGGCACGCGTGCGCGAACACGGCGGCGCGTGCGTCTTCAACCGGGGCGTCGTCCTCTTCGACCCGGCGCGCTGGCGCAACCTGAGATTGACGGAGACCATCGAGGAGCTCGTCGCCGCCTTCACGAAGAGCTCCGCGCGGCTCTGGCGCGGCGGCATCTCGCAGCCGCCGTTCCTATTAGCCCTCGCGGGCCGCTACCTCAAGCTCGACATCTCCTGGAACGTGCGGGGGCTGGGGCGCATGGACATCGGGCGCGGCGAGTGGCTCCTCCTGGCCGAGGACGCGCGGAGCCGCTACGGTCTAGAGACGTCCACGTTCGACCGCCACGTGGCGCCGTCGGGGCCCTTCAAGCGGACGTTCAACCCCTTCTTCCAGCCGCTCGCCGCGCGCGCGAAGATCCTGCACTTCAACGGCGAGCTCAAGCCCTGGTCCATGGACCCGAAGGACGTGCTCCACTGGCAGCTGCTGGGCATGCGCGTCGAAGTCGATTTGGACGGCGTCGCGCGGTTCTCGGGCACGTGCAAGCTGAGGACGTGCGCGACGGCCGTGAACGTGACGACGGGCCGGCGCCTCCGGTCCGCCTGCGAGCAGTGGTCGTCGACGGCGACGCTGGCCAAGAGCTCGAAGCGCTGGGACCAGCAGCACTTCTCCCTCGACGGCGAGCGGTGGAGCTCGAAGAGTTTGGGGTCCGTCGGCGAGTACTACGCGTCCGGGTGCATCGCGCGGCCGCCGCTCTGCACGTGCCTCAGCGACCTCAGCGACGACTGCGTCACGTCCTGCGCGGGCCACTGGCACGCCTACGTCAACGCCGACGTCCTCGCGCACCACGCGCGCATGGACGCGCGGCCGCCGCCGGCCGCGCCCGAGCCGACGCCGCCGCCGCCGCCCGAGCCCGCGCCGGCGCGCGCGCCGCGGAAGCGGAAGCGGGGGTGGTTCGGCTAACATCGAGCCGCGCGAGACCCGTCGACCCCTCCGACGGAGCCATGCTATTACAGCTCGCCCTCGACGCCGAGGCGCCAGTGGCGCATGTTGTCGACGACGAGCGCGCGCGCGTTGTCGCCCTCGACGTTGCGGTGCTCCGTCTCCGCGTGCTTGGAGCCGTTGTCGCGGAGGTACTTGAGCGCGCGGAGCGCCTGGGCGCGCGCGGCCTTGATCATGGGCGTCTCGGCGTAGGCGCAGCGCGCCTCGAGGTCGCAGCCGACCTTGTGGAGGAACGTGAGCGCCGCGGGGCTGTCGAAGAGCGCCGCGCAGTGGGCCTGGGCAGGAAAAGAGAGATTCAACGCCGCTTCAACGTGAGTGTTCCGCGCGCGCGCGTTCCGGAAAAAGCATCCACGCTTCGAGACCGTTCCAAGAGATGATCGGTCGTCCAAAAGTCAGCCAAAACGAGTGGAAAATGGCCGAGATATGAGCCTTTGAAGTTGGGAATTTCGCTCTCTTTTCCCGCCCCTGCGTGCGCGGGCGTGTTGCCGTTGTTCATGCGGCCCTCGAGCACGTCCGTGTTGCCCGTGGACGCGAGGGACTCGCCGTCGGGGCTCGGCTGGCACTTGTGGATCATCATGAGCACCTCGACGTTGTCCGCCTGGGCCGCGTAGTGCGCGGGCGTCGCGCCCGTGTTGTCGCGCTCGTTGACGGACGCGCCGTTCTCGTAGAGCGTCAGGAAGATTTGCGAGTGGCCGCCGACGGTGGCCGCGTGGGCCGCCGTCCAGCCCTTGTTGTTGCGCACGGACGTGTCCGCGCCGTGCTCGAGGAGCACGTCGACGAAGCCGCTGTAACCGCGCTCGCACGCGAGCACGAGGCACGTGTTGCCCCAGCGGTCCTTGGCGTCGATGTCCTCCGTGAGCAAAAAGTGCATCAAGCCGCTCAGGTTGTTCGTCTCGGCGCACTTGTGCATGGACGTGAACTGCGTCGCGAAGATCATGGCGCCCTTCTCGTACTGCTTGCGCTCCAGGTCCTCGACGCGGTCCTGGATGGTCCGCGGCTTCTTCGGGTCGTAGTTGCCGATGCCCTTCTTGAGGCGCGTCCGCTCCTTCTGCTCCTTGAGCAGGTTGTTCATGGTCGGCAGGCAGCCCTAGATCACGGGACGTCCATGCCCGATCGGCCGATGCGCTGTGAGCCAATTGCTGTTTGCGACATTCGGGGTGTTGTCGCTCGGGTGCTGCTCGTGAAAGCGCGTGCCCGGGAGACGGCCGCGCGGTCGCGGCTGACGGAGAAGTAAGCGCGTCCCACGGCGCGGGAGTCGACGCGGGCCGAGTTCCCCCGGCCTCCTCGTCGGAAGCCCCTGCGCCCGGCCGCGGTCTTGGAAGTTGAAAGCAGCTGAGATCACGAGTATACAAGAGAATTCGTGGGAGAGACACGAAGGCACAGGTGGGCAGGCTTGGTGGGGGCGCGGCGGTGTGTTCGTTCGTCGCGGTCGCGCCTTCCGGTTTCGCCCCGCGGCCGCGCTCGCGCGCGGCCGAGCGCGCGTTCAGGTCTCGCCGGTGATGCCGGCGTCGTGCTTGGCGAGGCCGGGTGCGTAGGGGGGCGTCGGGGACTGGGGGAGGGGCGGCGGCGCGAGGTCCGTTTGCGCGGCGTCGCCGGGCGCGACCTCGGCGGCGGCGCCGTCGATCGCGTGCTTCTTGCCGAAGATGTTGAAGTGGCTGCGGGAGCCGAGGTCGAAGTCGTCGCCGCCGTCGAGGTCGCGGGGCTCCTCGAGGGAGTTGAGGTCGCGGCTCAGCGGCGGCGGCGGCGGCGCGGCGGTCTGGAGGTCGCGGTCGCGCTTGAACTCGGAGAACCCGGCCGGGAAGCGGTCGCTGCCCGTGAGCTGGCTCAGGAGGCTCGGCGCGATGGCGCCCGAGTCGGACGCCTCGAGGAAGGACAACAGCAGGCCCGACTCGTAGGCGTCGTGCATGGCCGTCTCGTTGCCCATGAGCGCGTCCGTCGGCACGACGGGTCCGCCGCCGATGGGGAAGGGCCGCGCGGTCTCGTAACCGGTAAAGGCCTCGAGGTGGCGGCTCGGCCGGTGCGGCGGCAGCTCGTCGGGCACGTAGGCGCGGCTCCGCGAGCCGCCGCCGAGGAACGCGGCCTTGGGCTCGCCGTCGCGCGTCGCCGCGCCGAAGCGGTCGCCGCCGTCGTAGCGCGCGCGCTTCGCGTCGGGCAGGCCGTACTGGTGGCTCGGCGCGCCGTAGGTGCTCGACGGCTGCGACGGCGCGCCCTGGTTGCCGCCGGCGCTGACGCTCACGGTGGGCTTGCGGCGGATGCGGAGGAGAGAGTCGGGCGGCGCGCCGATGAGGTCGTCGTGCATGTACATGCAGGGCGCGAGCTTGCCCTTGCCCTCGACCTTGCGGAACCCGAAGTTGTTCAGCTGCCGCTGGAACGAGCTGAAGTTCGAGTGCCTGTTTTTTGGGGGGGGGTTCCGAGTCGTTCGCGCGCCGTTCGAAGGGACGCGGCGCGCGCGCCGGAAGTAGGCGCTCATCTTGCGCTCGAGCGCCAGGGGGTCGTGGATGAACAGCTTGCCCGCGTTGAAGTTGATGAGGTCCGGGTCCTCCTCCTGGACCTGGGGCGCGCGGATGACGGGCGGCCGCGCGGCGGTATTCCCCCGGGGCCGGCGGAGGGGATCCGCGTCGCGCGCGGCCCGGGGTCCTCGACGGGGCGCGCGCGCGCGGCGGCCGCGTCCCCCGCGGGCCGGGCGGGCGTGCGGACCGCGGCGGCGCTGCCCGGCCCGCCGCTTTTGAAGCGCGCGGCGGTTTCCGAGGCGCCTCGGCGCGCGTCGAGATCCGGCGAATCTAACCCCCCCCCACGTCGCAATGCAGAAGCGGCGCCGGCGCGCGCCATGGTCAGCAGCTTGACGAGGAAGTCCGGCGGGTTCGTCGCGCGCCGCGCCGAGGGATCCATGGCGCGGCCGAGCCCTCCGCCGACGCGGCCGAGCGCGCGATCGGCGATTGTGCTTTTTCGGGTCGCCCTGGCAAGCGCGATGCGGTGGTACGGTTTCGGCGCGTCTCAGGCGGTCCGGCGCGACGGCGGCGGGGTGCGCGGGTCGTTTTCCAGGCGGTGAACGCTGCTGTGTCCGGCCTCTTAGGTGTCGGGCCTGCTGCTGATTTTGGCACCTCGATGAGGTGGTTCGCAAAAGGGGGGCAACTTTGGCCTGACTGAGCGTGAAGGATCCGCGCAAAATCGACTTCGGAAGAAGTCGGAAGAATCCGCAGCCCAAACCGAATTTACCCGCCCTCCGGCGGCCGGTAGATGTTCCACCCCGTCCACGCGACGCCCGCCGCCGTGCGCACGTCGCGGAAGCAGCTCGCCCAGGCCGCCGTGACGTCGGCGCAAAAGTCCGCGGGCGATCGCCCGAGGCCGGCGCGCGTGTAGTTCGCCACGACTCCCTGCCGGTCCAGCAGGAAGCGCCGGAAGACCCCCCGGTCGCGCACGGCGCGCTCGTAGGCCGCCCAGGCCTTGGCCGGGACGACGCCGTTCCAGTCGTTCTCCGCCAGACCGCCGCGGTCGCCCAGGTACGGCTTCGCGTCGAAGGGGAAGAACAGCGTCTCGAAGTGGGCGTCGACGAAGGCCGCCGCGTCGCGGCCCGCCACGGGCGGCGCC
This sequence comes from Aureococcus anophagefferens, assembly GCF_000186865.1. Taxonomy (NCBI): domain Eukaryota; class Pelagophyceae; order Pelagomonadales; family Pelagomonadaceae; genus Aureococcus; species Aureococcus anophagefferens. The sequence continues at coordinate 1,195,037 of NW_008705568.1, read as the reverse complement.
GCGGGGCACGCGCCGAGCTTGTGCGACGCCATGGCCATGACCGGGCGGTGCGCGTTCGGTACGATTTGGAAGTCGTAGCGGTCGCGCCAGGCCGGGTGGCCCAGGGCGAAGCCCATCAAGTTCGAGTACTCGCTCGGCCGCCAGCCCCGGGCCAGCAGCAGGCGGAACGCGGCCCAGAACCGCGCGACGTCGCCGACGTCGCGCTCGCCTAAAACGGTCTCGACGACGTGCGCGCGGAACGCCGCGAGGTGGCCCCGGTGGAAGACCACGGGGAAGTCGACCTACGATACGTGCCTCGAGTTCCCGGCGCGTTTCGACGACTCGCGCACCATGAAGTTGACGTCCGAGTCGACGCCTATCGCGCCGTTCGACGCCTCGTGCTTCGTCGGCTTCCCCGGCCGCCGCTCGAAGCGCACGCCGCGCACGACGAGCCGGCCGTCGCAGGCGGCGAGGTCGCCGCGCGGGAGCACGACGTCCTGGAGGCAGCTGTCGTCGTCGAGGACCGCGAGGTACTCGGCGTCCGATAGCAGATCCAGCACGTACTTCCAGGCCTGCATCTGCACGTCGTCGAGCGCCGTGAAGTTCGCGTTGACGGCGGCCGCCGCGCCGGCGACCTTGTGCGGCGCGCGCGTCGCCTGGGAGACGTCGTAGGACGCGACCGCGACCGCGGGCTCGGCGCACGCGGCGCCGAGGCAACCCACCAGCCGGCCGACGACGGCGGCCGTCTTCGCGTCGTCCTCGGCGTAGACGACGAGGCGCCCGAGCCGCGCGGGCCAGTAGCGCAGCCAGCTGTTGTAGAAGTCGCGGGCGAAGAGGCTGTAGCCGCCCCTGCCGTCGTCCATGGACCGGAAGGACGTGAAGACGTCGAGGCGCCCGTCGAGCGGCCGGTCCCAGCACCGCAGGTACTCGGCGGCGAGCCGCTCGTTGCTCCAGCCGTTCGCGATGGCGAGCCACGCGAGCAGCCAGGGGCTGCGTCGCGGCCGAGCCATCGTGATCAGTGTGCAAGGAGGAGTTCAACGACGAGTGCTTGGCGAAGGTGCAGTGGAGAGCATGGACGCCTCCGCCGCTTACACGGAGCGATTGGTGAAGCTGCCGATGGAGAGCTCGGTTTCGCAAAGCGGCGCTACTGCCTCCTCCTCGAGGTCCGCGCGCCGGCGCAAGGCGCCCTCGCAGCAGCTCAACGCCGAGTCCCAGGCCGCCGCCGTCGCGGAGACGGACGCCGCGCTGCTGCAGCACCTCGTGGTGCGCCTGGGCCTCGAGCCGCCGACCTTCCTCGCCCGCGGCCAGCGCGGCGTCGTCTTCGTCGCGTCCTACGCCGGCGGCGCGTCGCGCGACGTCGCCGTCAAGCTCGCGCGCACGAAGAAGCGGCCGCGCGACGGCGCGGCGCCCGACGAGTCGCGCGCCGCGGAGCGGGAGGCCGCGTGGCTAAAACGGTGCAACGGCTTCGGCGTCGGCCCGGCGCTCCTCGCCGTCGAGGGGTCCGCCGTGGCCATGGCCTTCGCCGAGGGCGACACCATCGGCGGCGCGCTGGAGAAGGCGACGGCCGGCGACGGCGACGCGCTCGCGACCGCGCTCGCGGACCTCCTGGGCCAATGCCGCGCGCTGGACGAGCGCGGCATCGACAAGAAGGAGATGGGCCGCTGCGCGCGCCACGTCGTCGTGCGCGACGGGCGGTGCGTGCTTCTGGACTTCGAGCGCTGCGCCGAGTCGGCGAAGCCGCAGACAGGGCAGGAAAAGGGTGATTCAACGTCGATTCAACGTGATTGTTCCGCGCGCGCGCGTTTCGGAAATAGCACCCACGCTTCGAGAGCGCTCCGAGAGATGATCGCTCGTCCAAAAATCAGCCGAAACGAGCGGAAAACGACCGAGATAGGAGCCTTTGAAGTTGGGAATTTCGCACTCTTTTCCTGCCCAGGCCCCAGAACGTCACCGGCGTCGCGCAGTACCTCTCGCAGTCGTGGGCGTCGGCGCAGCTCGCGCGCGCGGGCATCGCCGTCGACGTCGCCGGCGTCCGCGCGGCTTCGAAGGCGTACAAGGACGCGCGCTCCGAGGAGGCGTTCCTCGCGCTGGAGCGGGCGCTCGGGCTGCGGCGCGGCGGCGGGGACGAGGACCCGCCGCGGGAGCGGACGGGGTCGTAACAGTTTTTTGCAGTCTTTTACAGGAAGCTCAGCCGTACGAACTGGGGGATGTAGGACGCCTCCGCGCCCGGCGCGAAGACGTCCGCGAGCGTCCGCCCGTTGCAGACGTAGGTGAAGACGAGGTCCGGCGGCGGCGAGGACGGGTCCCGGGGCAGGCTCGCGACGTCGTGCTGCATCGTCGCGTAGCAGAAAAATTTCGTCGTGTCGTTCTGCGGCGGCGGGATGTCGTAGACCTTGCGCGGGTCCGTCCAGGGCCCCTCGGGCGCGGGCGCCGCGCGGAGCTCCACGCGCGTGGAACCGAAGGGGATCGTCAGCGCGACGTAGGAGCCCGTTTTGTCGCACCACTGGGGCTGCATCTCGGCAACCTGGGGGCTCCAGAGCGTCGCGAGCGCCTCCGGCAGGTCGTCGCCCCAGCCGCGCCGCCACGCGCCCGTCCAGTACTCCTGCGCTGAAAAATTCCTCTCCCGCAAGTCCGCCCAGGGGATTCTGCTCAGCACTTCCCGGCCGCCGGTAGCTGCCGTGCGCACATTGCCGTAGAGGTAGAGCCAGGGCCCGACGAGGAGCGCGCCCCGCGCGAAGTCGACGAAGCCGCCCGTACTCAGGTTGCCCGTGTGTGGGAGCGAAAAGTAGTCCAGTTCCCAGCTCGCCGGGTCGTCGGGCCGGTCCGCCGCCCCGTCGATCGTAAAGATGAAGGACTCGTTCGTCCGGAAGCCCATCGGCCCGCCCTCGCCGGTGTACAAGACCCGGTTGCCGAGCACCAGCACGCGGCCGTCGACGAGTCGCGGCGCCGTCACCGCCGCCCAGAACGCCTCCTTCGAGCTCTCCCAGGACGGCCGGAAGAAGGACGCGTTGCCCGGGCCCCAGCGCCACGTCATCGCGTCGCGGGGCGCCGCGCCGAGGTCCCAGACGCCCACGGAGCTGTGCGGCATCGCGGCGCCCTCGCTCACCCGTCGCTTCCCGTCCCAGTGGCCGATGAGCGTGTCCCCGAAGACCCACAGCGTGCGCGTCGGCGTCAGCGCGCAGGACGCACCGACGTCGCCGCCGGTCCAGGCGCGCGACGTTGTGTTGCGGGTCCAGGGCTCAAAGGCCGCCTGGAGGAAGCCGTCGGGCGCAGCGGCGATGGCGCCGTCGAAGCCGGCGGCGCTTTGGAGAAGTAGCAGGAGTGTGGAGATCCAGTGAAGCAGCACGACTTTGGAGCTCCAGCTCATTCTTCGAAAGCGCGTCGTCTCATGCTTCGGGCAGCCCCATGCTCTGCGACGGCAACCGGGGGCTAGGCTAGGAGAGATTACAGCTAGAGCGTCGTCTCATTCTTCGGGCAGCCCCGCGATTGCGACGGCAACATGGGGAAAAGCGACCCTCGCGAACTTCGCGCTGTCGCTCGACGCCGTCTTCGAGCCCGTCGACGAGGCGACGTTCCGCGCGCTCCGACGCGACTACGGCGGCTGGAGCGAGACCGCGAGCGCCGTGAAATGGCGGCGGGGCGAGCCCTTCACGCTCCTCGACCTGCTGCCGCCGCTCTTCCAGGCGACGAGCGGCCGCCACTTCCGCACGGGCGCGCGGCGATTTCGCGGCGGGGAGGCGACGCGCGGCTTCAACTGCTGGGGCCTCGCGTGGGCCGCTGTGCCGAATTCAAATCTTCAACTCGACTTCAATGTGAGCGTACGCGACAGTTTCGACGAAATCTCTTCGGCCGTGCTTCGAGAACTCGACCAGAGCAATCGATTCGTCCAAAAATCAGCCGAATCGACTTCGATTTGACCGAGCTATAGAATTCTCAAGTTTGGTCAGGACCACCCAAAACCAGTGGTTGAATTCGGCACAGGTGGGCCGCGCTCGAGGCCGCGGCGGCGCCGCGGGAGACGCTGACCGTCTCCTGCGGCGCGGGCGAGGCGGCGTGGTGCGCGCTGCGCGAGGCGACGGCCGAGGTGCAGTCGACGTCGGCGAACGGCCGCGGCTTGCTGGAGGACGAAGTCACGAGGAACGCGGATCTCGCGCCCGGCGACGTGCTGCTGGTCTGGCACGACAACGGCGGCGGCCAGGGCCTGTTTCTGGACCACGTGGCCATCTACGTCGACGACGATCTGTACTTCGAGAAGGCCGGCGCGGGCGACGCGACGCCGTTCCGCGTGACCGATTGGGCGAATCTCGCGGCGTCGTGGCCTCCCGCCGTCTTCGAGTGGGACTGGCGGCGGCGCACGGCCGACGTCGTGCCGTCGGCGGCGGAGGTCTTCGGGCTGCGGTTCCACGCGCCCCGGTTCCCCGAGCTCGCGGCGTTCGGGGCGTCCCTCGCGGACGCGCTGTCGTTCTCGCCCGCGCTCGATTCGGGCGACGTCGTCGGCCGCGCCTACAGCTGGATCAAGGAGCTCGAGGCGCCCCTGGGGCGCGACGCGCGCGGGCGCGCCGTGCTGCCGCCGGAGGACTTCGACGACGCGGCCTACCGCGTCGAGACGGGCGACGCGTGGCGGCGGGAAGAGGCGAAGCCCGCGCCGTTAGGCCGCGTGCCCGCGGCGACGTGCGTCGCCGGCGGCGCTTTATACGTCTTCGGGGGCGAGACGGACGACGCGGCGGGCGTCGTCCCGAACCGCTACCTCAACGACGTCTGGCGGCTGGACCTCGCGACGGGCGCCTGGGAGGAGCTGTCGCCGGACGGCGCACCGGGCGCGCCGGCGCCGCGCGTCTGCTCGTCGGCGGTGTGCCGCGAGGGGAAGCTCGTGCTCTACGGGGGCATCGCGCGCGGGGCTGATGATGTGTTCGACCATTGCCAAATGGGGGATTTGTGGACCTTCGACGTCGAGGCGAAGGTTTGGTCTCCTCGGAACGCGTCCGGCGCCGCGCCCGGGCCCCTCGCGGGCCACACGGCGACGCTGCTCGGCGACGCCATGCTGATCTTCGGCGGGTCCCGCGAGGACTCGACGCTCTCGGACGAGCTTCGGACGCTGGATCTGGCGACGGGAAAATGGGCCGCGGCGGCGCCGGCGGGCCCGCGGCCGGCGCCGCGCGATTTCCACGTCGCCGCGGAGCGGGGCGGCAAGCTCCTGGTCTGGGGCGGCGTCGACGACGGGTCCGTCTGGACCTACGACGGGTTGGCGTGGGCGTCGGAGGCGACGGAGCTGCCCTACCTGAGCGGCCGCGCGGGGGCGGTGTTGCCCGATGGGACGCTATTGTCCGTCGGCGGCTTCAAGGTCGTCGGCGGCGTCGCGGCCTACGACGCGGACGTCATGGTCTGTTCCGGCGGCGGCTGGGCCGACGCGACGCCCGCGTCCGCGGGGCCGAAAGGTCGCTGCTTCGCGACGCTCGCGCCCGTCGGCGACGCCGTCTTCGTCTGGGCGGGCTACCGCCGCGTCGACGGCGAGGCCGACGAGCGCCTCGGCGACCTCTGGCGGCTGGACCTCGCCGCGCCGGAGGGGCACGAGGACGCGGGGGAACTGTATTAAGAGGGCGGTGTCGTTACCTCGGCGCGCCGCGCTTGTAATCGCCGGTTTCTGCGTTTTGGACCCCCGGCGGGGCACGCGATGCGCTGGCCGATTTTATGACTCGAATTCTCGAGCAGGCATCAACCAGCGCCACGACCATCGTCGCGAAGCAAAGCACCAAGCACCCACCGCCACCGTCGCAACCATGCTCAAGTCCATCGCCCTCACGTCGCTCTTCGCCACCGGCGGCGCCTTCGTCGCGCCCGCGGCCACGACGTCCTCGTCGGCCCTCCGCGCCGACGTCTTCGGCATCGAGCAGGAGGAGGCCCTGCTCAACGCCAAGCGCGAGGGCCAGGACAGCTGGGGCGCGGCCGTCGACGTCAAGGAGAACGACGTCTTCGGGTTCGTCGACGAGGAGAAGACGCGCATCACGCAGCTCGGCAAGTCGCAGACCTTCGCGTCCGCGGACCCCTTCGGCTACGACTCCGAGCCGGCGCAGTCGCTGCCCGTGTCCTACTCGACCCAGGAGCTCCGCGCGGCGTCCGTGGCCCTGCCCTTCGCCGAGCGGCCCGCGGTGCTCGACGAGCTCGCGCTGCCCGGCGACTTCGGCTTCGACCCGCTGGGCCTCGCGGGCGACTCCGCGGAGAGTCTGCTGACGATGCGCGACGCGGAGATCCGCCACGCGCGCCTCGCCATGCTCGCGGCCGTCGGCTGGCCCCTGTCGGAGCTCGTCCACCCGACGCTCGCGTCGAGCCTCAACGAGCCGTCGCTCGTCTTCAAGCTCGGCGGCGACGTCCCGTCCGTTCTTAACGGCGGCCTCGGCGACGTGCCGGTGGTCTTCTGGATCTCGGCCGTCGCCGTCGCCGTCGCCGCCGAGCTCGCGGGCATCCAGGCCAAGGAGAGCGGCAAGATGTCCGGCGACCTCGGCTTCCGCTTCGGCGCCGACGCCGCGGCGAACGTCCTCGGCTCGCCGGCGAAGGTCGCCGAGGCGGAGATCGTCAACGGCCGCGTCGCCATGCTCGCCGTGACGGCCTACGTCGTCCAGGAGTTCGCCGCGCGGCTCTCGGGCATCCCCGTGCCCGTCGTCTCCTCGTCCTACGGCCTCTTCCACCCCTTCTTCTAGAACGCGGCCCCTCGAGGGGACCCGCGTCGATAAGAACGTGCCTGTGCAGTCACAGTGGGGCGATCCGCCAAACACCCACCTTTTTCACACTGGGCCACACGAGCATCCCTCTTTTTTACCCCCCCGTGTCGCACAGCTCCATGACGCGGAGGCGCGACGCGCGCCTCGTGTCGTCGCCGCCCGGCTCGTCGTCGATGAGGTGGTACGAGTCGCCGATGTAGTCGTGGCCGCCGCCGGCGAAGCCGTCGTCGTGCGCGTAGGACGCGGTCCGGAGCCGGTTCTCGAGGTCGCGCCGGTTCCGGTAGAGCGCGACGTCGTCCGCGGTCTGGAGCGCCGCCGGGACGACGAGCAGCCCCACGAAGAGCCCCAGGGAGATGATCATGAGCGACATGGCGAAGAACAGGCGGATGACGTACGACTGCGAGAACGCCATGGGCAGGACCGCCAGGAGCGTCGACCCGCCGGCCTTGAGGATCGGCGGCAGCATGCGCGCGAGCGCCGATGACGCGCTCTCGGCGTGGAAGTAGGCGTGGGTCACGTGGGCGCTGAAGTCGACCGCGAGGCCGATGGCCAGCGTCAGGATGACCGCCGTGATCATGTTGCAGTACTCGCCGATCCAGTAGAGCGCGCCGATGAGCACGACGTCGACGAAGGCCATGACCCCGAGCATGAGCGCCGCCGCGCTCGCGCGGCCCAATAGCAGCAAGCACGTGAGGAACACGGTCAAAGCGACGTAGCCCACGGATTTCACGGTCTGGGGCCACGTGAGCGCCAGCGCTTCTAAAACAGCGCTCCGCTGGACAAATAACCCCAGCTCCTCGGCGCCGTGGGCGTCGAGCAGCGCCTGCGCCTCGTCGAGCCGCCGCATCTGCGTCGACTTCTCGTTGACCTTCTTCCAGGACATGGGGATCTTCGACGCGCAGACGGAGTCCGTGCCGTTCGCGCCGTCGCGGAAGCTCAGGATCGTGCAGGCCGCCGTCCGCGCGCCGCCGGGCATGAGCACGCCGCCGCCCCCGTTCTCGTAGGCCACGAGTTCCCGGCCGTAGTGGCCCGCGTGGTGCGCCCGGAAGTCGCGGATCGCCGCGTCGAAGCCCGCCTCGTCGGACCACGACGCGTTGAAGGCCGTTCGGTACGCGTCGAACTCGGCGACCCAGCTCTTCGTCAGGCCGTTGAACTTCAGCGCGTCGAGCTTGCGCAGCGCGGCGACGTAGGACTCGTAGTGGTCGTAGAGCGCCGAGGGCGAGGCGTGGCGGGAGTAGGCGTCGACGAACCAGACGTTCGACGTCAGAAAGTACTGCTCCTCGACGGCGTAGGCGCGGCGCGCCGACGAGTCGTCCGGCGCCATCCACTGCGTCTCGTACTCCATCTCGAGCTTCGACGCGCCCGCGACGCCCAGGGCGAGGAGGACGACCACGAGACCCGCCACCACGAGCCGGCACTCGCGCCGCGTCACGAATTGCGCGACCGCCGCGCACGGCCCCTTCGCCGCCCCCCGCGCCCGGAGCGGCGCGGCAGCGCCGAAACGCCGCTTCCGCGCGATGCCCCGCCGCACGTCCAACGCCAGCAGCGCGGCGAAGAAGGTCACCTGCAACAAAAAGTCGCAGGCGACGCAGAGGGCCGCGACGCCTGTGTGCGAAACAACCAGTGGAACGCCCCGTCCAGCAAAAACTTCAAACCTCTCTAGCTCGGTCAAATCGAAGTCGTTTCGGCTGATTTTTGGACTGATCGTTTTCTCTCGGTGAGTTCTTTTTCAAACGATCAAAAGAGTATGTCGAAACCGTGCGAATAAATGAATATTGAAGTCGTGTTGAATATTTTTGTTTCCTGCCCAGCGCGACGCCGCAGAACGACGTCACGGCCGGGATGTTCGACGTCGCCGCGCAGGCCGCGAAGGCCGCGGCGTCCGTGCACGACGTCAGCAGAATCGACGCCCCCGCCGTGCGCAGGCCCTCGCCGAGCTTGTTCGCCGCGGCCTCCTCGACGCTCAGGTCGTCGTCGTCGTCGTCGACCGCGTCGACCGCGTCGACGACGACGAAGGCGTCGTCGACGCCGAGGCCGAGCGTCATGAAGATGGCCGCGGCCATCAGGTTCTGGAAGTAGCCCCCGAAGGCCATCCAGAGGCCGAACGCGGCCGCGAGCGCCAGGAGCACGGACGCGAGCGCGGCGCCGCCGAGGAGCGCGCGCGGTCCGACGGCGTCGCCGCGCGTCCTCGCGTCGACGCCGAAGCAGACCGACGCGAACGCGACGAGGAGCGCCAGCGACGCGAGCACCAACGTCAGGTCGTGCTTGAGGGCGTCCAGCACGGCGTCGCGGTACGAGGTGTGGGAGTGGACGAAGACGTCGAGGACCCCCCGCGCGGGGCTCGCCGCCTCCACGGCGGCGTCGCCGGCGCGGCTCACGCTGTCCGGGCAGTCGCCGACGAGCTTGGCCATGAACTGGATCGCCGACGCGGACACCATCGCGCCGTCGACGATCTCGAAATCGCCGAGCACGCGCGTCAGCGGCGTCTCCTGGGGTTTCACCTTCCCGTCGTTCACGGACGTGATGCCGTACCAGTCGACGGCGCGCGGCCGCGCGAGCGTCCCGCGCCAGTCGTCGTCGGCCTCGAAGGCGTCGCGCGAGTAGTTCCAGTAGCCGAGCGGCCCGAGCCAGACCTGGGCAGGAAAAGGGTGCGAAATTCCCAACTTCAAAGGCTCCTATCTCGGCCGTTTTCCACTCGTTTCGGCTAATTTTTGGACGAGCGATCATCTCTCGGAGCGCTCTCGACGCGTGAATGCTTTTTTCCGGAACGCGCGCGCGCGGAACACTCATGTTGAAGCGAACTTGAATCACTCTTTTCCTGCCCCGAGCCAGACCTTGTTGCCGTAGTGGTTCGTGACGCCGCAGTCGTAGAGCGTCCGCCCGTGGCCGTCCTCGGCCGCCACGATCTTCTCGTGGACGCCGAAGAGGGCGCGCAGGGCCTCGCGGTCCCGGAGCACGTTCTTGTGCGCCGCGCCCGTGCCGAAGACGTAGAACGTCGACGACTTCTCCGTCTTGGCGCGTACGAACGTGCGGCCGATCCAGCCGTTGCGCTCGATGGACGGGGCGTCCTCGGGCAGGTAGAGCGTGTCGTCGTTGGAGTTGATCGTGAAGCGGCTCAGGCCGACGCTACACAGCAAGACGGCGCACACGGAGACGGCGAGCACCTTCTTCGGCCGGCGCGCGCAGAGGGCGCCGAGCGCCGCGAAGAAGTCCGCGATCTTCCCGTCGACGAAGCGCGTCGCGGCCTCGAGGGACCAGCGCGGCGCCTCGGCGCCGTCGTCGCCCAATTCCATGGATGGCACCCACATTTGCTGGAACGACGCCGAAGGTGGATGCGGGCGGGCTGCCCTTCCAGGAGGTCCTGGCCGGCCGAGGGATCCAGAGATTCGAAACTTCAAAAACGCATTTGAGTGAAGAAGCTCGCGGAATACACGATGGCTGCCCCGCCGAGAATCCTCCTCGCTCTCGCCGCCTACGCGACGGCGGCACACTTCGAGTTCACGAACCCGAAGATCAGCCAGTGCGCCATCGACGGCAAGCGCAGCGGCGTGCCCTGGCTCACGAAGAACGACGCCCACTACATCTGCACCGACGCCAACTGGGACGCCCTCTACGACCCGGCGTCGAGCATCGCCTACGCGTCCATGAACCCGGGCGACGGGCCCATCGAACTGAAGTGCCCAGTGTTTTTTCGCGTGAATTTCGCCTGAAGATGTGAAGAAATCCGACCCCGTCGCACTTGGTAGGCGCGAGGGCGCCTGCGGCGCCGGCGGCGACGGCTTCTGCGACTGCTGCCCGGACTGCCTCGACTGCGTCCACCCGAAGAACGAGAGCGCGTCGCTCGTCGCGAACCGCTTCTGCGACTGCCGGAGGGGTCTGGAGGTGTCGCCGGACTACGCGCCCTGCTGGAACAGCTGCCTCGACTGCCTCGGCGACGACGGCCAGGTCCAGCGTCGAGCGACAGGAGTGTTTTTTCGCGTGAATTTCGCCTGAAGATGTGAAGAAATCCGACCCCGTCGCACTTGGTAGGCCAGGTCGCCTACATGCCCGGGGACGTCGCCGCGGCGTGCCTCGGGTCGTCCGCCTGCTACCCCTGGGCCAAGCCCGACGCGCCGACGGCGGGCTACAACTCGTGGTACTCGTGCGCGTCCCCCGACGCGGCCTCGTGCCAGCCGTCCTACGAGCAGCAGGCGAGCGCGCAGATCCCGCCCATGTCGAAGATGAAGATGGCGGCGCTCTGCGGCTAGGACCTTGTTAAGCGCGCTTCGCGAAGCGGTCCGCGGCCTCGCGGTGGAGCTTCATGGCGTACTTCTGCCGCTCGAAGGACAGCCCGAAGACGACGGTTCTTTTTAAGCGCGCTTCGCGAAGCGGTCCGCGGCCTCGCGGTGGAGCTTCATGGCGTACTTCTGCCGCTCGAAGGACAGCCCGAAGACGACGGTGCCGAAGACGAGGCGCGCCGCGAGGGGCGCCGCCGGCAGCGACAGGTAGTAGACGGCCATGCCGCAGGCGACGACGTGGCTCGCCGTCATCGTGAAGACGTGGACTTTGTCCATGAGCTGTGACTCGGCGAAGATGAGGTGCAGCGTCTGCGACGCTCCGCCGAACTCCATGGCCGAGCCCCCGACGAGGAAGATGGCGCAGAGATCCGTGTAGAAGAAGTTGAAGACCGTCGCCCAGCAGACGACGTGGTGCGCCCAGTACATGGCGTCCATGCCGCCGCCGACGGCGTAGAGCGCGCAGTCCTTGAAGAGGTAGCCCCACATGAGGAGCAGGTAGGCGCGCTCCCAGGTGCCGTCCATGGCGCTCCACGGCGCCGCGACCCAGTCGACGGCGCCGCCGTCGAAGCTCCCGACGGCGAGGGAGACGACGAGCGGGAAGCCGACCAACTGGATCGGCAGGCAGCTCAGCCAGTTGTAGAGCGGCGACCCGTGGAACTCGCGCCGCGGGAGGAAAGCGTGGCAAATGAAGGTGTAGACGCAGGCGACGGCGCTCGCGGCGCCGAGCTGCGCGAGCACCTCCGGCGTCTCGAGGCCCGCGGCGGGCGTCATGCTCCGAGCTCAAGGTGGGAATCTTCATCATGATCTCAAGTTGAACTTCAAGCCACTCGATCGAGCCTGCTCTGGGCTGCTCTCCGTGACGATGGCTCGCGCGAGGTCGGCGTTGCTGCTCGCGTGCGTCGCGTGCGCGACGGTCGCCACCGTCGCGGCGGACGGCGAGGACGAAGGCTTGGGCAGCGCCATCGCAAAAATCGACAAGCTCCACCTGGGCTTCGGCGGCGCCTGCGGCTACGCCGGCGGCAAGCTCGTCAAGGGCGTCGCTCTCAGCATATTCAAAACGGGGCTGGCGCTCTACGTCGCGGCCCACCTGCCCGCGCTGCTCACGCACCTCGGCCAGAAGAAGCTCGCCAGCGTCGTCGCCGAGAAGGAACGAAAGCTCATCGCCGCGGAGCGCGAGCTCGAGGGCCGTTTGCAGCAGCTCTTCCGCGACTACGTGGAGCCCCACCTCGGCGCGCGCGGGCGCCGGGAGGCCGCGGGCGTCGCGCGGGACGTCAAGCCCTGGGTCGAGAAGCACACGGCCCTCAGCGGGGGCTTCGCCGCGGGCTTCGTCGCCGCGATCTACACCTAGGCGCGCGAGCGCGCGCCTGCCGCTTCGCCGCCGCCGGAGGCCCGACGCGTCCGGGTAGTGCGCCAGCGGCAGCGCGGCGTGCCAGAGGCTGCTACCGAGGTGCGCGCCGCGCTTCCGGATGACGACGAGCTCGCGGCCGTCGTGTAATGTGTGCGCGCGGCGCGCGGCCTCGGTCGTCTTCCCTCGGGCCCGAACATGTCAGGATGATGGCGTCGTCGGCGTATTCGTCGACGTAGTTGTGGCCTGCGAAGGCCATGGGCTCGAGCCCCGAGCCCAGGCCCGAGCCCGTGGTCGAGGACGACTCGGCCAGGCCGGGCATGGAGTCATCGCCCTCCTCGCGCGAGCTGTCGTTTCCCACGGAGAGCCAGTTCAACAGCCTTCGGAAAGTCAAACTTGTATCCGGCGCTAACCCACCTGGCGCGGACGGGTAGCAGTCGTCCGCGACGCCCACGCACCAATCTCACCAGCAGGCAACTTTCTAGACCATGGCCGCGACCGTCGACAGCGCGATGGTCAAGGTGACGCCGACGCAGGACGTCTCCGGCCACAAGCAGATGCGCGCCGCCCGCGCACGCCCCACGAAACCCCGCGCAACCCCCGCAGCAATGCGGCCGCCTCGCCGAAAGTCCTTTCCCTCCTAGGTCCGACGCGGCCCTGCACAAGCGCACGCGCATCATCTGCACGCTCGGCCCGTCGTCCTGGGACGTCGACATGCTCGGCGTGCTCCTCGACGAGGGCATGAACGTCGCGCGGCTCAACTTCAGCCACGGCGACCACGAGACGCACAAGCGGACCATCGGCCGCCTCAAGGAGGCCCTCGCAATTCGGCCCGGCCGCCACTGCGCCATCATGCTCGACACGAAGGGCCCCGAGATCCGCACGGGCTTCTTCGCGGCGCCCAACGACGGCGGCAAGCTCAAGTTCGCCAAGGGCGACCCGCTCATATTGACGACGGACTACGACCACAAGTCCGACGGCACGAAGCTGGGCTGCACCTACAAGAAGCTGCCCACGTCCGTCAAGCCCGGCGGCCAGATCCTCGTCGCCGACGGGTCCCTCGTCCTGGAAGTCGTCTCCACGGACGGCACCGCCGAAGTCACCTGCAAGATCATGAACGACTGCGCGATCGGCGAGCGCAAGAACATGAACCTGCCCGGCGTTTTGGTGGACCTGCCCGTGCTCCAGGACAAGGACACGAAGGATTTGGTGGAGTTCGCCTGCCCCATGGGCGTCGACTTTGTGGCCGTGTCCTTCGTGCAGTCCGCGGCGGACGTGCGCACGGTCCGCAAGACCTTGGACGGCGCGGGCGGCACGAAAATCAAGATCATCTCGAAGATCGAGAACCAGGAGGGTTTGGACAACTTCGCGTCCATCGTCGACGAGACCGACTCCGTCATGGTCGCGCGCGGCGACCTCGGCATGGAGATCCCGCCCGAGCGCGTCTTCCGCGCGCAAAAGTCCATGATCGCGACGTGCAACGGCGCGGGCAAGCCCGTCATCGTCGCGACGCAGATGTTGGAATCCATGGTGTCGAACCCGCGGCCCACGCGCGCGGAGTGCTCCGACGTCGCGAACGCCGTCCTCGACGGCGCGGACGCGGTCATGCTCTCCGGCGAGACGGCCGGCGGCTCCTTCCCCAAGGAGGCCGTGGCCATCATGGCGCGGACCTGCGTCCAGGCCGAGGGCGAGTTCGACTTCGACGCCGCCTACCAGAAGGAGCTCGCGACGATGCGCGAGTCAGGGCAGGACAAGGGTGATTCAACGTCGCTTCAACGTGAGTGTTCCGCTCGCGCGCGTTCCAGAACAAGCACCCACGCTTCGAGACCATTCCGAGAGATGATCGCTCGTCCAAAAATCAGCCGAAACGAGTGGAAAATGGCCGAGAGAGGAGCCTTTCAAGTTGGGAATTTCGCACTCTTGTCCTGCCCAGGCGCGAGTGGGCCAAGGGCCGCATCTCCCGCTCCGCGTCGCTGTCCGTCGTCGAGTCGACGGTTTCCGCTGCTACCCAAGCGTCGCGCGACGCGGCGGCCAAGGCCATCGTCGTCCTCGCGGCGTCCGGCGCGACGACCCAGCTCTTCGCCAAGTACAAGTGCGGCATCCCGCTCATCGTCGTGACCGCGCACGACTCCGTCGCGCGCTACGCGCAGGCGCTCATCCCCGGCGCCTACGTGCTCCACGTGCCGGACCTCGTCAAGTACGGCTACGCCGACGACACGGGCGACGACGAGCCGAAGATGGTCGCCGAGGGCACGAAGTTCGCCTGCTCGCTCGGCCTCGTGACGTCCGGCGACGACTTCCTCTGCGCGGTCCACTCCTACCGCGTCAACAAGCAGAAGAACATCGCCATGCGCTTCTTCCACGCGAGCTCCGTGCTCTAGGCGCGCGCACGTCGCAGCCGCCGCGAACATCCCGGCGGCTTCCCCTCCCCCCGGCCGTGATCCTAAAGAACTCTAGTCGAAGCTGTCCTGGGGCATGAGGCGGCTCCGGTCGAGCTTCGCGACGGGCCAGATGGCCGTCGCCATGGCGAGCGCGGCGACGGCGCTCAGGTAGAAGGCGCCGCCCGCGCGGAAGTCCGCGCGCGTCTCCGGGGACCCGTGGGCCGCGGACGTCTTGAGCTGGATCCAGAGGAGCTGGCCCGCGGCGAGGCCCAGCGCCACGGCGAAGCCGCCGACGAGCTGGAGCGCCGCGGCGAGCTTGCCCTGGTGCTCGGGCGCCACGCAGGCCTGGATCGCCAAAAATTGCACGACGGCCGCGAAAGGCACGCCCGCGATGACGAGCGCCGCGAGCGCGCCCTCGACGTAGTTGCACAACCCCATGATCAGCAGCGCCAAACACAGCGCCAGCGCCGCCACGTGCAGACAGAAGGGCCCGCCCAGCGCGTCCCGGGCCCACCAGACGTAGCCCGCCAAACCCACTCCGAAAGCGATGAGCGGCGTCAGCTGGAACTCCAGATAGACCGTGTCCGACATGTCGAACTTCCACAGCAAATAGTAGGGCGCCTGCGTCGCGATGGCGCCCACGGCCAGGCAGGCGCAGACGTAGGCGCCCACGTAGGCGCCGAGCTCGACGTCGCCCGGCTCGCCGCGGAGCACCTCCAGCAGCGCCGCGGGCGACGTGAAGGCCCGCGCGGGCGGCGCGGGCGTGTCCGGCGGCAGCGTCTCGCGCAGCGTCGCCGCGCCGATAAACAGCGACGCCAGGTAGGTCGCCGACGCGATGACGAGGCACGCGGGGATGGACCAGACGATCGCGATCGCCGTGCCGACGCCCACGCCGAGCGCGCCGCCGAGCGCGAAGGCCGCGATCTCCGCGACGACGACGTCCACCAGATAGACGACGAACTGGCGCGACCCCGTGGGCGCCGGGCTCGCCGGCGCGCCCGGCGCGAAGACGCCGCCGAAGACGGGCCGCCAGAACGACTCGCGCGCCGTCGCGCCCGCGGCGACGCAGTCCACGGGGATGACGATGGACATGGTCGACGTGAAGCAGCCCGCGAGCGCCGTCGCGCCCAAGAAGCCGTCGATGCTGTCGGGCCAGACGGCCATGATGAGCATCTGCACCGCCGCGACCGCGCTGTTTAATAAAAGGAGCGGCTTCCGCCCGACGCGCGGATTGTCCGCGCAGGGCGGCACGAAGTTCGCGCCGACGACGGACGCGATCGTCGCGACGACGGCCTCGCGCAGCGCGAGATTCGACCCGGAGACGGGGTTGTCGCCGGCGATGCGCGTCACGTAGAGCGACCGCACCACATAATAAGTCATGACGGCGACGCCGTTGAGCGCCTGCCAGAGGAGGAAGCGCCGCAGCCGGTCGTTGGCCTCCTCGACGTCCGTCGGCGCGAGCAGCTTGCTCCGCAGGGTCGGCAGCATGGCCTCCTTCTGCTCCTCCAGATCCTCCTTGCGCCGCATGGCCGTCGTCATGCTGGGCTGCCTTGGGCGAATGTGATGGAAATCACAGCATGCTGCCGTTCAAGAACCCTCGTTTTCGCCACAGCTGAAGCATGGCTTGCAATTCATGCGTCGGCTAGCAGGCCTGCAGCGGCCATAGCCGTAGCAGCCGCGAAGGCAGCAGCAGCGCAGCGCCGACCTGCTTCCGGCGCGTCCAGCGCGCTGACGGACGCCTGCCGCGCCGCCTGCCGCGCCGCCTCCGGCGCGCCGCCTCCGGCGCGCCGCCCGACGACGCATGACCGACGCCGGTGCCTCCGCCGCCGCCGCGACGACTGCATCGCGCTGGGTCGACCACAGCGCGCTGGCCGACGTCGTGGAGGCGTCGAAGAACTACCGGGGCCTCCACGTCGTCCGCGGCGAGCCGCCGACGCCGCTCACGGTCTTCCGCGCGCGCGACGGCCGCCTCTTCTGCGTCGAGACGGGCTGCCCCCACGCGGGCCACCGGCTCTCGAACGGCCACTGCCTGGACCCCGGCGACATCGAGGACCTCGCGCCCGCGGGCGCGCTCGGCGTCCTCGTGAGCTGCCCCGCGCACTCGTACGTCTACGACACGGCGTCGGGCGAGTGCGTGAGCGCCTTCGGCGGCGGGCCGGGCCGCGCCGTCGTCCACGCGACGCGCGTCGTCGACGGCGTCGTCCAGGTCGACCTCGAGCCCGCCGCGGGCGCCCGCGCGCTCGCGCTGGACACGGAGACGCGGAACGAGATCGGCATGCGCTGCGTCGAGCAGGCGCTCGAGCTTAAGTTCGGGGATTGACTGACAGAAGCGGCCATCATGATTCCTCCGAGTCGCGAGCACCGTGCTGTGGGATGCCAGCGAGAAGAGGCCCGACGTCGCGTCGACCTCGACGAACGTGGAGCCGTCCAGCGACGTCACGCGCAACGAAGCGGCGAAGGCGGGTGTGCAAAGCAGCAGCGCGACGAGGCTGCCCAAGCGCTGAGAAGCCATGCGACCGCCTCTTCGCCAACTACGGCTTCGTGCAGCGCGACAACGCGGACGACGAGTACGTCCTCGAGGAAGACCTCAGTCCTGCGGCGTCGCGTTCTGCGGCGGGCGGCGTCATGCAAAAGTTGATGAAGCTTTCTTAGAGGAGATTTTGAGGCGCAAAGCCGAGTCGAGCCGCATCGGCGTGCACCCCGGGGTGAGGAAAAATCTCGCGCAGCGGCGGCGCGCGCGACCGAAAAACTGCCGGTGTCGGCCATGAGCAGCGGCAGGAAGCGCCCCCGCGACGCCGCGGCGGAGAAGACGCCCCGCGACCCGAAGAAGACGCGCCCCCTCGCGCTGCCGCGGCGGAGCCCGCGGCGCAAGAGCGCCCTCACGGAGGGCCTCTACTCGATCCTCGACGTCGTCCTGGGCCGGGGCACGGACCGCGCGTCTTTAGGCGCCATGCGGTCGACGTGCCGCGCCATCCGGTCCGTCCTCGCCGCGCCGCGGCTGAGCGCGCTCCGTTTGAAAGACGGCTGCGCGCACGTCGTGAGAACCTTACCCGCGCTCGACCGCCTCGTGCGCGTCACGGCGGTCCTCGCGGACAACGGCCATCTGCAGCTCGACGAGGGCGTCGCCGACGTGGCGTCGCTGACGGGCTCCTGGGACCAGTACGTCGTCAACGAAAAGAATTGGCGCGCGCGGTGGCCCGCGTGCCGCGGGCAAACGTTGGAGCTCGGCGGCGGCGCCTTCGCCGCGGCGCGGAGCGCGTTGAGCACGCGCTGGGCGGGCATCCACGACATCGAGACCCACGCGGGGCAATTGTACGTGGACGAGGGCGCGGCCGTCCGCTTCGAGTACGAGATCCCCGACTCGGCGGCGGGCGCGCTCGTGTCCGTGGAGCTCCTGAGCTCGCGCTGGACCCTGAGCCCGGAGATGCGCGAGGACCGCGACATCCGCACGCTGCGCGACCTGGATTCCTCCGAGGCGCCCGTCTTCCGGTTGTACCACGCGGACGCGACGCCTCGAGGCCCGGGCCGCGCGGAGAGCTCCGCGGCGCCGCCCGAGGCGAGGAGCCTCGAGCTGCTGCCGGGGGAGACGACGGTCGACGTGCACCGCGCGTCCATCTCGGCCCACGGCTTCCGGAGCCGGTCGCCTGAGCTCGCGACGCACGACAACTACCTCGACGAGTGGACGCTCGTCTACAAGGTCGTCCACACGCTCGCCGTGCCCCGGTCCCTCGCGGGCCGCCGCGTCCTCGTCGAGATCGACTGCCGCGACCACGACTGCAACGCCGCCATCCACAACATCTTCTTCAACCTCGCGTTCTGAGCGCGCGGCGGCGGCGGCTCTCTCTAATCGTGTGTGCATAATCGTGAGACGAGACGAGGACCGCCCTTTCCTGGCATCCCCAGGTTCGGGCGCGCCCCGGGGTGGCGGGGCGGGGGCACCATGGGTACCAAGTTCGAGACCCTCCCCCGGTAGGGCTCCCGGCACCACAAACGCACGACGTCAACGCTGCCCCGAATACGCACGTGACACCTGAGGAGCTGCATCGTTCTAATGGAGCACCTCAGAATTCAATCGGATCGCGAGCTTGTAGTCGGAACACAGTCGGAGCGCGCTACAAACCACCCGCACAGTACACTTACCACCACACGTGCGCGCGCGCGGGCCTTCCCCCGCCTCCGCAGCCCCCGCGCGCCTCCCCGCGCCTCCCCGCCGCCCCGCGCGACCGCCGCCCCGAGCCGCATCCCGAACGGCCGCTCCCGGGCTGCCCTTGAAGTCTGGCGCACGCGATCCCCCGCAGCTGCACCATGAAGCTCGTCCTCGCCCTCGCCATGCTCTTCGGGTCCGCGTCCGCGGGCAAGTACGACAGCGACCTCACGGCGCGCAAGGCCGCGTCCCGCATCCACCCGCGGCCGCGACCCCGGCGGCCGCGCGGGTAGGTCTTTCGAAACGCCGCGAACGCCTTTGGAGACGCCTTTTCCACCCTCGACGGCACCGTCCAGGTCAACGTCAAGGACACGGCCGTGTCGTCCATCGAGGCCGTGAACCTCGGCGGCTCCATCGAGACGCAGCTGAGCAACGAGCTCCGCGTCGGCGGCGAATACGACCAGAACCTCGCGTCGTTCCGGCCCCGGTCCCTCTTCGCCAAGTGGACGGCCAAGGGCGCCAACCCCCTCGAGGTCACGGCGACCTACAACGTCGCGGCCAACTCCGCCGAGGTCGACGTCGACTACGAGAACTCGGGCACGCGCGTCCAGGCCGCGCTCGATTCCGCGCGGAAGACGATCCTCAACACCGTCGAGCTCAGCCGCACCTTCAACGTCGAGGGCCGCGACCTCGAGGTGAGCCCCGCCTACGACCTCTCCACCAAGGTCGCGTCCGTGAAGAACCGCCTCAACCTCAACGCCGACACGACGCTCGAGCTGAACCTCCGGTCCGACGACGTCTCGAACCGCGACGCGCTCGACGCGCGCATGACCGTGGAGCACGCCATCGACGCCCAGAACTCCATCAAGCCCTCGTTCTCGCTCAAGTCGGGCGACGTCGACTACGAGTACACGCGCGCGCTCGGAGGCGACGCGGAGCTCAACGTCAAGGCGACGCCGGGCAAGGACGTCAACCTCCAGTGGGAGGACCCGGGCTCCCGCGGCGTCTGGACGACGAACGTCAAGATGCCCTGGGGCCAGCCCTCCGGCGCCTCCGTCTCCTTCAAGCGCAAGTTCAACCTCTAGGCCGCTGGCCCGGAGGGAGGAACCCGGCCGACGAACCGACCGCGGTGGGAGCTCCCACGAAGCCGAGGGCCGCCGCGGCGCGCACGCGCGGAGACAAGTCCGCGCTGCTGCACCGGCCGACGTCGCATGTCAGTCAAATAATTCCGTGCTCGTTTGTAACTCGCGTCGCCGCGACGCGCGTTACGTCCCGAGCTTCCCCGGCGGCGCTTACGTCCCCGCGGTCCCGCGCCCGCCTACGCCGCGGGCTTCTTGGCCGTGATCTCGACGTAGGTCGTCGGGACGGCGGCGAAGGTCTCGTAGAAGATGTGGTCCCGCTTGATCTCCGTGAGCTCGCGGACGGCCTTGACCTCGGACGCGACGACGTTGAGGAACTTGGCGAACTTGTCGTCGTCGCCCGTGAAGTGGGGCTTGGCCGTGGCGCCCCAGACGTCGCGGAGGTAGGCCTCCATGTCGTCGCGCTTGGGCATGCCGGTGAGGTCGTGGAACTGGCGGACCTTGACGTCGACGAAGCCCGCGGACGCCAGCGCCGCGCGCCAGGCGTCGACGGACGACAGGGTCATGCGCGTGGCGCAGGCGCCGTAGTCGAAGTCCGCGGGGAAGCAGTCCTTGAAGGCCTTGCGCTTCGGGATCGCGCGGAGCGCGTCCGTCACGGGCTCGGAGCTCCCGGCGCCGAAGACGCCGCCGGCGAAGACGCCCCCGGGCTTGAGCTCGTCGAAGACGAGCTTCATCGTCGGCGCCTGGTCCTTCTCGGGCATGAAGTGGAGGCTCAGGAACGCCGTCGCCGCGTCGAAGCCGCCGCCGCCGCCGAGCGACGCGGGGCCGGCGTCGCCGGGCCCGCCGAGGTCCACGGTCGTCACGCGCGGGTACCACTCGCGCACGCCCGGCAGCTTCGTCGGGAAGCCGCAGACCAGGGCCGCCGACGCGTCGCTCGACAGGTCGAGCACCGTCGACGCGCCCTTGATGGTGTCGCAGAAGGCGTCGTCGGCGACGATGGGCGTGCCGTAGGGGGGCTCGATGCGCCGCTTCACCTTGGTCTTCTTGCTGCCTCCTAAATCCTTGATCATGCGGTAGATCGCCGCTTCGGCGTAGCCCCCGTATGCTGCCATGCTGGAGTCGGAAAGCACGAGGGGGCTGCACCTCCTTCAAGCACAAACCGCAACGAAAGAACTTTTAGACGGCCAGGGCGACCTCGAGGAGCGCCGCGTAGTCCGGCGTGCCGAAGCCCGACGCCGGGTCCCAGCCCTCCAGCGCGCGGAAGCCGTCGGTGCCGCACTTGCCGTTGTTGCCCAGCAGCACGTCGTCGAAGGCCGCGCGGTACTTGTAGATGAGCGGGTTGAGGAAGCCGAGCTTGGGCTTGCCCGCGCTCAGGCGCGCGTCGTTGAGCAGCGCGACGACGCCCGCGAAGGTCGGCGCGGAGCACGACGTCCCCGACACGTAGACCGCCTCGCGGTCGTAAATAATCGCAAAGTCCTCGCCCGCGGCGGCGACGTCGGGGAACGCGCGGCCGCTGCGGTTGAAGAGGTCCGCGGGCAGGCGCCCGTGGGCCACGTAGGGCACGAGCACGTCGCGCGCGTCCGACAGGTACGTCTCCACCGCCGCGCGCTGGTAGTCCGGCCGCGCCCAGCGGTTCGAGAAGCCGCCGGAGGAGAAGTCCGCGACCTGCGTCTTGGCCCCGAAGCCCACGGTCGCGCCGACGGCCGTCACGTAGGGCGACGCCGCGGGCCACTGGGCGTAGAAGTGGTCGCAGGAGCCCCAGGTGGACGCGACGCCCGAGTCGCCCGCGGCGAAGATCAGCGACATGCCCCGCAGCGCCGCCAACCCGAACTCGTACTGGACGCGCACGGCGTAGGCGTCGGACGTCGACCCCTCGTCCTCGCCGTAGGACGTGGAGACGACGGACGGCGCGTGGTCGACGCCGTTCATGTAGAGCACGAACTCCAAGAAGGGTTCGTTGATCGCGGGCCGGTCGGGCGACATGCCCGCGAAGGACCACACCTCCAGCGGCACGCCGCCGGAGACCGCCGACGCGTACTGGACGTCCAAATTCGCCTCGGCGCCGGGCCGGTTCCCGCGGTTCGGGCCCTCGATCGTCGGCGCGTAGCCCGAAGACGCGAGGTCCGGCGCGTAGTCACTGTAGAACTTTTGCGCGTCCGCCGGCGACGCGAACTCGCCGTCGAAGGCCGTCACGACGACGTAGTGCTCGGACCGGTTCGTGAGGGACGGGTACGCGCCGCTGAGGCCGTACTCGTCGCGCAGGATGCCCGGCGTGACGCCGTACTTGCCGTCCGTCGCCAGGGGCGCGCCGGGCGCGGACTTCCGGCGCAGGTTCGGGAAGCGGCTCGTGGGCTCGACGAAGGCCGCCGCGGACCGGAGGTTCTCCGGTAGAGAGCAGCCGACGCACCGCGTCGCCGTCTGGCCGTCTGTTCGCGCGAACTCGTAGTACTCGCCGCCGAGGAGCTCCTCCGCCGACGCGACGGACACCTCGGCGCGCAGGAAGCCGCGGCGCGCGGCCTCGTCCGCGGAGCCGTAGGCGACGGCCTCGCCGAACTGCTTCCCGTGGACGTCGAGGTAGGATAGAATACGGCTCGCGTGCGTCGCCCACTCCGGGTGCGCCTGTGTGGATTCCAAATCTTCAACCCGACTTCAATGTGATCATATGCGACCGTTTCGACGCGAGTTCTTCTGTCGTGCTTCAAGAACTAGACAAGAGCAATCGATTCGTCCAAAAATCAGCCGAATCGACTTCGATTTGACCGAGATAGAGAGTTCTGAAGTTTGGTTGGGATAACCCAGCTCACTGTTTGATTTCCACACAGGGGTGCGCGTCCGCGCGGTAGGCGTCGAGCTCCGCGACGCTCCGGTGCCGGCCGTAGCGTTTCGACGCCGGGTCGCTCACGGCGGCGACCTCGGCCTCGAGGGCCGCGACGTGGTCGTCGCCGACCGGCAGCGCGAAGACGAGCGACAGCGTCGCGTCGGCCGCGGCGCGCGACGACCGCACCCAGTCGCAGGAGCTCTCCCAGCTCCGCACGCAGGACGACGACGCCGCGCACCAGGAGTAGCCCGCGTCGGTGTAGCAGCCCTCGGCGTCCGTGTCGCCGCCGAAGGCCGCGGAGAGCGCGGCGGCGGTCTCCTTGGGCTGGGACGCCGCGGAGAGCGCGACGACGGCGTCCTTCGGCTGGGACGCGACGCGGCTCAAGGCCAGCGCCCCGAGCACGCAGGCCCCGGCGACGGCCGCGAGGGCCCGGGTGCGCCGCGGGGCTGCCGCCTCCATTGTTGTCATCCGATTTCGAAGGCAACGTTTTATATTGAACCAAAGGTGAAGGCTCACTAGCACGCCCGCCGACTGGCTCGACGTGTTGCAGACGCGCTGCCCGACGCCGCCAGCATCGCGGAGACTCGACGGCTTGCACCGCCGGCAGCGCAGAGACTCGGCTTGCACCGACGCCATGCGCCTGAGCCTTCTTCTTGCACTGGCGTGCGGCGCCGACGCGCTGCGGCCGACGCGGCGCGTCTTGCTGCAGGGCGCCGTCGGCGCCGCCGCGGCGCCGCTGGCGGCCTCCGCGGCGCCCGGCGCGCCGGCGATCGTCGGCACCTGGGCCGTGGACGTCGCCGTCGCCGACAAGTTCCAGGCGTCGGGCGGCGGCACGCTCACGTTCCAGCGCGACGGCGAGGTTGAGTTAAAGCGCGGCGACGGCAGCGTGGTCCCGGGCGGCAGCGACTTCACCATCGAGGTCAAGGGCAAGGAGCGCACGGTGCGGTGGCTGCTCGAGTACGCGAGCGGCAACACGCTCAAGTTCGTCGGCCGGATCAACGACGAGGCCGCGCCCGGCGTCATGGCCGGCGACGTCCTCGAGCTGCTCGAGAGCAACGCCGAGGTCCGCGTGGGCTCCTTCGACGCGAAGCAGTCCGGCGCCGTCGAGGGCACGCAGCAAAAGTACTTCGCGAAGCCCGAGGAGGGCAAGCTGAAGCCCGGGCTCGAGCTCAACGGCCGGCCGCGGTGGCAGGTCGAGAAGGAGCTCGCGAAGAAGGCGGCGAGCGACACGGCCGCGTCGAACCGCGAGAAGAACGAGGCGCTCATGGCCAAGTACGGCTGCACGGACCAGGCGTCCTGCGTCGAGGCCCTCAAGAAGGACCGGGGGCTGTAAAAAAGTTACGGGTCGCCGCGCTTCTCCTCGGCGTAGCCGCCGTCGGCGGGCAGCGACGACGAGGAGCAGGTCCGCGGCAGCGACGCCGCGCTCGCGCTCCGGGGCGCGGGCGTCGTGCAGGGCCGGCAGAACTGGGGCTTCGGCGGCTCGCGCGGCGCGGGGTAGGCCATCGCCGCGTAGGACGCCGCCGAGATGGGCCGCAGCGTCGCCGCGTCGTCGCCCAGGCCCGCGCGCGCCGCCGCGCGGCGCCGCGCGCGCGCGTAGGCCGCGGCGAGCTCGAGCGCGAAGGCCTTGCAGTGGTTCTCGTCGCCGAAGTGGTCGATCTCGCATTCCACGAAGAACTCGAGCGCGGCCGCCGCGGCGTCGGCGTCCTCCGCGGCGTCGCCGCGCGCGTCAAAGTCCGTCAGCAGCGTCCGGCGGCCGTCCATCTCCACGTAGGCGAGGCCTGTGCCGAATTCAACCACTGGTTTGGGTGGTCCTGACCAAACTTCAGAATTCTCTAGCTCGGTCAAATCGAAGTCGATTCGGCTGATTTTTGGACGAATCGATTGCTCCCGTCGAGTTCTCGAAGCGAAGCCAAAGAAGTTGCGTCGAAACTGTCGCATAAGCTCACATTGAAGTCGGGTTGAAGATTTGAATTCCACACAGGGCGAGGCTCGGCGCGCCGCCGAAGCTCGAGAGCACCATCTCCGACGCGGCCGGGCACAGGCGCCCGATGGTCGCGTGCTGGAGCGCCTCCAGGGACACGTTGCGCCGCACGGCGAATTCCAGCGCGGCGAAGAATTTGACCTTCGACGCGAAGCCCAGGAGCGCGTCGCTGGCGACCTGCCGCTCCTCGGACCGCCAGGCGACGTCGAGGGCGTGGTCCAGCGACGGCGCGAAGGCCGCGCGGACGTCGTCGACGCCGCGCGCCAGGAAGTCCATGCGCGCGCCGTCGATGCTCGACAGGGCCTGGCCCATTGGCCGTCGTTCGCGGGCTGCTTCGCGCAGATCTTCGACGCGGTGGAGGCGGCCCGGGGCTGCCTTTTCGCGTAGATTGAACTTCTTCCTTGATGCTTTGTTGCCGCTCGACCTTGGACGACCTGGGCCCCCGCAGCTGGCGGCGCAGCTGCACCATTGTCTGTGGTGACCAGCGCAGCGCAGAGAACGCAAGCACAACGCGGCGCCGACAAGCGCAGCATAGAAACCAGCGCAGCGTAGAGGACAATTAGCACAACGCAGAGTCGCATACGCTTTTCATCGGTGATGCGCCTGCTCCTCCTCCTCGGTGCACCCGCGGCGCTCGCCCTCACCTTCGGCGTCTGCGGCGGGAACATGTGCACGCAGAAGTACGAGGCATGGAGGAAGCGAAAGGTGCCGGGCAAGGGCTTCGAGCAGGGCCGCGTGTCCGGATCGTGGACGCCGGGCGACGACTACTGCACGCTGCTCGAGGTCGTCGAGGCGAGCGGCCGCGACGATTTGTTCGTCGAGACCGTCGGCTGCCGCGGGTCCTGCGAGCGCGGCCCGAACGCCGTCGCGCTCGACGACGAGACCGGCGAGCAGGTCGAGCTCGAGGAGATGTGCCTGACGACGGGCCGCATCACGCTCTTCGAGCTCCGGTCGCGCGCGCGCATGGACGACGTCGTCGCCAAGGCCATCCGCCACCTCGATAATTCGTGAGTTTTTTTTTTTACGTGGGCTTGTTGCCCCCCGGGCCGAACATGCGGAGGAGCCCGTCGAGGTGCTGGCCCTGGAACTTGAGCGCCTCGATCTCGTCGCGGTTGATCTTCTCCTGGATGGCCCGCAGCTCCGCCGCGCGCTTCTCCTCGACGTCGGCCTTCTTGTAGAGCTCCATGATGTGGTCGACGATCGTCGACGATTCGGCTTCCAACGCGGCGATCTTCACGATGAGCTCCTCCATGCCCGGCTCCGCCGCGATGAGCTTCTCCATGCCAAAGTCGACGCCCGCGAGGTGGACCCAGGACGTGGCGTCGTTGACCATGCGCTGCTGGTCCCGGATCCGCAGCAACATCAACCCGAGGAAGGGCTGGTCGAGCGTGACCTGGCGGATGAGTTCGTCGAAGGTCTGGGAGAAGAGGGCCTGGCGCACGGGGCAGATGCCCTTGGGCCGCGCCTGGCGGTCCCGGAGGAGCCCGTCGAGCTCGTTGCTCAGCGCGACGAGGTCGTCGCGCGTCGCGGGCGTCTTGGAAACGAACTGGCACCACGTGCCCGTGAGCTGCGTCCACTGGCGCGGCGGCAGCATGGCGTTGACCATGTCGTCCAAATCCGGCGCGCAGGTGCGCTCCTTGACGCCCATGTCCCCGATGAGCTCGTCGTCGCCGTCGACGCCGACGAACAGGGGCGCGTCGTACCTCAGGAGCGACTGCGGCGGGTCCGCGTCGGGCGGCGGGTCGAAGTGGCCCGGCTCCGCCTTGACGAGGGGCTTGAGCTTCTTCGGGCCGCTGGGGCCGGGCCGCCGCTTGCCGCCCCGGGGGTGCATGCCGGGCTTGCGGATCGGGGCGCCGTCATTTGTCGGGCGCGGCAGCGCCGACGTGCTCCGGCTCATGGCCAGGTCCTCGGCGTCGAAGGGCGACTCGAGCGCCGGCAGCGCGCGGAGCGACGTCGCCGCCATCGTTGCCGCGTTTTCGCCTCCGCGCGTCGCGCCGCGCCCGGCGGCGTTGGTGCGAGGGCAGCACCGGCGGGACGAAGCCTCAGCGCCGGGGCTGCACCGGTCGGATACCTGCGTTCAAAGTCGCGATGTTTACCCTCTTGGGCTGCCGGAGCGTCTGTGCGATCCTGCGTCTGGGGCCGCCCGCGCCGAGCTGCGCGTGGGGCTCCTGCTCTCGTGATGGCAAGCCCCGCCGCCGACGACTATGAGATGGACGTGACGCTCCTCTGCTCGTGGAATCGCCGCCAGCGATGGGCGCTCCTCGAGAATCGCTTTTCTCCGGCATCGCTCGAGCTGCAGATGCGAGCGGCCGCGCGGGAGACCGGCTCGGCCCGGCTGAACGTGGATCGCGTCCTCGAGGTGCTCGTGAAGCAGCGCGACCCGGGGCAGAACTTCAACCACGTCTGCGGGTACGTCCTCATGTTGTACGAGACGGAGCTGGGGCTGCCGCGGCACGTCGTCGACGGACAGCTTCGGTCTCCGGCGACCGGGAGCGTCGGCATCGCCGGCGTCAAGGTCTGCCAGGAGGACCACGCGCTCGCGACGGGCGAACTCGCGACGGTCGAGAACGCTGAGCAGATCGCGCACGCGATCCTGCCGGCGGTGCGGGATCGCGTCGTGACGCCGTTCCTCGCCGGCCGGCCGCTCGACGCGAGGGTCCAAGCGGCCGTCGACAGGATGAAGGATACCGCAGGGAATTCTGCCGAGGACCGCGCGATGGCCGTGGGGAAGCTCGCTCTCATGTCGCTGCTGAACGCGCAGTTTAGCCTCGCGCCCTTCGTCGTCCGCGACGACGTCGCCGCCGTCGCGAAGACGACCGCCGAGTACCTCTACGCCCTGGAGATCGGCGCCGCGGACGTTGCGAAGCGCGCGAAGCGGAGGCTCGCTGCGAACTACCGCGGCGTGGACCACGTCGTGAGCGCGCACCTCTTCGCGCCCTACGTATTTCCGGCCGGCCCGGCCGTCCGAAGCCTCCTCGAGCCCGTCGCCGAGGCCGCCGGCGCGACCTGGACGACCATCGTCGAGCGGCTGGACGGCGCCGACCGCGGCGACCTCGCGCTGGCGCGCTGTCGGGAGAAAGCCCACGCGTTCCGCGCCCAGATCCTCGCGCGGCGCGCGAACCTCGCGGGGTCCTCGGCCGCCGTCGACGCCGCGCGAGCGATGCGCGCGAGCCTCGACCGCATGACCATCGTCCAACGAGGCGCCTACTACTGCTCCGTGGTCCAGTACGTGGACGTGGACTGCGAGGGCATCGACCAGAACGCGCCGGGCAGCGAGGGGGTGGACCACATGAACGACCGCGTGCTCGCGATCGACGTCCACCCGATCCTGACGGCGTTCCGCAGCGCTCTGAAGTCGTTTGCGGAGCTCGTGGACTTTGGGAGGACCGGCGCGCTCCGCGACCTCGACGCCTGGCCGGTGGCCGCGCTCGTCCGCCTCGCCGGGGACGCATCTCATCTCGACGCGGCGGCCCTCGCGGATCCGGCGACGGGCAGCACGGTGGACCGCTGGTTGTGCGGCGTGCCGCTGGAGGAGGCCGAGCTCGAGCGCGTCCGAACGAACGGCGCGCATACCGTGGCGCTGCTCCGGTGGGCCCACGGCCTCCTCGGACCCCTCGCGTGCGCCTTTGAGGCCATCTCCGCGGCCCTCCTCCAGGAGATCAAGACTACCATCGAGGGCGTGGCTCCCAGGCCGGGCTACGCCACCGCCGAGCCGATCGTGCCGCCGCCGAGCGCCTGGGATCGCGGCGCGCCCTTTGAGACCATCGCTCTCCGCGCGCTCTTCCAGGGGATCGGCAAGGGCGTATTTCCCCTCGAATTCGCGCCGACGACGATCAAAGGCGTGGCCGCGTTCCGCGTCGCGCTCGTGCGCTGCGGCGGCACTCGCTGGGCACCCGAGACCCTCAGCGAGATGCGGACCGACGACTGTGCGGTCTGTCTCGAGTCGCAGACAAACAGTGACATGCGTGCATTTCGGCCCTGCGGCCACGCCGTCTGCAAGCGCTGCGCGACGCGGCTCCACGAGTGCCCGATCTGCCGCAGCGCCATCGCGTCCGTCGAGACGGCGAGCTATGGAGATATTGAGCATCGGATGCCGGACGAGGGCAAAAAGCAAATGTTCGAAATGATGGCGGATCTCATGACGCACGGCGGCGCCGCCGAAATCGTCCGGGCGGCCCGTCGACGGAGCGCGACCGCCTCCGGCTGGCCCGCGATCGAGGACGCGCGCCTCATCGAGCTGGCGATCGAGGGGCCCAATGGGCTCACGCACCGCATCATCGCCGACCTGGACACGATCGACGAGGCGAACCGGGGAAACTCCAAGTCGGTGCCCGTCAAGGCATCGGCCGTGGGCGGCAGGGCGATATGCTGCATGGTGGCCTGCGGCAAGACCGAGGGCGACACGACCTCGTTCTCGCGCTGCTCGCGCTGCAAGCTCGCCGTCTATTGCAGCAAAGAGTGCCAGAGAAAGCACTGGAGCATGCATAAGCTCGCCTGCGGACGGCTCCACGCCGCCTTCGCCGCGGCGTCGCCCGGCGAGCCGTCTAAGTAGCGTCACAAGCTCAAGTTACTTCCGACTCGCTCAGTGGGCCTTCTTCGCGGCGCGGGGCGGGTTCCGCCGCGGCGTGGGGAGGCTGCCGTCCTTGTTCGGCGTCGGCCGGGCCTTCGCGGGCGCGGCCGCGCCGCGGTTCCGCCACGCGCCCTTGGCCATGAAGGCCCGGAACTGGGCGTCCGTGGAGAAGGCCCAGTCCCAGAAGGGGAAGAAGGAGCCGTAGCAGCCCTGGTTGTGGCTGTGGTGGAACTCGTGGCGCTCGCTCGGCCGCGTGTAGCTCCAGGGGCTCCACGGCAGGCCGTAGCCGCTGTGCGCGTCGACGATCTCGTGGACGCGGACCACGACCCAGAGCAGGAGCGTGGCGAAGTGGACGCGGAAGAGGAGGGGCCCCGCGAGGAAGGGGATCACGTTCATGACGTCCTCCGCCGGGTGGAAGTGCTCCGCGGCGGGCGCGACGTTCTGCTTGAACTCGTGGTGCGTCTTGTGGACGTACTTGTAGATGCTCTTGTGGTGGAGCGTGCGGTGGATCCAGTAGAAGAGGCAGTCCTCCACGAGGATGCAGCCCAGCAGGTGCGCGGCGGTCTCGGACGCCGACGGCGCGGCGCCGGACACGGCGACGAAGCCCTTGGCTATTGGGTAGAGCAGCAAAGCGAACACGGGGTACGTCACCGCGGAGTTGAAGAAGAGGCCGCGGAAGGCCTGCCTGAAGAGGGCCTCGGGCGCGCGCTTGTCCTGCAAACGGTACTTATCCATGGACGGGAAGCGGTCCAGCGCCAGGAAGCAGGCCGACGTCGATAGGAGCGTGACGCCGTGGGCGAGGCTGATGGCGACGACCCAGAAGTTCCGCTCGCTCTCGAAGAGCGCCCGCGCGGCGCCGTACAGCGCGTGGTAGGCCGCGAGCATAATGGCCGCGATTGGCTCCCAGCGATGTTCCGCGGGCTGCGTTCGTGTAAAAAAGCACCTTGTACTTCGAGGATGTGCATCGCTGACAAATTTGCCTCAGCACACGATAATAGCTGCACACGATGCGACAGCACCCGATGTCGACCGCTCTCCGCGCCGCCGTCGCGCTGAACGTCGTCGCGCGCTGCGCCGGCTTCGCGCGGCCGGCGCGTCGCGCGCTCGCGCGGCGCGCTGCGATTCGCAGCGCGGCGCCGGAGCTCATCGTCCTGGACCTCGACGACTGCGTCTGGCATCCCGAGATGTACACGCTCAACGACATGCCGTCGACGCCGATCCGCGGCGACCTCGACGCGCGCGGCGAGGGCGTCGTCGGCGTCAAGAGCGGCCTCGAGACGATCCGCCTCTTCCCCGGCGCGCTCCGGGCGCTCCAGGAGTGCCACGACGGCGCGCACGACCCGAGCCGCCTCGCCGTCGCGTCGTCCGCGGACACGCCGCTCGCCGCGTCCATCGCCCACGCGGCGCTGTCGATCCTGGAGGTCGTGCCGGGCGTCACCGTGCGCGACGTCCTGTGCCGGGGCTGGCCCGCGGGCTTCGAGGACCACATCAAGATCGGCCGCGCGCCGCCGCTGTCGAGCGACAAGTCGAAGACGCACTTCCCGCTGCTCCGGGAGGCGACGGGCGTCGACTACGACGGCATGCTCTTCTTCGACGACAGCAACTGGTCCGACCACTGCCGCATCGTCGCCCAGAACTGCCCGGGCGTCGTCACGCAGCGGACGCCGCGCGGCATGCAGCACTCCGAGTTCGTCGCGGGGCTGAAGAAGTACGCCGACGCACAGGCGGACTAATTCGGATTGCCCTGGACGCGCCGCGCGCGGTTGCCGCGGCGTCGCGGTCCGGGCTTCGCCGGGCGGCGACGCGGACCGCGGGCATGGGCACGTCGTAGCCGCCGTCGGCCGCGTGCGCTCGGATGCCGGCCGCGACGGCCGCCCGGATCGCGGCCCGCTGGCGCTCCGTCTGGCGCTCGAGGATCGCGCGCGTCCGCGCGGTGCCCGTCGCGAACATGTCGTAGAGGTCGTCGGCCGCGTTGAGCCGCGCGACGAGCGGCAGCCGCGACGACTCGGGCGCCTCGAAGCCCGCGTCCGCGAGGGCCTCCGCCGCGCTGCGCTCGTCCGCGAAGTGGAAGAAGGGCAGCACGCCGTCGCCGCCCGGGAGCTGCGACGTTCGGGTCGCCGTGGGCCGCGAGCGCCGAGAGGACGACGTCGAAGCCCTCGCCCGCCCGCGGCGCGTCCCAGACCGAGAAGCTCAGCCGTCCGCCGGGCCGCAGCACGCGGAACGCCTCGCGGAGGCAGTCCGCGGGCCGCGGCAAATGCAGCAGCCCGAAGGCGACGACGACGGCGTCGAAGGTCTCGTCGGCGAAGGGCAGCGCCTGGGCGTCGCCCTGGCGCAGCGTTAATCTGGCGTGCTTCCGCGCGAGCGGCTCCGCCAGCGCGAGCATCTCCGAGCTAAAGTCGAGCGCGACGACGTCGCAGCCGCGTTCCGCGGCGTCGTCGGCGACGAAGCCGGGGCCCGTCGCGACGTCGAGCACGCGCGCGCGCGCCGCGTCGCGCCCGCCGAGGGCCGCGTCGACGAGCGCCGGCGCGGCCTGCGACGTGAGCGGGCCGAAGCCCGCGTCGTAGGCGCTCGCGCCGCGCTGCCACATGTCGTGCTCCAGCGCCGAGAAGGCGTCGGTGGCGGCTCCATGCGTCGCAGCGCCGCGCCGCAGCGCG
Source organism: Aureococcus anophagefferens (assembly GCF_000186865.1). NCBI lineage: Eukaryota > Pelagophyceae > Pelagomonadales > Pelagomonadaceae > Aureococcus > Aureococcus anophagefferens. Next base: position 1,163,093 of record NW_008705568.1, on the reverse strand, counting down.
CGCGACGGCCAACGTGATGTGAGCGCGCGCGCCAGCCGTAGCTTCGAGTTGCAGGCCATCATCTAATAGGTCGTCAGCCGCCAAGCTCCATAGTTTTGCCACAAGCACTTTTGGGAGCTAATGTTTCCGTCAACAGCATTGACAACTGCCCTGCGCTAAGCAACGCCTTGGGAGAGCCCCGGGCGTCCCACAGCAGGGGCGCCAGCCTCTGCCGGCGGTGTCCCGAGGGTCGTCGCGGGACGCGCGGCTCCGGAGCCATGGGCCCGGCGCGCTAGCGGCGGCGCCGCGCATGGGACGCGCCTAGCGCGAAAACAACACAATGGCCAGCGGCGGCGCGTCGGACGAGGCCGCCCTCGCGCGGCAGCGGGCCTGGTGGAGTTCCGTGCGCCAGTTCGCCGAGGAGAAGGGGCTCGTCGACGGCCTGCCGGAGGAGGCCAGGGACCTCGACGACCTCGTCGCGTCCGTGCTCGGCGGGCGAACGAGGCCCCAGGGCGGCGGCCGGCGGCCGTCGACCGCGGTCGAGCTCGAGACCGTCGCGTCGCTTTTAGAGGCCATGGCCGAGTACGGCGCGTCGCTGCGCGTGCGCGAGGCGGCCTTGGAAGCCGTCGCGCGGGAGAAGGGCGAGCGCCACGGCGAGGTCGCGCGCGCGAGCTTGCGGGTCGGCGCGCTGCACCTGCGCGCCGGAGACCACGCGGCGCGGCGCGACGCGCTGGAGCGGGCGCTGGGCGTCAGCGAGGACGCCCACGGCGCCGAGAGTTTAGAAGTCGCCTCCGTGCTGACGCACCTCGCGTCGACCTACGGCGCGCTCGGCGACGCGGAGAAGCGGCGGCGATTGCTGGAGCGCGCGCTCGACGTCTACGAGGCTCAAAAGGGCGAGAACGCGCGCGAGGTCGCGCCCATCTTGGTGAACCTCGTCGACGCCATCGACGACTGCCCCGAGTCCGACGACGAGCCCGACGACGAGCGGCGCATGCTCGAACGGGCGCTGGCCATCGAGGAGCGGGAATACGGCGCGGAGCACGCGGAAGTCGCGTCGACGCTCGTCAGCTTGGGCGCGCACTACGCGTCGCGCGACGAGGCGCACAAGGCGCGGGGGCTCCTGGAGCGGGCGCTGGCCATCGAGGAGCGGGTGTTGGGCAAGACGCACGGCGATGTCGCGCCGACCCTGGGCAACCTCGGCCAGTGCTACGTCGACCTGGGGCTGCCGACGCGCGCGTCGGAGCTCTTGGAGCGCGCGCTGGCGCTGGAGGAGCGGGACCGGGGCCGCTCCGACCCGGAGGTCGCGCGGACTCTGGTCGCGCTCGGCGACTGCTACGGCGACCTCGGCGACCGGCGACGGCAGAAGGAGCTGCAGGAACGAGCGCTCGCGATCTTCGAAAAGAAGTCCGGCGACCCGAAGACGTCGCTGGACGTGGCGGCGTGCCTCGTGAGTTTAGGGGACTGCGTCGGCTGTTTGGGAGATGCGAAGCGCGGCAAGGACATGATCGAGCGCGCCCACGGCATCGAGAAGCGCGTCTACCGCTCCAAGAACTCCGTCGAGGCCGCGGCGACACTCGCCGCGCTGGGGGTGGCCTACCAGCGGCTCGGCGACTACCCGACGGCGCGCGATCTGTTGGAACGAGCGCTCAAGCTCGAGGAGCGCGAGCACGGGCCGCACCACCGCGAGGTCGCCGTGACTTTGACGAACCTCGGCAACTGCTACGGCGACCTCGGAGAGGCCGCGAAGAGCCGGGACCTGCTCGAGCGCGCGCTCGCCATCGACTACCGCGAGTACGGGCGGGACCACCGGGCGGTGGCACCGACGCTCAACAACCTGGGCATCGCCTACGGCCGCCTCGGCGACGTCGACAAGCGGCGGAGGCTCATCGACCGCGCGAACGCGATCAAGGGCGCGGGCGACGCTTCCTTCTCGGAGCGCGAGGACGCCGCGGGGCCCCTCGCGCCGCTCACGGGGGATGCGCCGCCGCCGCCCGCGTCGGGGTCCCCGGCCTGGGACCTCGCGAAGTCGCTGCGGAGCCCGGACGCGCGCGTCGTCCGCGAGGGCGCGCGGCCGCAGCTGCCGCCCCTCGCGAGCGGCGCGCCGCTGGCGCCCCTGACGGGCATGGCGCCGCCGCCGCCCGTCGACGGGTCGCCCGGGGCGCGGCTGCCCCTCGTCTCCCCGGGCCGCGGCATCGGCACGCAGCTGCTCTCGGCGTCCGGCGGGGATCGGCGTGGCGAGCGGCACCTGCGGGACCGCGAGGACGAGCAGCACCGCCTGAAGACGCTGCAAAAAAGGCGCGACGACCTCGAGGAGGCCTTGAAGCACGAGCAGCGGCGCCACGGCCTGCACCACCGAAGCGTCGCGTCCGTGCTCGTCGATTTGGGGGTGTGTGTGGGCGATCTGGGCGACGCGCCGGGCGCGCGCGACCACCTGGAACGCGCTTTGAACATCTACGAGGCGCTGCTCAAGGGCGGCGCGGCGGACTGCACGCTGTCCGTCGCGGAGACGTTGACGGACCTGGGCCACGCCTACGGGAAGCTCGGCGAGCCGCTGAAGCGGCGCGACTTCTTCGAGCGAGCGAGGACGCTCTTCGAGAAGCACTACGGCCGGCACCACCCGGACGTCGCCATCGCCCTGGTGAACCTGGGCACGGCCTACGGCCACCTCGGCGACCACCGGCGCCACCGCGAGCAGCGCGCGCTCGCCATCCTCGAGCGCGAGTACGGCCGCGACGACGCGCGCGCGCGCAACTGCCGGGCCCAGCTCCGGTCCGCGGCCCACAAGCTCGAGCGCGAGCGCGGCGTCGGCTCGTCGCTCGTGTCGCGGCTCTGCGCCTGCGTCGCCAAGCCCCGGGCCCGCGTCGTCCCGTCCTAACGACCCCTTTGTGTGATTAAGCCTGAGGGTGTGGTACTGCAACTTGATGTGGTGTTGCATAGACGTTGCAGAAGCTCTCGACGATGAGGTCAGCTCAAGCTCTTGCGTGGCTCGTCGCCTGGTCGCTCACGCACTGCGCCGCGCCCTTCAGCGCCGTCGCGCCGCGCGCCGCGGAACTGCGCTTCGACCACGTGCAGATCTTCGCCGACGAAGTCGCGCCCGTCGCCGACTACAAACGTTTGGAAGCCGAGGCCGCGGCCCTCGGCGCGCGCCTCGACGCCGGCGAGGCGCTGCCGGCGGGCGACGCCTTCGACGGCCTCAACCGCGACGTCGTGCGGCAGCTCGTTTGCGCGCTCCAGTGGCGCGTCGCCGCGTCCTGCGAGGCGCGCGACACCGCGTCCGTGCTCGTCTCCTCCGCGGCGGACGGCGCGGGCGCGAACTTCGTCGTCACGGCGCCGGCGGCGCACGACGCGGACCGCGCCGCGCCGGCCTGGGCGGGCCTCGACCGCTGGCGCGCCGCCGTCGACGCGAAGCGGGGCCGCGGGTCCTTTGGGGTGCTGGCGTTCGAGGCCCTCGGCGCGACGTCGTGCGCGGCCGTGCTCGACGCGTACCGCCGGTCGCACCGGGATTTGCTGGTCGACGACGCCGTCGTCGACCTCGGCGAGGGCGTCCGCGTCGTCGAGGCCTACGCCTATCGCGACGCCGACGGCGGGCCCGACCGGGGGACCGTGCTGCGCTTCGTCGAACGGGACGACGGCGCGCCGCTCCTGCCGGGCCTCACACCCACAACGGCGGACTTCTCCCGGACGCCCCGGGCGCGCAGCGACCACTGGGTGAGCAACGTCGACGACCGCGGCGGCTTCCTCGACACGCTGCGGGACGCGCTGGGCTACGAATCGAAGGTCGAGTTCGCGTCGGGCGTCGTCGCCGCGGGCGAGGCCGTCATCGAGTCGACGGTCGCCGGCGGCGGCGAGGCGCGCGACGGCTCCGTGGTGTTCCTGCCCGTGAACAACGCGCTGTCGCCCGCGGGGCACGTCGCGCAGTACCTCGAGCAGATGGGCCAGGGCGTGCAGCACGTCGCGAGCCGCGTCGACGACCTCGTGGCGCTCGTGGACCGCGCCAACGAGCTCCGCGACGCGACGGGCGAGGGGTTGGCGTTCCTCAACGTGCCCCGGAGCTACTACGGGGATCTCCCCGACGCGGCGACGCTCGCGCGCCGGTCCGGCGCGTCTTTAGAGGCGGCGGAGGCCGCGCTCGACGCGCTCCGGGCCGCGGGCGCCGTCGACGCGGCGGGGCTCGTGGACCTGGAGTTGGACGCGGCGCGGGCTGAGATGTTGGTGGGCGACGGGGCCGTCGCGGCGGCCGTCGCCGAGAGCCGCTACGCCAACTTGAAAGACATGCTCGGCGACGAGTTCGACGAAGCGGGCTACGTCGCCATCGTGCGCGCGAACGTGCTCGTCGACGCCCAGGGCGACGACGTGTTGCTCCAGATCTTCACGCAGCCCGTGCTTCGGCGGGCGCCGGGCGAGGAGGCGCCCTTCCTCGAGTTCATCCAAAGGGTCTGCGCGAAGCGGGACGCGCCGCGCGCGGGCTGCGGCGGCTTCGGCATCCGCAACTTCCTCGTGCTCTTCCTGTCCATCGAGCTCAACGCCGCGGCGGACGCGCTCGCGCGCGCGGACACGCCGGCGGCGGCGGCGAACGCGGCCGCGCGGCTCGGCTGCCTCCGGCGCCAGCTCGCGGCGTCGAACCCGATCCTCGCGGCCATCTCCGACGCCGCGGCGGCCGAGGCCGACGGCCTCGCCGCCGGCGACGAAACGGCCGTCGACGCCGCGCGGCGGCGCAAGGACGGCGGCCAGCGCGAGCTCCAGGCCGTCTCCGCGGCCTTCGCGGACGAGATGCGCGCGATCCGCGAGGAGGGCGCGTAAGTGTCTCGCGTGCTCGTCGCCGGGGGCGAAGGCCGCCTTCATGGTCAGGCTGTGGGAGGGAAATAAAAGATATAAATTCCTCAGGTTCGATACGCTGGTTAATACTTGATTCGCATTGTAATTGCGAAGGCGGGGGGCGGGGCGGGAAACGACGATCGGGCGGAGAAGGACGCGGCGGGGACGATCCGGCGGGGAAGGGCGCGATCCGGGCGATCGGAGCGATCCGGGACGACGGGAGCGAGCGATCGGACGACGAAACGGTCGGACGGCGACTCAGAGGGCGGTGGCGACGAGCGCTCCGTTGACGATGGCGACGTCGAGGCGCGGGTGCTCGCGCGCGGCGGTGACGAGCGGCGAGGCGAGGAAGTTGACGTTGACCGCCTCGCCGGTCACCGCGACGAAGCCGACGAGGATGTCGCGCACGCCCGCCGTGACCGCCTCGCCGGCGTGGAGGACCTTGCCCGAGTGCGCGACGAGGTCGCCGGCGGCCTCGGGCCGGAGCACGCGGCCCGACCCGACGAAGCGCGTGCCGCCGCCGACAAAGTCGTCGGGCGAGCTCATCGCGACCGAGAACGAGAGCAGCGAGGCGTCGCGGTGCGCCTCGAGCTCGGTCTGCGCGCCCGGCGCGTCCGCGTCGTAGCGCACGTAGAAGAGGTCGTCGACCTCGAGCCCCGCGCCGGCGCCCGGGTCGCCCGCGGCAAAGAAGGCCGCGCGGAGCGCCGGCAGCACGACGGCCGCGACGATCGGCGCGCAGACCGCCCAGATGTGCGGCGCGTCGTGCAGCGAGAAGTCCGTCGTCGGGTGGGTCGCGTGCCGCGTCGTCTGCCAGCCGCGCCGCGCCACGTGCGCGCCCGCGAGCGCGACGACCGCCGCGACCTCCGCGGGCGCGAACGCGCCGCGCCACGCGTGCGCCGAGAGCAGCCGGCTGACGGGCGCGCCGTGGCTCTCCGCGCGGATGCGCGCCTCCCAGGCGTCGTCGCTGCGCAGCGCCGCGAGCAGCCGCGCCGCGTCGCGGACGCGGGCCACGCGCTTGTCGCGGCGCCTCGTCGGCGTGCCCAGGCTACTCAAGGTCACGTACGGCACGAGCGGGGCCCCGCAGCCATCGACCGTACCCGTGCAACGATTCATCGATCGCGCAGCACCAGGGGCGTCAAGCCGCGGAATGCGTGGGCGGCGCCTGAGGTCTGCGGCTGGCTGCCACGCTGTAGACGATCTCGATGAGCTGCCGCTTACTTGAATCATGTGTGAAGCTGCGTTGAACATTATGACCCGCGCGGCTGTGGTGCGCGCGCCGGACCCGGGATCGCTCCGGGTCACCCCTGATCGCCCCGGGATCGCTCCGGGTCGCGCCGGACCGCCAGGATCGCGTCCGAGCGCGCGGGGTCGCGCCGGATCCCCGCGCCGGATCGATATCGCCGCGGATCGCCGTGGATCGCGCCGGGATCGCGCCGGATCCCCCTCGTAAAAACGAAGCGCCTTACCACGTCGTCGGCGTGCCGTCCGGGAGCGTCCACTCGCGGTCCGCCCAGGCGTGGCCCGCCACCGCGGCCGCGCGCACCGCGGCCTCGTCGATTTCCACCCCCAGCCCCGGCCCCGCGAGCGTCGCGACGTAGCCCTCGGCGTCGACGTCGAAGGCCTTCTTGTTCGCCACGTAATCCAGCAAATCCATGCCGCCCTCGCCGTTGTAGTGGATGCCCAGGGACGTCTCCTGGAAGCAGAAGTTGACGGCCGTCGCGTCGACCTGGAGGCACGCCGCGAGCGCGATGGGCCCCAGGGGGCAGTGGGGCGCGAAGGACACCTCGTAGGCCTCGGCCATGCGCGCGATGGTGTGGAGCGACGAGATGCCGCCCGCGTGGCTGCAGTCCGGCTGCAAAATATTCACCGCGCGCGTCTCCAGCAAATCGCGGAACTCCTCGACGGTGTACATGCGCTCGCCCGTCGCCAGGGGGACCGACGTGTGATGGGCGACGGTCGCGTGGAGCGCCGGGTTCTGGCCGCGCACGAGCACCTCCTCGAAGAAGAGGGGGTCGTAGGGCGCGAGCGCCTCCATGAGCTTTTTGGCCATGGGCAGCTTCACGCGGCCGTGGAAATCCAAGCCCACGCCGACGCCGGGCCCGACGGCCTCGCGCACGGCCTTGAAGCGCGCGGCGGCGGCGGCGACGGCGCCCTCCGTGTCGACGTACTCCATGCGGGAGCACGCGTTCATCTTTAGCTGCTTGTAGTTCGACGTCGCGAGGACCCGCGTCGCCTCGGCCGCCGACTCTTCCGGCGAGTTCTCGTCGCCGCCGCACCAGCGGTAGACCTTGAGCCGGTCGCGCACGGCGCCGCCGAGGAGCCGCGACACGGGCGCGTTCAAAAGTTTTGCCCGCGATGTCCCACAGCGCCTGGTCGATGCCGGCCATGGCGCTCATGAGGATGGGCCCGCCGCCGTAGAACTTCTGGCGGAAGAGCTTCTGCCAGATGTACTGGATGCGGCTCGGGTCCTGGCCGACGACGCTCCTCATGAGCTCCTCGACGGCCGTCCGCACCGTGTCGCTGAAGCCCTCGACGTTCGGCTCGCCCCAGCCGACGACGCCGCGCTGCGTCTCCACGCGCAAAAAGAGCCAGCGCGGCGGCACCTTGAAGAGCTCGTAGGAGGCCACGACGTCGCCGCTCATGGCGCGAGTTTCGGGCGCGTCGCCGACGTCGCCGGCGGGAATGCGAGAATGCGCGTTCTCAAAGAGCTCTTGGGAAGCCCGATTATTATTGCCCTGCAAGTACAGCAGTTTTTTAGCGCATGGACCATCTGCATGGACCGCGCATAACATTGTAAAGCCCCCATGGCGCTGCCCGTCGTCGCGAAGCGCGACGTCGCCGCGTCCTGGCTCGCGGAGCTGGACTGCATCGGCGGCACGCTCAAGAAGCTCGGCGGCTCCGGCGCCAGCGAGGCGCAAAAGGGGACGGCGAAGCGGCGGAGCGTCTTCTCGCGCGCGCCGCAGTGGAAGAGCCGGCTCTTCTGGGTCGAGATCGCGGCGCCCGCGGCGGGCGAGAACTACGTACTCCAATACGGCGACGCCAAGCGCAAGCCCAAGGGCGCCTTCGCCCTCGAGGGCGCGACCGTCGACGCGGTCGCGGACACGGACGGCGACTTCCGGCTCCACGCGCGCGTGGGCCGCGCGTGGGTCACGGTGACCCTGCGCGCCCCGACGGGCCGGGAGCGCGGCGTCTGGATGCGCACGCTGGCCCACGTCGCCGACGTCGCGACGCGGCGCGGCGCGGCCGAGGGGTCGACGCGCGCGGCGGAGCGCGAGAGCGCGGCGACGCCGCCGCGCGCGCGGGCGCCGAGCGACCGGTCCCCGTCGCCGCGGCCCTCGGCGAGCCCGCGGCGGTCGAGCTTCTCCGAGAGCGTGCGGAAGAGCCTGGTCGGTTTGAACAAGGAAGAGGAAGCCGCGAAGCTCTTCCGCGAATCGCTGGAAGAGGTCTTCCGCGCGATCCAGACCGACGGCCAGCTCGCCTGCGCGGAGCTCGCCGCCGTCCACTTCGACAAGGCCCTGCTCGAGCGGCTCGACGGCGACGGCGACGGGTTTTTGAGCGTGGACGAGTTCGTCCACTTCTTCGGCGACGCCGTCGAGGGCGAACGCGACGAGAAGAAGACGGCCAAGTTATTGCGCGAGGGCATCGAGCTCGTGGGCCGCGTCCTCGCCTGGCGCCAGAAGCAGAAGGACCGGCTCCACGCCGCGGCGCTGCGGGCGCATAACGCGGCGCTGGCGAAGCACGCGGCGGAGCTCGCGGCCGCGAAGAAGGAGAGCCGCGCGGCGAAGCGCGAGTCGCGCGCGCTCAAGGCGCGGCTCAGCGCCGCGCCCGGCGAAGTGTTGGAGGCCGACGACGACGAGCCGTCGGCGTCCGAGTCCGACGAGGCGGCGCCGCCCCCGACGCGCGCGGCGCCGCCGCTCCGCGAAGAGCCGCCGCCGCTCCGCGAGGCCGCGCCGGTCGCGCGCGCCAGCGCCGTCGCGCAGCGCAGGAGCGTCTTCGCGCGCATCGAGGAGGACTCGTCGGACGAGGCCGAGCCGCCGCCGCCGGCGGACACGGACTCGTACTCCGACGAGGCGGAGCCGCCGCCGGTCCTCGCGCGGCCCGCCGCGGCGCCGGGGAAGCCCGTCGCGGCGCGCGGCGTCACCCGGTCGCCGGGGAAGCACAAGCGGACGCGGGCCCACTTCGCGCCGTCGGCGTCGGAGGCGAACGTGCTCGTCGCGCCCATCGAGGCGCCGCGGCCGCCGCCGCCGGCGGCCGAGGCGGTCGAGGAGGAGGCGGCCGCGGTCGACGACGACGGAGGCGAGGCCTACGACGAGCGAGGGGAGGCCTACGATGAGGAGGAGGCCGCCACGGCGCCGCCGCTCGCCGCGGCGCCGCCCCTCGAGGACGACGCCGCCGAGGAGGCGCCGGAGCCGGCGGCGGCCGCGCGCGCGCGCGCGGCGCCGACGCGCGCCCGCGCGTCGACGGCGGCGGCCCCGCCCGCCGCGGCGCCGCCGCCCTGGGAGCTCGCGGAGCCCCGGCGGGCGCGCGCGGCGACGGCGGCGGCGCCGGAGTCGCCCGCGCTCGCGCGCGCGTCGCAGCTGCTCTCGCGGTCGCGGCTCGGGATCCTCGCGCCGGGCCCGCCGCCGGCGGCCGTCGCCGCGGGCTGCCCGCGCTGCGCGTCGCTGCGGACGCACGTCGTCACCGCGGCGGCGCCGGCCGACGCGCCGGCGCTCCTCTGCCTCGACTGCGGGAACCGCTGGGTCGCCGGCGAGTCGCGGCGGCCGCGGACGAGCGCGCCGCGCGTCCCGGCGCCCGCGACGCCCAAGACCGCGGAGCGGCGGCGGCGCGAGCGGAAGCTGGCGACGATCCAGGACGACGTCGAGGACGCGGCCTGGGCCCGGGACCCGCTCTCCTACGCGCCGAGGGCGCCCGACGCGTCGACGTTCTACGGCGCCCCACCCGCGGCGCGGAAGCGCGCGTCGACGAAACCGCCGGCGCGCGCGTCGACGAAACCGCCGAAGCGCGCGGCGCCGGCGGTCCGCGCGCCCCCGGGCGCGGCGGCGCACGCCGCGCGCGAGCGCCAGCGCGCCGACGGCGCCTACGGCCTCCGCGCGCGCGCGCGCTACGTCGCGGACCTCGAGCTCGAGGCGCGCGACGTCATCGACCGGCTCCGCGCGGCCGTCGCCGCGGAGGACGCCGCGACGCTACCGGACCTCCTCGCGCTCGTCCGCCGGCTCCACCGGCGCGCGACGGCGAACCGCGAGGAGGCCGTCCGCCGGCCTGGCGTCGCCGCGCGGACGCGCTGGATCTGCGCGGGCGTCGAGCAGCAGTGCGCGCTCGAGGAGCGGCGCCTCGCGGCGGCGCTGCCCGCGCCGGCGGTCGCGGCGGCGGGCGACGAGGAGAACGTCCCCGCGGCCCACGCGCCGAAGACGCCGCGGCTGGGATGTGGGGGAAGGGACGCGCCCTGGTCGCTGCTGTAAAAAATTAAAATTAGGCCGCGCTTTCCTCCCCCGCGTCGGCCCGGATGGGGTTGTCCACCGCGAGGAGCGTGGCGTCGTCCTCCTCCTCGTCGGACGCGGAGAAGGACGCGCCCCGGAGCTCGACGTCCCCCGGCGGCGGCGCCCGGCGCCCGCAGCACGCCGCGAGGGGCATGGCCTCGAAGTCCGCGCGGACCGCCTCCGGCGACTTGCCCCGCGTCTCCGGGAACGCCAACGCGTTGAACGCGAGGCCCAGCGCCGCGACGACCGCGTGAGCGCCGAAGAGCCCCCCGAGGCCGTCCTCCGCGAGCGCGAGCGCGAAGGCGTACTGCGACGCGAACTTGAAGGCCGCCGCGGGCAGCTGCTGGAGCGCGACGAGGCGGCCCTTGAGCCGCGGGGGAAAGACCTCGCCGAGGAGCAAAAAATTCAGCGTGCCGAAGCCCACCTGGAACGCGGCCGTGTAGAGCAGGCACGCGACGACGACCACGGGCCCCGCGCCGTCGGGGTCCGTCCCGAAGATCGCCGCGAGCGCCGCCGCGAGGACCACCGTCGCCGCGAGCGACCCCAAAAGGAGCGGCCGCCGCGCGAGGCCGTCGATCTTCAGGATCATCGCCAGCGTCGTCGCGAACTTGACGAGGCCCAGGGCCAGCGTCATGCGCCGCGCGCTCGCGTCGCCGAGCCCCGCCGCGCGGTAGACCGCGACGACGTAGAGCCGGAGGTTGAAGCCCCCGGAGAAAAACGTGAGGAACGTCAAACCAACAAAAACGCCGCTCGGCCAGCGCCAGCGGTGCAGGTCCGCCCGCAGCGACGACCGGTCCCTGAGCGCGTCCTCCTTGAGCAGGGACGCGATGTCGTCGACGGGCGCGGCGGCGCCGTCGCCGCCGAAGCGCGCGTAGCAGTTCGCGAGTTCCGCCTTCGCCGCGTCCTCGCCCCGCGCCGTCGCGAGCCACCGCGGGCTCTCCGGCGCGACCTTCGAGACCACGAGCAGCAGCTGAAACGCCGCGGGGCCCGCGGGCAGCGCGAAGAGGCCGCGCCAGTCCACGAGCTCCGCCGCGAACGCCGCGAACGTCGCGACGTAGCCCAGACTGATGCTCAGCTCGAAGACCGTCGTCAGGCCGCCGACGCGGTGCTTCGGCGCGAGCTCCGACGCCCAGGCGAGCTGCGCGACGTAGGACGCGCCGGCGCCGACGCCGCAGACGACGCGCGCGGCCAGCAGCGCGTTCAGCGTCGGCGCGGCGGCCGCCGCGAGCGACCCGACCACGACGAGCGCGGCCGCGACGACGAGGGCGGCGCGGCGGCCGAGCGCGTCGCCGACGACGCCGCCCGCGGCGCTGCCCACGAGCTCGCCGGGCCCCATGAGCGCGACGACGAGCCCCGTCTCCCGCGCGGAGAGGTCGAAGGCTTTCGCCGCGCCGGAGAGCGCGCCGGAGACCGCGCCGAGCATGAGGCCCCAGGCGAAGCCGCCGATGCCCACGAAGCACCCGGCGGCGCAGAGCACGCGCCACTCCGCGCGGGACTGCGCCTTGGCTCGCGCGCGCGCGTCGGGCTCGTCGCGCAGGCTGATCTCCTCCATGGGGCTCGCTTGGCCTCGATGGGCCTCGTCGATCGGCGCTCGCTGCGAGCGCCGTCGAGGAGAAGCGCTCGCTGGACGAGCAGCTCCCGCACCTCACGGGCGACGCCGACGCGTACGTCGCGGCAGCAGTGCTCAATAGGTCACCATGCTGCCTGCGGCAAAAATGTTTCGCGATCGCTTCAAGGACCACTTCAGCATTGCGCTCCACGTGCCTGCACTCGTACGTCTACGACACGGTGTCGGGCGAGTGCGTGAGCGCCTTCGGCGGCGGGCCGGGCCGCGCCGTCGTCCACGCGACGCGCGTAATCGACGGCGTCGTCCAGGTCGACCTCGAGCCAGCCCGCCGCGGACGCGGGCGAGCTCGCGCTGGACACGGAGACGCGGAACGAGCTCGGCATGCGCTGCGTCGAGCAGGCGCTCGAGCTTAAGTTCGGGGACTAGCTAGACGGCGCCGGGTCGGCGGTGCTAGCGCTCCTCGCGACCCTCCTCGCGATCATGGTGCTGGTAAAAGCCTGATACCTCGTCTTTTGGTGCATGTCGAGGGTGAAGGCCTCCATGGGTAGCGAGCCGAAGAGTCCACTGACAACATTGACGACGTATGGCGTCAAAGTGGGTCCAAAGATCGTCTCGGGGCAGATACGTCGCGCACGATGAAAGAGGTAGGCGATATGGAGTAGGAGATATCGCTGTACTAAGTCATCCGCGAGAGGGTCAAACTGTTCGAGGTTCGGAGAGGGCGTCATGCCCGTTTCGGCTGCGTGTAAGACTACCCGCACCTCACTGAGGAACCATAGAAGGGGCACAGCGTGGCAGTGGCGGACGCTATCCTCGAGAAGCGATACCATGGCACGGGCGACATAAGTGAGTGGGAGTGGCCGCGGGTCCCATTGAACGGCAGCCGTGGCAGTGGTTCCCTCGTCGTGGTCTCGAAACACGTTCGCCAAATCGACAAGTTCAAAGATTGAGTGTTGCATCCTCAACTGGACGAATCTTTCAACCTCCGGATGCCAAGCTGCGATGCCAGAGTGACGTGCCATTTTTTCGACGAAGCGATTGACCGAGCCTATGAAGCGATTGACCTGGGCCCGCGACGACTGCACCGGCGGCTTTGAAAAGGTGTTCAAGTTCTCGGGTAACAAGGCGATGCTCGCCAGGTTAGAGTCGGCCTCGCCGAGATCGAGCACGTGGACGCCGTCCCAGCGGCCGGCGGCTTCGGCCCGCGTCATCGCGTCGACGAACTCTTCCTGGCTGCGTGGGGTCCGCACCGCGAGGATACGATCGACGAGCCTGCTCTTCGGTGTGCACTGAACTGAACCATATTCGACGATGCGCAAGACTCGACATGTCCCGCAGATCGGGCAGTGGGTAGCGAGCGCGCAGCATCGACGTTCGCCAACCACCGTTCGCGGGTCAACGTCTGCACCGTCCAATTTCAGCAATTCTTTGTCGCAGTCGCCATCGCCAAAAATAAGTTTCTCACCACCGGGAACATTCAAATAGTTTTCGATGGGCAATTCCCCCATACGTATCAAATCGAGCACATCCGATCCATACTCATGCTTGATATCGGCACCAAGTTCTTTGGGACAGAGGTGCTGCCCGGCGACACTGGCCCCCAGGTATTGCAGCGCGCCTCCCACGGCCTCCGTCGTCAGACTACCGAATGCCTTGAAGTAATTGGAGAGTGCGCCTTCGACCCACGCGTACTTGGCCAAGCAGTCGTTCTCATCGTCCTCTGAGTCGTCAGATGCGGACTTGTCTTCGACCGATGCGTCGTTTGAGTCCAAGCGCCCGTGAGCATAGACGAGCGCCCGAAGCGTGGCAAGTGTCGCGTCCGCCTCGTAGAGATCACGCAGCAGAGGCGTTGAGTCGCCGCGCGCACACGCGAGCGCGGTACGGAGGAAGCCGACCATGGCGGAACAGGCGGTGTCGAACGCGTCAGGCGTCACGTACGCCGCGCCCCCGCGGAGCGCGATCCAGCGCAACGACGTACGAATGGATTTGATGTAGGCTGTTCCGTCGGCTGCCACGTCGCACCATCCCGACTCCTCGCGGAACGTCACAGATGGAGCCCGGCCGGCTTCAGGATACCGACTGGACTCGGGCAGGCTTCCGGGCGCGCGCGCCGCACGCCGTGGAACTGCCGCCTCCACGGTCCCGGCGCACGCGCAGGCCGTCGCTGCAGGCCGTCGCACGCCCGCGATGCGGTCGTCGCCGGAAAGAAACAGAGCATCCTCGACGTCGAGAGCCCAGACGCACCGGGAGCCGCGACCGATGGCCACCGTATTCGCGCCCTGGAAGAGGCGGATCAAAAAGTCCTCGGCGGCCGATCTCAACATCGCCGCCGCGTGGGGCGCGATGCGCGGCCGGACGTAGGACTCGACGAGCGCGAGTGTGTCCGGATCCAGTCGCCGATTCAGAACTTGCGACCATCGCTGCACGCCGCAGGCGCCGACGAGCAGTTCGTCGAAAGCCCGGCTGTTGATCGCGGGGAAAGAACCTGCCAGCTGGGCGCGGCCCATGAGTACTGCTTGCAGGCGATCCACTCTCTCGGCATGAGGCATTCTTGCGCTTCTCTGCCTCCGCATAAGGACAATCGTGTTTGAGGGAACTTGGGGGGCCGCGGCCGCCATGTCCGATCCTCCGCGGTCGCACGGGCGCTCGACGTGACGCGCGCTCGCGCGGACGACTCGTGTGGCTCGACGGGGGCCGACGCAAGGACGCGCGCGCGCGTCGAGGCGCGAGGCGAGGCACTGGGACGATTCCCAGCCCGAGGCCGCGGCCGGACGGCCGCGGGAGCTGCAGCATCGCGGCATCAACAGCATTAAGAATGCGCGCGGTCGCGGTCGTCCGCGCAGACATCGCGCTCCGCGACCTCGTAACCTCGCAGAGAACTATACGAGCCCCGCCTCGCCCGCCTGGGCGCCGATCTGCTCCAGGGACTTGCCGAGCGTGTCCGGCAGCGTCGCCGCGTAGAGGCCCGTGCAGGCCGCGGCGACGGCCGCGTAGGAGAAGAAGACCGCGGACGCGCCCCACGCCTGGGACAGGGGCAGGAAGGACAGGGCGACGCAGGCCGACGTGATGCGGTTCAGGAAGCAGGACAGCGCGCTCGACTTGGCCCGGTTGCGCGTCGGGACGACCTCGTTGACGAAGACCGTCGTGAACGGGCCCGGTCCCAGCGAGAACGAGAGCATGACGAGCGACAGCGCCACAATCAACGCCGCCGTGTGGCCCGGGGGCCCGCGCACGAGGACGCCGAAGGCCAATAAACCGAGCGTGACGCCGACGTTGCCGCCGACCATCATCGCGCGGCGGCCGAGCCGCGGGCTGTCGCTGAGGTACGACGCCACCACTTCCCCGCCGAACTTGGCCAGCCCGATGCCCACGTTGCCCAGGAAGGCGTCGAAGGGGTTGTGCTTCGGCAGCACCGTCGGCGCGAAGTAGAGGATGGCCTCCGTGCCCGTCGCCTGCTGCGCGACGCCCAATAACGCGGCGTACTTCCCCTCCTTCGACGCCGCGGCGCCGGCCCACGTGCCCTCGACGACGTCGTCGCCCGCGGCGTGCGCGTCGCGCTGCCGCCGCAGGGCGTCGAAGGCGTCGGAGACGGTGGCCTCCGGCGCGCCCCTTCTTCTCAGCTTCCGCACGGCGACGCGCGCCTCGTCGTCCCGCCGCCGCGCCAGCAGCCACCGCGGCGACTCGGGCAGGAACGGCGCGCAGACCACGAATAATAGCGGCGGCACGACGCTCACGCCCATGGCGACGCGCCAGGGCGCGACGCCGAACGCGCGGCCGATCGACGCGGAATCGATGACGTACGCGAGCACGTATCCGACGACGATGCCCAGGTTAATGGACACGTCGACCAGCGACACGAGCGCGCCGCGCTTGTGGCTCGGCGCGATCTCCGTCACATAAATGCCCGACGACGCCCAGGACGCGCCCACGCCGAGACCCTGCACGAAGCGGCCCGCGACGAGCGCCTCGAAGCTCCAGGCGCCGCCGACGACGCAGCCGCCTAGAATCAGCAGCCCCGCGGCCACCAGCAAAGACCCCCGCCGGCCGATGCGGTCCAGGAGCAACCCGCTCACGACGAGCGCGCCGCCCGCCGCGAAGTAGTTCAGCGCCGACGTCACCGCGCCCACTTCCAACGTCGTCAGGTGGAACGTCTTCTGGATGGGCACGAGGCACTGGGACACGGCGCCGACGTCGTAGCCGAAGGTCACCTGGTTCATGACGGCGATGACGCTGAAGAAGAAGGTCCGCGACACGCTCTGCCACGCGTCGTCGGCCGCGCCGGCCTCGCCGGTGGACGGCGCGCGGTTGCCGGGCCGCGGCGAGTCCTGGCGGAGCGAATCGTAGGCCGACGAGGCCATCGGGTTTGTTGTCTCGCCATTCACGGACACCGACATCTCGACGAGCTTGTCGCCGTCGCTCATTCAAGAGCGCGATTAATCAACAGCCCATCAGCCGCGCATCTCGCCACGCTGCTTGATTGGTTTTGTGAATTTCATCAATATTTCATCATGAGCTTGGACGCATAGCCGTCTCACTACTTGTCTCACTGCCCGACTTCGCGCGGCTTCGTGCGCACGATGTGTCCTACGATGGGCAGCCCAACATCGAAGAAGGACGAGCACACCGGCGAACAAAAAAACCAAGCACAACCAAAAACACAGGCGAAGGTCCCGCGCGAACCGCGCGCGCGCGGCGGCCTATCGCAGGGAGACCTTCTTGATGCGTATGGGCGCGTTGAGGGCGCGGCCCTTGGCGGCCTCGAGGTCCGGCGGCGACGGCTCGAAGGGGCTGGCGACGTCGAGGCGCTCGAGCTCTTCGAGCGAGACGACGGACGCCGTCGGCGCCGCGGGCCGGACCTGCGAGCCCGGCGGCGCGACGTCCGCGAGGAGGGGGTCCGGCTCCGCTCTTCCCCGGCGGCTCCGCGACCGGCCCGAGCTCGACGAGCCCTGGGAGCGGCCGCTGAGCGGCGGCACGGCGGGCCGCGACGGCTGGAGGCTCGGGAGCTGCGGCTGCCGCGGCGGCGGCGCGGAGCTCCCCGAACCGCTCAGCGCGTCGGAGAGGCCCAGCGGGTCCCGGTTGAGCTCGGCGGCGCGCTCCTCGATGGACCGCAGGCGCGACCGCTGGGACGCGTTGAGGCCGCTGACGCCCACGAGCTCGAGCACCTGCAGCGACGCCTCGAGGCTCGCCAGCGTCCGGTCGGCGACGACCGCGAGGACCGGGTGTTCGTCGCGCTCCATGGGCGGCCGCTCGCGCGAGCCGCGACGGCCGGACCGCGGCGGCGCCCAAAGAGGGCTGGCGGCAGCGTCGAGGAGGACTCCTTCTCGATGAAACTGTTTTTAAAGTTCCACGTTGAACTGCAATTAAAGAGGGGCAGCCTCCGGTTTGCGCGGCATAAAGCATGTGACGCGAAGAACAAGTGCGGCCCCGACCTCCACCGGGCAGCCCCGCGAAGCACACACGCGGCCCCCGAAGAGCGCGGGCAGCCCCGCGAAGCCGTCATGGCGGACATGATGAAGGACCTCAAGGACTTTGCGCAGGAGTACTACCTGTCGATCTTGAAGGAGATCACGCACCCGCCGCGCGTCGCCGTCGGCGCGGGCGACCTGGGCCCGTCCCTCTTCCGCGTCGCCCCGGACGCGGAGGGCTTCCGCGAGGACTGGTGCGTCGCCAACGAGCGGGGCCTGGACCTCGCGGTGTCCGTCTGGCATCTAAGGACACCGTGCCGCGGCGTCGTCCTCTACGTCCACGACGTCATGGGCAACCGCTCCGCGGCGCTGGAGCTGCTCGGCCCCTTCCTTGCCGCGGGCTGCGCCGTCGCCGCGCTCGACACGACGGGCTGCGGCGCGTCCGGCGGCAGCCACGTCACGCTCGGCTTCTTCGAGCGCTACGACGTCGCGTGCGTGGCGGCAGAAATCCGGAACCGCTACGGCGTCGGCGGCCCCGGCGAGGCGCCGCTCATCCTCTACGGCCGGGGCGCGGGCGCCGTCGCGGCCCTCCTCTTCGCGGACCGGGCCGACCACGACGCCGCGTGCGCCGCGGAGACGCCCCGCGTCCTGAGCCTCGAGTGCAAGGCGCCGGAAAAGGACCACGCCCTGGCGGGCGCCCGCTTCCAGCCGACGACGATGTTCTTCAACGTGTCCAAGCCCGCGCTCAAGGTGAAGCGGGTCGACCGCGGGTCGAACGCGGCGAGGGCGGGTTTGCTCCCGGGCGACGTCGTCTGCGGCGTCGGCGACGACATCTCGCTGCCCCACGGCCACGACGAGCTCCACGCGGACTTCGCCTGGCGCGCCGCCAAGGGCCTGGATACTACGCTGAAGGTCGCGCGGCCGCGGCCGCTCGCGCCGGACGCCGCGTTCAGAGCGACGGGCGGCGGCGCTTTTCCAAGTTTTTTGCTCCTGGACGCGCCCTGGTGCACGGTGCGCGGCCTCGTCTTCGACGGCATCGCCGCGTCCAAGTCGGAGATGACGGACATGCCCGACTGGAAGCTCCAGGCCCTCGCGACGCCCGTCGTGTCCGCGTCTTTACCGATCGTGTTGCATAGCATCCAGAAACGGACCTTGGCCGACCTCGGCGCCATCGACGGCCGGCGGACGGCGGGCCGCGTGACCGCGCCGGCGCTCGTGGTCGCGGACACGTCCCTCGCGGAGCGCGCGGCGTCGACGGCGAAGGTCGTCGACGCGCTCCGCCGCGCGGGCGACGTCGTCGTCCTAGACACCGCGACGACGCCGCGACCGGGCGACGCGTCGCTCTTCCCGACGCCCTGCTACCGCGACGACGCGCGCCTCGCCGTGCACGCGGCGCTGGAGACCTTCCTCGGCCCCGACGACGAGCCGCCGATCCCGGGCCTCGCGGCGCGAAACCGCCCGTGGTCGGATTACGACGTCGACGAGGACGAGTTGGAGTACGTCTTCGACGCGGGCGGGCCGGGCCGGCCCGAGCGCGAGCACGCCTACGCGGCGACGCCCCCGCCCTGCGTGCTGCGGAAGAAGCCGCCGCGGAAGTCCATATCGCGCCGCGTCGCGTCGAAGGCGCGGAAGATGCTCGGGAGGAAGAAGGAATGGGCGCCCGACGACTGGCGGCTCCCGCGGGACGCGCCCGCGGCGCCGCGCGCGCCGCCGCGGCCGCCGCCCGTGCCGCCGGCCTGGGTCTTCCACTACGAGTTCGCGCGCCGGGCGCTGGACGAGGACGAGGAGGAGTTCGGCGAGGACCCGCGGAGACCCGCGGAGAGCGGCGAGGACCCGCGGCGGCGATGAGCGTACTAGAATGCTACTTAGGGCCCGGGCGCGTCGAGCGGGGGGCTGGAAAATGAATTTGGGGCCGACCTAGAGGTCGAGCTCCCAGTCGAGGAGCGCGCCGCGCGTCTTCGCGTACGGGTGGACGCGGTTGCCCGGGATGTCGATGGGCGGCGTCGCGCGGTTTTCGCCGGCGGCGTCCGGCGCCTCGACCGCCTCGACCGTCGCCGGCGACTCCGGCGCCTCGACCGCCTCGACCGCCGGCGCCTCCATGGAGGCGGGGAGCTTCTCCTCCTTGTCAAAGTCGAGGAAGAAGCCCCAGGCGGCGTCGTCGCCGCCGTCGTCGACGACGTCGCAGGGCGGGTGGACGACCGTGTCGCGGTAGGGCGTCTGGACGACGAGGTAGTGGTTCTCGCGGGGCGACGCGCGCGCGAGGCTGTCGCCGTCGTCGCCGTCGAGGCTGTCGCCGTCGCTCGGCGACGACGAGTCGTCGTCGTCGTGGCCGACGCGGCGCGGCGGCCAGGGCGCCCGCGGCGCCCTCTGCCGCGGCGGCGACCCGACGACGGGCCAGGCGCCGGGTCGCGGCCGCCGCGGCGGCGACGGCGACTCATCGAAGTACTCGCCGAAGGAGCCGGAGAGGCTCGGGCCGTCGGTGGCGCCGGACCGGGACCGGAGCGTGCCGCCGCTGCGCACGGGCCAGGGCGCCGACGCCGGCGGCAGCCGCGCGAGGCACGAGGCCATCTCGTAGGGGTTCGAGCGCGACCGCGGCGGCGGGCCGGACCGGCCGTCGCGCCGCTGCCACTGGTTGAGCCCCTCGGAACGCTGGAGCGGCGACAACCCTGGCGACACGCGGATGGGACTCGTCGACATCTGCTGGTCGTGCGAGAACTGGAAGGACCGCCGCATGGTCCAGCGCATGCCGATCATGTGCAATTGCAACGCGGGCTGCCGACGACGGTGGCACGAGCGGCGAGCTCGATCCAGATCCTCGTGTCAAAGCGCGCTTACAGAATCTAAAAGTTCTTCTAGCCGCTCGGAACTTCAAGCCACGGCTTTTTATCAGTGACCCAGAACCACAAAATGACCGAAAACCTCAATCATTCGAAAAGCCAGCTGCTCTTTGTTGTAGTTTGGGGAGCTGCGGTCAAACGGATCGGAAGCAACAGGACTGCAAGCTCGTGCATAAGGACTTTGTTGAAGGACTCGCAAAACGAGGGAGGAAGCGGAGCATGCCTCCGAGATCGTGCAACATGAAATCCTGGCGCAGCATCCTCGCGCTGCTCTGCGCCGCAGCGCCGACAGCAGCGCTCAAGAACGTCGTCGTGCTCGGCTCCGGCGACCCCTGGCTCAGCCTCTGCACGGCCAAGACGGCGTCGGCCCGCGGCCTGCCGGCGACCTGCGTGTCCAACAACGAGCCCGAGGCGTTGAAGATGCTCTGGGGCAAGGGCTTCGACGGCGCGTCGCCCGTCAAGGTCGTCAACGGCCCGGACGCCATCGGCGAGGCGCTCGCGGACTGCGAGGGCCTCGTGCTCAACGGCGCCGAATTCGGCGGCCTCACGGACAGGTTCGCCGCTATCGCTTTGGACAACGGCCCCGCCCTGAAGAAGGTCGCTGTGTGCGTCGAGGCGGGCCAGTCCAAGGACGCGGTGGCCAAGACGCGGTCCATGTGCGCGGCGCGCGACATCCCGGTGTCCGTGCTCCGCGTGGGCAAGCTCAAGGGCGGCGGCCCGGGCGAGACCGACGACGGCTCCGACGACCTCGGCCTCTCGCGCCACTTCTACGACACGGACGCCGATATTCTCAACTACCAGGCGAACCAGTTCTCTGACTGCTACTGCGCGGGCGTCTCCGCGAAGGCGGGCGACGCGCCCGTGAACTTCTTCCAGAAGATCGCGGCGAAGCAGTCGCTCGAGCGCGCCGACGGCGTCTCGAACCGCGCCGTCGCCGCGAAGGCGCTCGTCGCCGCGCTCTTCGCCGACGACGTCGTCGACCTCACGCTCAACGTCGAGACGGGCCTGCCCGGTATCCTCCCGGCGGACGACGCCGCCTGGGCGGCGTTCTTCGCCGACGCGTCCGCGGGCGCCGCGACGATCACGGCGCCGACGTCATAGTAAGGAAGGCACATGGATCTTAGCTCTAGGGGGGGGGGGGGGGGCGGGGGTGGTCCCCGCCCCGCGGCGTCGGTGGTCGTCGCGCGCGGCTCCCGTCGTGTGGAACGGGTGCGCCGCGCGCGAGTCATGGCGCGAGCAGGTCGCTCGCCGACGCCGCGGGGGCGGGGGTTCGGGCGCTTCTAGCCTCAGCCGCCCGCGCCGGCGGCGGACATGCTCGACGACGAGCAGTCCTTGAGGCCCTTGACCTTGCGCGCGCCGCCGCCGGAGCCGCCGGGCCGGCCGCCGCCGCCGCCGCGGCCCGTCGCGCCGCCGGAGCTCCGCTTTGGTCGCAGGGAGTTGTGCTCGCTCTGGGGGTTGATCAGCGTGCTCACGAAGAGCCAAAAGAAGTCGACGACGCCCCAGAGGAAGTCGGGGACGATGGACAGGCGCCACATGGAGCGCTTCTCGACGACCGTGCCGTCGGCGCGGAGGTAGACCATCGTGTTGTCTCGCGTCGGGCGTCGACGACGCTGGCGGCGGCGCAGCTTCCTCGAGGTCTCAAGCTGGCCGGAGATGCTGGCCGACGGCGGCGCCAGGCCAAAGGAGCACTGCACACGCAGCCCTGGGCACACGATGGAGATGAAAAATCGCCGGCGCTGCCGCCTCGCCGCGCGACGATAGCAGCGCGCCATGCGCGCCCTGCGCCTCCTCGTCGCGTGCGTCCTCCCCGCCGTCGCGCACGCCGCGTCCGCCGTCGCCGTGCTCCTCACGACGAAACCGTCGGGCAAGAGCGACGGCTGGAACCCGCGCAGCGTGAAAGCGGCGGACTCGTCCAACGCCTGCGCCGCCGGCGTGTCGCTCTGCGCCGTGCTCGTGCTGCGCGACACGGTGCGGCGCTTCGGCAACGTGCCGGACGCCGACTTTGTGGCCATGGTCGACGCGCCGTGTCCGGAACCGCTGAAGGCGTCGCTGGAGGCGAACGCGATCGTCGCCGAGGAGATGGACTTTGGGACCTACGGGAAGCTCTTCGGCGACTACCTGTTGATGCGCAAGTTCTATGTGTTGAAGATGACGCGCTACGACAAGGTGCTGCTCCTCGACACGGACACGATCGTCGTCGGGAGCCTGCGCCACCTCCTCGCGGACGAGACGACCTACCGCTGCGGCGCCGCGCTCGCCCGGGACCCGGCGGAGCACGAGCGCTGCTGGCCGGAGACGGACGCCGGCATCTGCGAAACTGACGTCGCCATCGCGGCGCAGCAGACCGCGGGCACGCCGATCCTCACCGCGTTCATGGTCGCGCTCCCGTCGATCGACCGCTGGCGGGCCTTCGCCGCGGACCTCGAGCGCGCCTGCGGCGGCGGCGCCGTCTGCAACAAGAAGCGCGTCTACCACCTCGGCTGGGACGCGAACGCGACGACGCCGTTGCCCGAGAAGGTCTCGGAGCCGCGCAAGGATTTCGGGCCGCACGCGTGGGCCATGCGCCGGCGGCCCGGCGACGGCCGCAAGCGCATGCGCCTCACGCAGTCGCCCTGGGACCAGATGGGCGCCGGCTTCACGGACCAGGGCTTCGCCGAGTACCACTTTTCGCTCAAAACGAGGTCCGTCTACTCGCTGTCGCACCGCACGTGCAAGCTCAAGTACGTGCACTTCAACATGCCGCCGAAGCCCTGGTTCTGCCCCGGGCGGCACTGCAAGCGCCACGAGGCCTACCGCGAGGGCGACCCCGTGGACCTCCGCTGGGGCGGCCACAAGTGCGCCAAGGACTGGTGGTGGCAGTACGTCGTCAGCCGGCCGGCGCTCGCGGCGCCGCCAAAGTCCTGCGCGGCCAAGTGCCTCGGGCTGCTGGACCGGCTCCAGCGGGAGCGGGGGGCCTTCGCGGACCCGGCCATGGCCAACTACACGCCCGCGTGCAAGGACTGGAACCCGCGCTGGCCGCCGCTGGACCCCTCCCTCCGGCCGCCCGACGCGTTCCGCGCGTCGCTCTTCGCGCCCGCGTGACGTCGTAAGTGGCAGCCTTGCGTGCTCGCCCCCCCTTCCGTGCATCGCGCCCGCCGGCGCCGGGCGCCCGAGGGTGCCCAGCAGCGGCCGCAGCAGCGGAATCATCCTCCGAGTCCGAGTCGTTCGCAGCAACAACTTGAAGAGCAACCTAGCGTCGGACAGATACGAGAAGCCGCCGAAGCCGCGGGGCAGCCAGATTCTAGTGACGGCCGGCGGGTGAGAACAAGCGCGCCCACCTTCGCGCCCCGCGCCGCGCCAGACCCGCGGACACCGGAGCCGCGCGGGCGGCGAAGCGCGGGGGGGACGTGACCAGGCGCCGCGGCTTCCGCGAAAAAAAAACAGGCGCCATGCCCCTGGTGGAGATCAAGTCGAGCCACGCGCTGCCGACGGTCATCGCCGCGCCGCAGCACGGCTACAGCTCCTACACGTTCTTCGAGCCGCCGCCGGGCGAGGACGAGATCGTCTACGGCGCGCGGAAGAACAGCAAGCAGCAGGGCAGCGTCTGCTACGGGTCGTCCATCGTCCTGCTGCTCACGCTCGCGCTCATGACGGTGCTCAGCGCGTGCTTCTTCGTCCTCGACCGGAGCAGCCTGCTCCACGTCTGGGAGAAGTCGCGGGGCGAGGGCAGCGCGTCGGGCCACAGCAGACTGGGCAACCTGACGGACGCCGCGGGGAACTTCTCCGCGGCCGTCGTCGCGCCGAAGCTCTGACGAAACCGGCCCGGCCCGGCCCGTCGCTTCGCTCGCATCTCGCACTCCCGCCGCACCGCAGCTCGCTCCCGCTTCGCCGACGGCGGCGCCGCGCCGAGTCCGCCCGCGGTCTCGCGCCGCGCGCGCGCCTTCGTCGGTAACAATTATCGGAACCAGTCGATCGCCACGTCCTCGCGCGACAGGGGGAGCCGCGCCGCGACGGCCGCCGGGTCGACGCCGCGCCGCGCGAGCGCCGCGTCGATGCGCCGCACGTCCGCCGCGTGCGTCGCGACCGCGGCGTCGCGCGCGGCCGACGGCGCGTGCGACTCCTCGATGGAGCGGACCCAGTCGGACGCGTAGACCGAGCGCGCCAGGTAGCGGCGCAGGGCCGGGTCGCGGAGCGCCGCCGCCACTGGGTCGTCGCCGTCGCCGGCGGGCCGCTCGTCCCGCGGCCGCGGCGCCGCGCCCGCGCGCTCGCTCGCGTAGAACCAGAGCGTGAGGCAGAGGCGCGGCGCGGCCGACGGCAGGACGCGGTGGAGGAGATCCGGCGAGGAAAAGAGCGCCAACCGGTCGAAGCGGGGGTCGACCGTCGCCGCCGCGTAGGGGAACGGCACGAGCCGGAGCTCGCCGCCGTGGCCCGGCGCCCAGTCCGGGTTCAGGTAGACGATGCAGGTCACGACGCGGTCGTCCAGGAGCGGGTCGCTGTCGAAGTGGAGGGGGAAGCACGCGCCGCCGCCGCCGTTGACCTGCACCTTGAGCGTCTGGCGGCCTAGCGTCCGCCCGAGCAGCGCCGAGAGCCGCTCCCTGAGCGCCGCCGCGGCCCAGAGGCGCGTCAGGAAGGGCGCCTCCGCGCGCGGCGCCGTGAGCTCCGCCTCGAAGATGCGGTCCTTCTCGAGCAGGCGCGTCTCGCCGGCGGCGACGATGTGCGTCTGGTTGCGGCCCAATTGTCGCCGCTCCGCGAGCGTGATGATGTCGTCGCGCAGGCAGTGGGCCCAGGTCTCACCAAAAGCGCCATCGACGACGGCGTAACCCTGCGTGCGGAGGGCGTCGCCCGTGGCGTCGGAGAGCACAGCTTTAAAGTCCGGCAGGGCGAGGTCCGTCGGCGGCGGCGGCGCGGCGGTGCTGGTCAAGTTACTAGATGGGTTTATGAGGACTCTTTTGCCAGCGTTTGCGCGCCAAAACCGCGTTGCGCGCTGCGCATACGCCATGGCGCGCGCCGGCTTGAGGTAGACGTTTGCCACTTGTTGCCGCTGCCTCAAGCGATGATGCTGCTCAAGTTCGCAGCACTTCTGTGCGGCGCGAGCGCCCTGCTGGCCCCGCAAACCCCCTGCCGCGCCCGCCCGCGGACCCGCGTAGGAGCGTCCTTCGTGGACCTCGCGCCGGAGCTGCCCGGGTCCCTCGTCGCGGCCCTCCGGGAGCGGAACATCGTCGCGCCGACGCCGATCCAGGAGGCCGCCGTGGGCCCGCTCCTCGGCGGCGCGTCGGCCATGCTCGCCGCGGAGACGGGCAGCGGCAAGTCCGTCGCCTTCCTGCTGCCGACCGTCGCGCGGCTCGAGGCGCTCGACGCCGGCGGCGACGTCGCGGCCGCCGTGCTCGTGCTCGCGCCGACGCGCGAGCTGGCGCTGCAGCTCGCGGCGGACGCCGCGGGCATCGTCGGCGACGAGTCGAAGGTGCAGCTCCTCGTCGTCGGCGCGGCGACGACGGCCGACGCGTTGAAGGCCGCACGCGTCGTCGTCGCGACGCCGAAGGAGGCGCTCGACGCGTTCTCCGCCTACAAGGTCCTCGGCAAGAAGGCGGCGGCGTTCGGCGCCGTCGTCCTCGACGAGGTCGACGCCCTCCTGCCACCCAAAAAGAAGGACTACCGCTCCGCGGGCACGAAGAAGCGCGCCGCGCAGACGGGAAAAAAGAAGAAGCAGCTCACGGAGAAGCGCCAGGCGGCGAACTCGCCCGCGGAGGACGTCTTGCGCTTCGTCGTCAAGGCGAACCCGCGGCCCGAGCTCCAGGTCGTCGCCGCGTCGGCGACGGCGTCGCGCGCGACGCGCGACGCGCTCCGGTCCGTGCTCCGCCAGGACCCCTACGGCCGCTGGTCCGAGGCGCCCCTCGACCTCTTTCGGGTTGGCGAGGCCGAGGCGGAGCAGAAGTCGCGGTCCGTCGTCGTGCCGAGCTGCGTCGCCCACCGCTACGCGACGGTGGAGAAGGGCGCGTCGTTGGACGTGACGATGCGCCGCGTCGCGAAAGCCGCGGAGGCGCTGGCGCCCACGTCGGCGCTCGTCTTCCTCTCGGCGGCGTCGGGCTTCACGGTCAAGGACGCCGTGTCGTCCCTGGACAAGGCCGGCGTGCCCGCGGAGCCGTTGCATTCGGCGCTGAATTTGGACAAGCGCGCGGTCAAGGACGCCGCGCCGGGCCCGACGGACCTGCGGGCGGTGCTCGACGGCGGCCACGCGCGCGTCGCCGGGTCCTTCGCCGCGGCCGCGAGCGGCGCCGCGTCCGCCGCCGCGCCCGTCTTCGTGACCTTCGAGGACTCCGCGCGGGGGCTCCACTTCGACGGCGTCGACGCGGTCTTCTCCGTGGGGCTCCCGGCGACGCCGGCGTCCTACCTCCACGTCGCGGGGCGCACGGGCCGGCGCCTCGGCGGCGAGACGCGGCCGGGCACCGTCGTCACGGTCCTCCCGCCCAAGGCCGTCCCCATCCTCGAGTCCTGGTCCAACCAGCTCGGCGACGTCGCCTTCGACGAGCTCTAGCGGCGCGCTTAATGGTGTTTCGATCGTACGCTTACAACAGACAGGGGTGGGTGCTTTTCGGTGCGCGTCGGGTCGGGCGCCAGCGGAGGCGCGGGCGAAGGCGCGGCCGAGCGGACGCCGCGAAGGCGCCGCGGCGCGGCCGAGCGGCGCGAGCGAGTCGCGGCCGCGCGCCGAGCGCGCAGCGCGTCGCGTTCAGTACGCGAGGGGCTTAGGCATGTGGATGTTGCGCGGCGCCGGGTCTTGCGACGCGAGCTCTGACTTGCCGCCGCCACCGCAGACGGATAGCTTCGCGAATGAACCCTTGAGACCGACGGAGATGGCCGAGGCGGACAAAATCGACGGAGTCCAGCCGCCCGGGTGCTGCCAGACCGTCTGTCCTGTCTCCGCATTGTGGTAGTAGGGCTTGTTGTCCTTTTCACGACGGTAAAGCTTCCAGCCCGGCGGGAGCGCGGCGAGCGCCTCGCGGTGGCGCCGCGCGGCCGCCTCCCGCAGGGCGTCCTCACTATAATTGAGTCCTTGCTGCTGCTGCATTGTGGAGTCCAAGCTTGAGCACGGAGCCGAAGCTTACGAAGCGCACAGAGAGCGCGAAGCTGGACGCGCGAAGGTTCGCGCTGCTCGTTTCCGGCAAGTACACCTCAAACAACCGAATCTAGAACACCGCTTTGAGGCGATGGCTGCCCATGCTCTCGCATTCGCCCTATGGCTCGCGTCGGCGACGGCGCAGCCCATCGTCGCGCGCGGGCCGCACGTCTCGGAGAAAGGCGACGTCGGCACCGTGAGCCTCGGCGACCTCGCGGGCGTCGAGACCGTGCACCTCAACGACGACGGCAGCGTGGCCTACTCCCACGGCGCCATCGTCCCCTCGATCCCCTACCTCGCCGCGACGCCCGACGTCGGCCACCGCCTGTCGAACGCGACGGCGGCGCACGTGTTTGACGTCTACGTGTCGCCGCTCTGCGAGGACACGCGCGCGGCCCTCCCCAGGGCAGCAAAAGAGAGCGAAATTCCCAACTTCAAAGGCTCATATCTCGGCCGTTTCCCACTCGTTTCGGCTGATTTTTGGACGAGCGATCATCTCTCGGAACGGTCTCGAAGCGTGGATGCTTTTTTCGGAACGCGCGCACGCGGAACACTCACGTTGAAGCGACGTTGAATCACCCTTTTGCTGCCCAGGCCCTCCCGGCGCTTCGCGCCGTCGCGGCGCACTACGAGGGCGAGGTGGAGGTGCGCGTCCGGCTGGCGCCGCTCAGCGACATCGACGGCGACTTCGACCTGGCCTGGGGCCTGCACGCCGTGAAGCTCGCGAGCCCGGAGAAGTTCTGGGACTTTTTCTTCCTCGTCTACGACGAGCAGCCGGCGTTCAAGATGGCCTGGGCCCTGAACATGTCCGTGCGCGAGCGCGCGGCGTACCAGGCGGAGCGCTTCGCCGCGAAGGTCGGCGCGAACGTGACGGCGTTCTCGGCGCAGCTCGCGGCCGCCGGCGACGCGCACGGCATGCCCGCCGCGTTCTGGAACGCCAAGGCCGAGTGGAAGCGCACGGTCCTCAGGGGCGTCTACGGCACGCCGAGCTTCGCGTTGAACGGCATCGCCATCCCCGAGATCGGCGACGCGTCGGGCTCGGGCCTCGCGCACCTCGCGGCCGCGCACTGGATCGCCGCCATCGACCGGACCCTCGCCTTCTCGCCCTGGTGAGGGGTGCTTGGTTAAGGGGCGGGGAGAGGAGCGACGCGAGGGGCGGAGCGACCTAGGCCGACCAGTCGTAGCCGAGGTCGGAGCACCAGGGGTAGGAGAACGTGTCGTAGGTGTAGGGGAGCTTCTCGGACGTGGGCTGCATCATCTTCCAGAACTTCTTGTTCGTGTAGTAGGGCCAGGCGTCGTCCTCGCCGGAGATGAAGTCGCCGAAGGGCAGCACGTCGTTCTCGTCGTGGCCCGCGCACGTCGCCTTATTGCACGTCGGCAGCTTGAGCGTGCCCTCGACGCCCTCCCAGTGGCAGACCTCGCCGTAGTCCGACGGCGTCGAGACGTCGTGGTCGTAGCCCCAGGTCTGGTCGAAGGGCCACTTCTCCGGGGACTCCAGGGAATTGAGGATCCGCGTCCACAGGAACCGCTCCGCCGTCGTGTGGATGACGAAGAAGACGGGGTCCGCGGGCGCGCCGGACGTGAACATCTCGCCCGTCCAGCCCGGGTCGCACATGGCCTCGTAGACCGCGCCCCAGGCCTTCATCTCCTGCTCCTTGGTGTAGCCCGCGATGTGGTAGAGCTCGTCCGCCGCGTCGTAGTAGACCTTGCCGAGCGAATAGGACGACAGCCAGTGGAGGATGCCCGTCTCCGTCGTCAGGATCTCGTAGGGCGTGAAGCGCTCGAGGTACTCCGCCGGGCACGTGCACGTGCAGTCCTTGAGATCCGTCTCGCCCTCCGTACACGTGTCGTCGCAGCGCACAAAGCCGTGGCGCCAGAGCACCTTGGACATCAATAGGAAGTTCGACTCCTCGTTGGCCCAGAAGCGCTCGGCGCCCGACGAGTTCTGGTGCCACTGGCCGCCGATCATGAGGTGCACGGGCCCGTGCGTGAGCCCGTTGAGGTACGGCGTGATCGTGCTGAAGGACGTCGTCGTGAAGGCCTCGTCGAAGTCGGAGCAGCCCGGGAAGGTCGGCTGGTAGTTGCCGTCCCCCAAAATCTTCTTGTGGCGCTGGACGTAGGGCACGGGGTCCTGGTTCCAGGGGCTCCGCAGCAAACCCCACTGGTTCGTGATGTTCGAGTACTCGCGCGCGTTGGCCATGATGGGCGTGTAGGCCCAGCGGCCCGTGGCCACCGTGTGCTCCACGTTCGTCGGCGACGCCTCGCCGAAGTAGCCCTCGCCGAAGATGAAGCTGTCCTGCCACGACGTGCCGTAGATCTGCGCGTCCAAACTGTACTCCCAGTAGGGCACGGAGATGTCGGCGTTGATGGCCTGGAGCGACTGTTCTAATTCTAAAGTAAAGGCCATGTGGTGCGTCATGAGGCCCGCGTTGTCGTGCCAGTGGTCGCACTCCGTCGACGCCGCGCCGTAGAGGTGCTTGCGGATGAAGTACTCCGCGCCCTTGTACTTCGTCGAGTTGAACGCGAGCTGGCCCGTCGCCGTGTCCGTGAACCAGAGCGTGTGGAGCGCGTTGAGGAAGCGCTCGCGGTCGTGGGCGCTCAGATCGCGGATCTCGCGCCGGACCCACTTGGACATGACCGTCGTCTCGTACGCGACGCCTCGCTCGGCACGACGAGCGACACGTCGTGGAGCCCCGCGCGCTCGAAGGCGTGCTGGGCCGCGGCGCCCGCGTAGGAGGATCCGTCGATGGTCCAGAGGGCGTCGTCGCACGCGCCGCACGGCTCGCCGTCGACCAGCGCCGTGAACGTCGTCGCCCGATGGGGCTCGACGATGTGCTCCCACTTGAGGCGGCCGTCGCCGACGAGGCCGCGCGTGGCCGTGTACTCGTTGGACACGGCGAAGTGCGCCGACGGCACGGCGGCGAGCGCCGGCTTCGGCGCGGCGTAGGCCCGGGCGCCGCCGACGACGGCGACGAAGCCGCCGACGGCGGAGAGCGCGAGCGCCGCCTTCTTCAGGGACCCGGACGTCGCCGGCGCGGCGACCGCCGGGGACGCGCCGCTGAGCGGCGCCACCTCCTCCTCGAACGCCGCCGACGTCTTGTAGTCGGCCATCGTGCGAGCGGGCAGCCCACCGAGGTCACTGATTTGGGATTCCGG
Source organism: Aureococcus anophagefferens (assembly GCF_000186865.1). Classification (NCBI taxonomy): domain Eukaryota; class Pelagophyceae; order Pelagomonadales; family Pelagomonadaceae; genus Aureococcus; species Aureococcus anophagefferens. Next base: position 1,132,767 of record NW_008705568.1, on the reverse strand, counting down.
GCCGATGGAGCAGCCCCCGATCCAAGCTCTCCGTCCGAAAAGGTGGGGGAGCCCTCGGCCATGCCGAAGCGCTCGTCGCAGACGACGAAATCCAAGAACCCGCTGGCGGACTTGGGCGACTTCGACTTCCACGCGCTCTGGGACGACATCAACGGCGGCGGCGCGTCCAAGGAGCCGGCGGCGCCGGCCAAGGCGGCGCCGGCCACGGCGGCGCCGGCCAAGGCGAAGCGCGCGAGCCTGGGCATCAACTCGTCGCTGCGGACCCTCTTCGGCGGCTCCGCGGACAAGGGTCCGGCGGCGGCGCCGGCCCCGCCGCCGGCGGCGCGCGGCGACCCGGGCGCGCGGACCGCGGCCGAGCCCGCGGCGCGCGCCGCGGCCGACCGGCGGCCGTCGCTGGGCGTGTCGAGCTCCGTGCGGAAGCTCTTCGGCGCCCGGGAGAAGGGAACCGACGCCGCGCCGCGGCGGGGCAGCCTGTCGTCGTCGATGAAGAACCTCTTCGAGAAGCGGCCGTCGGCGGCCGACGGCCGGCCCGCGCTGAAGCGCCGCGGCTCGTCCATGCGGCGCCGGTCGTCCATGTCGGCGCTGCTGGGCACGGACACGCTCCACCACAAGTCGCAGAAGGCCGGCCACCTGAGCGCGAACCTCATCGGCGAGTACCGCGCCATCTTCGCGGCCTGCGACACGGACGGCAACGGCACGCTCGACGCCGAGGAGGTGCGCGGGGCCCTGTCGCGCGCGGGCCAGAAGTGCAGCGACGCCGAGGTCCAATCCCTCATCGGCGAGGTCGACAAGAACGGCGACGGCGTCGTCGACTTCGCGGAGTTCGTGCGCCTCCTCGCGATCCACGACGAGGCGGGCCACGAGCACCAGGACAAGGTCCAGGCGCTCGCGACGCTCGGCGAGGGCAAGCTCCGGCGCCAGTCGACGCGCGTGCTCTCCGCGGACCAGGTCGCGCACTACAGCGACCTCTTCGACTCCTTCGACATCGACGGCAACGGCGGCATCGACGTCCAGGAGCTCTTCCACGGGCTCCGGGGCCACCGCGGCGGCGTGACGCTCGCGGACTGCCGGCGCTACATGGCCAAGGTCCCGCAGGACGACGACGGCTGCATCGCGCTGCCCGAGTTCCTGCAGATCATCGCCATGCAGGAGATCGTCAAGGGCGGCGTCGGGAATTTGATCGTCGAGCAGACGAAGGCGTCGCTGAACACGCAGAAGTACCTCTCCCACGCGAAGGTCCTCGAGGTCGAGGCGCTCTTCGCGCGGGCCGACGACGACAAGAACGGGCTGCTGGAGCACCACGAGCTCCTCGACGCGCTCAACGAGAACGCGCGCGGGAAGAAGCCGTCCAAGTTCCTCAACGAGCTCCGCTTCGCCTTCGCGACGAGCGACCGCCGCGGCCCGCGTGGAACTCAAATCTTCAACCCGACTTCAATGTGCGCGTAATCGAACGATTTGGACCAGCCTCTTCAGCTCTGCTTCGAGAACTCGACGAGAGCGATCGATTCGTCCAAAAATCAGCCGAATCGACTTCGATGTGGCCGAGCTAGAGAAGTTCAAAGTTTGGTCGGGACGTCCCAGCTCACTGGTTGATTTCCACACAGGCCACGGCCACGACCTCCAGCCCATGGACAAGTTCGAGTTCGTGGACTACGCGCGGGGCCTCGTGGGCCGGAAGCGGGGCGTCACGGCGCTGAGCGAGAAGAAGAAGGACTGGCTCAAGCGGCAGCTCGGCGAGCCGATGACGCGCCACGAGAACGAGGTCGCCAAGACCGCGCCCCCCCAGCTCCGCCACCTCAAGCTCCCGCGCCACCCGCGCGACGTGCACTGGCGCCTCGTCATCCACGAGCTGCCCATCGTCGACCTCAACGGCGAGCACAAGTTCGACGCGGAGGTGCGGAAGATCGGCGTCGACGACGTCGCGCGCGACCGCACGCGCGAGGGCAACTCGCTGCTCCACTACGTCGCCGAGGTCGGCTGCGAGTGGGCCATGCGCGTGCTGCTCAAGCACACGCCCATCCGCCTCGTCGTCGCCGAGCGGAACCGCCACGGCTTCTCGCCCTACGCGCTCGCGGTGCTCAACGAGCGGGACGCGTGCGCGCTGCTCATCGAGCCCTGGATCGCCCAGTCCCTCGCGGCCCTCTCGGACAACACGAACAGCCACGACCAGCGCGAGCGGGCCATCTACAAGGCCAACATCGACATGCGCAAGTCCATCCTCGCCAACGGCGGCACCCTGCTACCCTAACTCCTTTCCGGCGGCCTTAGGCGACCGGCGACCGGCGACACCGCGCCGCTAGGTCATCAGGATGTTGTTGATGGGGATGTGGATCAGCTTGACGAAGAAGCCGACGAAACCTAGGAGCGGGGCGCGTGGGCGGTCGGGGGGGGGGGCGCGGGCTCCGACCGCGTCGCGGCGGCCGCGTCGCGGCGGTCGCCTCAGAGGCGCGCGCGCGCGCGGCCGGCCCGGGCGGCGCAGCCCGTCGAGGCGCGCCGCGCGGTCGGCGCGCCGGCCGTCTCGCGCGCGCGCCCATCCGTGCGCCCCGACACCCGCGCACATCGCAGGACGCGGCGGCGCGCCCATGATCAGGAAACCGACGCCCGTGGCCCACGCGATCCGCGTGAATTCTTTCCGGTCGGGCTTCGTGCATTTCTTCACGAGGTGTACGCTGTCCTTCACGAACTGCTTCAGGGGCTGAACGATGACCGCGTTCACGTCGGACATGTTGCTCCGCGTGTCGAGGCCTGTGTCGGCGAGGTGCAATGTTGCTGGCGCTGGACCTCAAGCGGCGGTTTTGGGCCGTGGCACGCGTCCCACCGCTCCTCAGCGGTCCCAGAAGCTCCTCCGCCAGGGCGCGTCCTAGGCTCTATCTCCCGAGAGGCCTGGACACCAAGTGGCGCGTCCAACGGCGTCGATGACGACGAGATAGGTGGGGAGGCGGCTCACCCCCGGCCACACAGCCCTAGCCGATCGGGCATGGGACAACCTGTCCTTTGACCACAGCCGCATTCCACGACCGCGCGCGCCGACCGGTCACGCAGCCACATACGGATCGTCGCATCGAACGGAAGCGCTTCGTGCGAAGGCGTCCACGCGCGAGAAGATGAAGAGCATCACGGGCAAGTTCGCGAAGAAGCAGCCCAACGTCTTCTCGACGGCCGGCGACCAGTTCAAGCGCATGATGGGCGGCGGCGACGACGACGGCGCCGTGCCGCCGAAGCCCAAGGCCAAGACGCCGACGACGCTCGAGATGCGCGCGACGCCGCGCCAGTCCATCCTCCTCGCGCAGTCGTCGCCCGGCGGGAGCCGCCGCGGCGACGGCCGCGCGTCCGCCGCGGCGCGGTCGCGGTCCCGGTCGTCGAGCTGGCGCCGGCGCCACGGCTGCTGCCAGACCGTCGCGCGGGCTTTGGTCACCGCGGGCTGGCTGTCGCCGACGGCCGAGGACGACGTCGCGCTGCTCCACAGCGGCGACATCGACATTTTGACCGAGTCGGGCTTCGAGCTCTTCCTCGAGCGCTTCGAGCTGCCCGAGGAGCACAACCCGCGGAACCTGGACGGCGCGGGCCGCCAGCGGCTGCTGCGCCTCTTCGACCACTTCGACGTCGACGGCTCCCGGGCCATCAGCCACAAGGAGCTGCGGGTCGGCCTGTCGCGGCTCCACAACGCGCCGACGGACGCCGAGGCGAAGAAGATGATCACGCAGCTGGACCTCTCGCGCGGCGGCCGGAAGAACGGCGCCGTCGACTTCGAGGAGTTCTGCATCGGCCTCCTGCACCGGCGCTGCGACCTCTACCTCGCGCTCTACGCCCAAAAAAGGCTCACGGGCGTGCCCGTCGAGCCCGAGGACCTCGCCGCGGACGAGGAGCCCGACGCGACGGCGGCGGCGAAGGGCGCGGCCGGGCTCGACTCGCGGCAGCGCCTCTCCGCGGTCATCTCCGCGTACACGGGCCGCGAGGCGAGCCCGCTCGTCTAGGTCGATAACAGGGCCGCCCGTCTCCTCGAGTTTACGGCCCGCTCGTCTCGGTCGATACGAGGGCCGCCTCCATCGTACTTCGTCTTACTCGCTCGGGGGGGGCGGGGGACGGGCGCGCCGCGGCCCTAGAGCGGCGTGGACGCGGACCGCTTCATCTTCTGGGTCGCCGTGAGGCGCTTCTGGAGCGCGTCGAGCAGCGTCTTGTCCTCCTTGACCTTGTTGAGCAGGTCGCGGTTCATCTGGCGCTCGCGGTCGTCCATCTCGACGTTCTTGGCCGCGCGCTTGACGGCCTTCATCTGCTGCGTCAGCGCTTTCTGGTGCTCGACCATCTTCGTCCGCATGAAGTCGAACTTGTTCTTCTCGTCGCGCAGGAAGTCCTCGGACTCGCGGAGGAAGCGCACGGCGAACTGGCGCTCGAGCTCGCTCTCCTCCTTCTCGCGGAGCCGCTTCGACTCGACGAGCGACTTGTTCTCGCGCGCCATCTGGATCTGCTTGTCGCGGATGGCGCGGCGGTCGCGGCGCTCGCGCTCGAGGTCCGCCTGCTCCTTCTTCCGCGCCTCCGCGAGCACGATCTCCTCCTGCTTCTGGATGAGGAGCTTCTGCTGGTAGCCCGCGCCGCCCTCGGAGCCCGACGCGTTCGTGAACTGCTCGAGGCGCTCCATGCGCTTGGCGAAGGCGTTGTTCCGGTCCATCTCCTCGCGGGCGAGCTTGGCCTTGTACTCGTGCATCATGCGCTGGTCCTCCAGGCCCTCCTCGACCTTGCGCCGCGCGCGCGCCTCGTGCTCCTTCGCCGTCTCGGCTTTTATTTCTTTGAGCCGCTGGCGGGCCTGCTCCTTCTTCTCCGCGACGCGCTGCTTGTGGGCCTCGATGGCGCTGCGGCAGTCCTCGAGCTCGCGCTCCTCGCGGACGGCCTTCTCCCGCTTCTCGCGCGCGATCTCCGCTTTACGGTACGCGATCTGCATGTCGCGGACGCGCTTCTCCTCCTGGTGCCGCTCGGCGATGGACTTCTTCGACTTGGTCATCTCGTCGCGCCACTCGTCGAGGAGCTTGGCCTGGGTCCGCGCGTACGCGTCGTCCTGCTCCTGGAGCTCCGCGGACGGGTTCTTCTCCGACTTCAATTTGACCTGCTCGTCGAGCATGGCCTTGAAGGACTCCTGCTTCTTGCGCGAGTCGGACAGCGACTTCTTCATGTGGTTCTCGTTCTGGATGGCGTGGTAGGCGTCTAAAATCTTCCACTCGGACGTGTTCGCGAGCCACGGGAGCTTGCCGTCGTCGCCGGGCCTAGCGCTCCCGGGCTGCGCGGTCACGGGCCGCGACCCGCCGCGGCTCGGCGGCAGCTTGCCCGCCAGGGACGCCGTCGCCGGCCGCGACGCGCTCTCCTCGGATTCGAGCTTCCGGATGATGCCCTTCTCGAGCGCGACGAGGTCCGGCTCCGTGATCGTCGACTTGCCGCTCATGAAACTGTCGACCTCGCCCTTGATGGCCTTGTTCGCGCCGCTGTCCCGCCCGCGGCCGTATTTCACGGTAAGCTTCTGCATGAGCATGGCGCGCAGCCGCTCGCGGTGCTGCTTCTTGTTCTCCTCCTCGCGCATCTTCTTCGCCTTGCTGATGCGCGCGTCCGTCGACGGCGCGCGGAGCGGCATCGTCGAAACTTCGCGAGGCAGACCGCGACGCGGCTATAACAGACGAGGTACCGGGGCGCTCGCCGACCCCTGCGGCGCGCGGCTGGCTCCACGGGCAGCCTCTCTCTAGCGCGACGCGAGGACGCAAGGCGCTGATTTACGGGGCGAGAGAGCCAGATATATGGGGTAATGCTGCCCTTAGCTCGCTGAAGGAGAGGTCCGCCACTGTGGTAATCAGGTGAGGCCGCCACGACCTTCGTCGCCTGGCATCGCCGTCGATTCGCCGCCGCTTGATCCACGATGGCGCCCAAGCTCGACGAGATCGTCGCCGGCGTCGAGGCCAAGGCGCAGGCCCTCCTCGACGCCGACGAGGACGGCAAATTGTCGGTGGAAGACGCGCGGAAGCTCGCCATCTCCCTCGAGGGCGCCGCCGTCGTCCTACGCGGAGGAGACCCTCCTCGCGCTCCTCGACGCCGACGGCGACGGCCGCGTGAGCTGGGACGAGGCCGAGGCCGGCGCGCGCCGCGCGCTCCACCGCGCGGAGGAGTGCGCGACGCGCGCGGTCGACCGGCTCCGGCCCTACAAGGACAGCCTCCTCGCCGGCGCGGGCTTCCTCTCCTGCTTCTACGGGTCGAACTTCAAGTACACGCTCCTCTTCGCCCAGACCTTCGCCGCCACGGGCTGGCCCGCGCTGAAGCCCGCGCTGTCGGAGCTCGGCGCGTCCTACCGCCGGGGCAAGCGCGCGTTCGTCAAGGCCGCGCCCGAGCTCAAGCGCGCCCGCGAGACGCTGGCGGAGATCCGCAGGGACGCCGCGGGCGTCGCCGCGGGCAACCCCGAGGCGCAGAAGAAGCTGCTGGGCGACGCCGCGGACGCCGCCGCGCTCTTAAAGTCCGGCGAGTCGATCTTTGCGGCCGTGGACCCCAAGAAGCTCGGCAAGGTGCTCCAGTCGGCCTACGTGGGCATCTCGTCGTCCTTCGCCGCCGTGCTGAGCGACCACGCGGCGAAACTGGGCGTCGGCGTCGGGCTCGGGACAGCCGTCGCGGACGCGATCAACGTCGTCGTCGCGCCGATCATCTCGAAGCTTTTGCGGACGCTCAAGGCGCGGGCCCTCGCGAACGGCGACGTCCGCGAGGCGTTGGACGACCTGGAGCGGAAGACCGACATCGACGACGACGCGTTGTTGGCCTGGGTCGAGTCGGCCATTTCGCTCGCTTCCACCGCCGCGGGCGTCTACGTCGCGCACCGCCTCGACGACGTCATGTACCTCTACAGCGCCTGCGTCGCCGGCGCGACGCTCTGCGCCGACAAGTGCCTGCTTTTGGCGGGGACAACGCGGGGCCCGCTCGACCGGCTCGTGCGGTCGAAGCAGGTCCGCCAGGTCGCCATCTGCTCGCTCGCGGCGTCGGGCTTCTGGTACCAGCGCGTCCTCGGCCGCGGCCAGCTCCCCTTCTTCGTCGCGCTCCCCCTCGCGCCCCTGAAGATCTCCGAGTCGATCCTCGCCTCCATGGCCGTCTCCTTCCGCGCGGCGAGCGTCGCCCCGGCTTAATGACACAGGGCCCCTCTACGCGCGGCGCTTCTTGATCCACGCCTCGACGCCGGGCAGCGCCGCGTCGACGATGCCCGGCGCCTTCTTGTTCGCGACGAAGCGCGGCACGTTGCCGCCGAGGTCCGCGCTGTAGGCGTAGCGCACGCGGCAGCCGCCGCCGTCGAGCGGCTTCACGGACCAGCCGGACATCTTGATGTTCACCAGCGCGAAGGTCGCGTCCTCGCCGACGTCGTAGAACTGGGCCTTGGCGATGGCCTCCGTGCCGTCGGAGCTCATGTAGAAGCGCAGGTCCGCCGCGTCGTCGAGCTCGGGGTAGACCGCGGCGAACGCGACGCGGTTCGACAGCGGGAACGGCGTCTTCGTCACCCAGCGGATCACGGGCGCGGCGCCGAGCTTGCCGACGACGGCGGCCTCGAGCACGTTGCAGTTCACCTCGCAGACGTTGCCGGCCCAGTCCGCAAAGTAGGGCAGGAACTCCTCCGGTTTCACGTCCATCTTCGCGACCTCGCCGGAGGCCATGAAGATGCCGCTGCCGTCGGCGTTCTCCACGGTCTTCGTGCGTATTGTGAAGTCGCCGTCCTGCTTCCAGACCTACCAAGCATGACGGTGACGATTTCTCACTGTTTTCCCATCCCAAATCTCTCGAACATCGTCACGGCCACAGGACGCTGTTCCAGACGGCCATGGAGTCGACGTCGCTCCACGCCTCCTCGAAGAAGGCGTGGGCCGCCTTGGCGTAGTCCGCGGATTCCGTGAGGGCAGCACACATGTGGCTCCTACAGGTGAGCTCAGCTCGAAACTCCAGGGTGCAACGTAAACTCGGTATCCTATCGTGGGGAGCCACAGATACACTCACGCGAGGCAGCCCGGCGATGGTCCAGAAGATTGGCGGGAAACGAGGCCGTCCGGCGAAGACGCCGAAGAAGGGGCCCTGGCGTCCGACGCCGCCCGACGGCAAGTCATTGAAAGACGTCGCGGGCACCGTCGAGGACCTGAAATGGACCACAGCAGCTTCGTCGCGGCCAAAGTCGCTGGCGCGGCGCTGGTCGCGCAGGAGAACTCGAATAAGCTCGACCGGGCGGATGCTAAGAAGCGCCGCGCCGCGGCCAAGGAGCAGCAGCAGCAGGAGAAGCAGGGCAAGGCGAAGGAGAAGCTCAAGGCGAAGCGCGACGCGGTCCGCGCCGCGGTGGAGCCCGTGCTCGAGAAGCTCGACTCGCTGGAGACGGCGACGGAGGAGGGCGCCTTGAAGAAGCTCAGCGTGCCCGAGCTGAAGGCCTACATCCAGTACCAGTCCGGCCTGCGGGCCTTCAAGTCCGCGGAGAAGAAGGGCGACCTCGTCGCGGCGGCCTTGCCGCTCTGGGGCGAAGAACCGGAACTCGTCGAGTCGAGCTCGTCCGAGGAGGAGGACGACGGCGCGTCCCCCGGCGGCACTCGCAAGGCCCAGCGGAACAAGAACACGCCGGCGACGCGCCGGGCTCGCGGCAAGAGCGACAGCCGCGCGTGGGATCCTGCCGAAGCGTTCCTCGAGCCCGATTCGCTGTCAGACGACGACGCGGACGACGAGGAGGAAGATGACGATGAAGAAGAAGGCGACGACGAAGAAGACGACGACGACGACGATGACGACGAGGAAGAGGAACAAGATGCTGAGATGTAGCTCCAGAGTGCGCGTACGGACGCGTCGACGGCGCCACGGGCCTTCGGGAGCCCCTCCAGCACCTAGCAGTGGCCCCCCGACGCTACCCCGACCGTGCCCGACGCAGCGCACGACCCCCCATGAACCCTACGACCAACCCCCCGC